>NC_090822.1:27400216-27723466 GCF_000390325.3 Nicotiana tomentosiformis
CGCTGGGCACGGACTGTGACACCGAAGGCGTGAAGTTTATATAAAAGGGACAGGGTGAGAGAAAATAGCCTCATTCTTTAAAGATTAAACCTCCCCTCTCATCCTTAGGTCATCCAAGGGTTCTCATACTACCTAAGGTGAGTTTTCAATGCGATTAATGCTAGAATAATACTTCCAAACATCAAATCTAACAATATTCCATCTTAAAATTGCTAGATTCTCAACAAGAACTTAAAAAAAGGTCTTTTCACTAACCTAGGGTTTCGCGATTCAAAGTAAATTCCGTAACCACTTTCAACCATGATTATTAGAAGGTTTACAGTTCATATTTGTTCCTATAAACTACTATTTAGAAAAAAGATACTTAGATTAACGATGAACCCTAGAAGAAGAGAAAAATAAAACCTAGGGTTTCTAAATTTTCTAAATCTTGGAACTTATAGTATTGATTTATGATGTAATTATGTATAGATTGATTTGAGAAGTTGAAACTTTTGGATAGAATCAACGAGGGTGCTCAAAAAAAGAACTAAGGTGAGTAGAGACAATGCTTTTACTAAGGTTGTCTTCTTACAAAGGTCATAACATAAGTATTTGTTGGACTGTATAGGACGTTAATGTGAGCTCTAAATGGAATGAGTAGACTCACATTATCCATTAAAATTCTAACAAAGATCTTAGATGATTATAATGGTTAATAACTCAAGAATAGTATGTTGTTCCGTAAATCATGTCTCATGCATTTATGACTTCAATATATTTCTTTAATGTATAAATTATTGAAATTTCTTTTACATGATTTTATGGAACTATTTTGATGTAAACTTTGAAGATATATCATTGTTTTAAATTTTGTGATACAAGAATCACTTAGAAGAATATTTTGGGAGTTTCCTTAGATCTCTGAGAAGGGTTCATAGTCTCTAGTTAGTTTATGTTACCCCAAAACTACTTGTGCCAGAGTAGAAAATTAGTATATCATTGGTTCGGCACTATAATAGAAGTTCCCTGGTAAGTCACAAGAACGCGAGCATGCTAGTACCTTGAACTATGAGGCACCACATGAATGGAGTTCGGGCGATCGGGCTGGGGTCGTCCACCATACCGATCATATGGTGACATTTTTCAGAATAAGAATCAGAAAAATGTGAGAATCAATGGAACTCCCCAGAAAAGAAAATAAAATAAAAGAAATGAAAAGGAAATGCTTTAGAAAATTTACAAGAATTTTTTCGAGAAAGTCTATATATTTATCTATTTGGATTTTATAGTTTTTTCTAGAAATGAAGAGAAGAAAAGAAAGGAAATTTTCATGAATGACATCAAGAAGAACTTTGTAATAGATATATGAGTTGTTCGTTTTAACTCTTCATCGGAAGCTTTTAGATATTTCTTTTATAATGCATACATACTTCTTTTAGAATCTCGTTCCAAATTTAGTGGGAGGATTGCTTTACTTACTGAGTACGCTGTGGTGTACTAACGTTCAAATATTTTCTTTTTGTAAACTACATTGGAATATGTCAATGTAGGTACATGATTTACTAACGAGCACGCTATGAGTTAAGACATCTCTCATCCTAGCAGACAGTTGGTGAGCTGTGATTCCGGCCATAGAGTTCGTTGTTTGATTTCAGTTCTTAATTTCTGGTTTCATTTATTTTTATTTGAGGATTAGCCGGTGAACCATGTCCTGAGCAATCCACCCAGACTCTATAAAGGCTTCATACATATTATAGAGACAGATACATTTTATTTGATTTTGTAAGACACTGAATTTTAAGGCTTTGATTATGCATAATGATTTAAGACTAAATTTTTTAGACTTAAAGAAAGATGTTTTCTCTTGGTTTGATGCTGACATTCCTAGTAGAATACAAAGAACAGGCAAGAAGGTTCGCTCGATCAAGTTAAGGCACTGGGTGCTGGTTACGACGTGGTCAGAAATCAGGTCGTGAGAAGCTTGGTATCAGAGCAACAAGTTTAGAGAGTGCTAGGGGTCGATGAAGCCGTGTCGGTAGATTCTTGTTTATCATTGTGAGGTTCTCATATCTATAAACAAGGAACGACAGAAATTTAAGAAAAACTTATCATTCTTTTCACTCTAGATCGTGCTATAGAGCGTGACTTTTAGTATTTTGATAATACCTTCGCTTTCAAATTCGCAGAAATGGCTTGTACTCACGATTCAATAGATAACACTCTTACCGCATCTACTATTCTATCTCCTATACCAACTGATGTGAATGTTGCTGCACCAAAGAAGAAGAAGGGGGGCCAACTAAGGCACCCCAAGTTTCCCGGACTAAAAAGGTTGTGTGGGCTGGACAAGTGCCTCTAGCTGAGGGAGAGGAAAAGGTTGAGGGAATTGAACAAAATGTTTAGAGTCAAGCACAACCACCACCCCCGACTGTAGACACAACACAAGTCACCATGACACTGAAGATGGGAGCGGCTTTTGGTGCAATAAAAGGCGCAATGGAAATGTTTGCCACTTTCATGGCCAGTCAAGGACAAGGAGGGGGCGCTGCTCCTCCTCGGGCAGGCAGACAGAGTTCTCCATCTTCATTTTTATGCAGCGAGTTCGTAAAGCTGAACCCTCCAGATGTTTGTGGAACTAAGCCTGAGTAGGACCCATTAGACTAGTTAGAGGTTGTTCAGAAAACACATCGAATGATAAAAGTGACAGGCACTGACGCTGTAGAGTTTGCATCTTACCAACTCAAGGATGTTTCTTATACATGGTTTATTTTATGGGAGGAAGGTAGATGAAGAAGCCCCTCCTCTTACTTTGAAGGAATTCATTCACCGAGGCATTCACAGCCAACTTCATTCCAGAAGAGGACCGAAAAGCCCGGGCCACTAAATTCGAGCAGCTCAGATATGGGACTATCAGTATGCAGGAGTACTATATGAAGTTCATCAAATTGGCTAAATACATTCCTTACATGATATCTACAGAAAAGGCAAAACTTTGCAGGTTCATACTCGGTCTAGGAGAGCATGTTCAGGATATTACTAAAGCTGCAGTTGTAAGTATGGAACACTCTTCTTCAGTCATGGGCTAACTGGTTACTATAGAAGATTTATGGAATAATTTTTTGCACTGGCAGTGCCATTGACTAAGTTGACCCAGAAAGATGCCAAATTTCACTGGCCTGATGCTTGTGAGCAAAATTTTCAAACATTAAAGAAGAGGTTGACTACTGCACCAGTCTTAGCCTTATTGTCAGCCTCAGGCGGCTACACCGTATATTGTGATGCTTTTAGAATTTGACTCGGTTATGTCTTAATGTAGAACAGGAAGGTCATTGCTTATGAATCGAGACAATTGAAAAATCATGAGAAAAATTACCCTACCCATGATCTGGAACTTGCAGCAGTTGTGTTTTCCTTGAAGATATGATGACATTACCTTTATGCTGAGCATTGTGAAGTATTCACATATTATAACAGCCTCCAATATATTTTTAAGCAAAAAGAGTTGAATATGAGGCAAATGAGGTGGTTGGAGTTATTGAAGAACTATGACATAAATATCTTATACCACCCCGGGAAGGCTAGTGTAGTAGTTGATGCTCTTAGCCCCAAGTCTGTGGGTGTTTTAGCACATTTACGAGTAGAGGAGAGGACATTGGCAAGAGAAGTGCAAAAAGTTTCCAACAATGAGGTAATCAGACTTGATGAGACTAAAGAAGGTAACTTGACTATGTTCCATAAGGTTTAATCATCCTTGGTGGTTGAGATAAAAGAGCAACTGTATGAGGATCCAAACACGCAATCAATCAAAGATAGGGTGCTAAAGAAGAAATTTTATCTTTCACACTTGGAGACAATGATGGTGTCCTAGAATGAATGGAAGATTATGTGTCCCGGATGTTGGTGGATTTCAAGAGCGAGTTATGAGTGAGGAGCATAGCTCTGACAATTCTATCAACCTAGGGTCAACCAAAATTTACAAATACCTGAGAGAAATTAATTGGTGGAAGCGGATGAAAGCATATGTCGCTAATCATGTGGCTAAATGCATAAACTGCCAAAAGGTCAAAGTCGAACACCAAAGACCTGGTGGCCTAGCTCAAAATATTAAAATTCTTGAATGGAAGTGAGAGATGATCAATATGAATTTTGTGATTGGGTTGCCCCTCACCCGCCATAATCATAAATATGTGTGGGTGATTATAGTCAGGCTTACAAAGTTAGCCCACTTCCTGCCAATGAAGACTACCTACATAGTTGAACAGTATGCTGAGTTGTACATTAAAGAGACTATACGATTGCATGACTCTCCAGTTTTTATCATTTTTGATAGGAACATAGTTCTCGGTAAGGTTTTGCAGTATTTTCAAATAGACTGGAACAAAGGTGAATTTGAGTACCGCTATCCATTCCCAAACTGATGGACAAGCAGAGAGAACCATTCAGACCCTTGAAGATAGGTTGCGGGCTTGCGCAATTGACTTTAGTGGAAATTGGGATGAACATCTACCCTTAATAGAGTTTGCATATAATAATAGTTATCAAGCGAGTATTGGCATGGCTCCTTATGAAGCGTTATACGGTGTCGTTGTAGATCTACAATAGGGTGGTTTGAACAAATAGAGATACCCTTGATCGGACCAGAATTGGTCCAAAATGCTTTGGAAAAAGTGAGAATTATTGAAGAAAGGCCTAAAACGGCTCAAAGTCGACAAAAGTCCTATAAATACAAGAAATACAGGGATATAGAGTTTAAAGAAGGCGACTATGTGTTCTTAAAAGTGTCGGCCATGAAGGGAGTTATGAGATTTGGGAAGAAGGGGAAGTTGAGTCCTAGATTTTTTGGCCCCTATAGAATCTTGAGTAAGAATGGTAATGTGGCTTATGACCTATACTTGTGGCGGAATTAATAGGTGTTCATCCAGTATTCCGTGTATCTATATTAAGGTGGTGCCTTCATGACGAAGCTCAATCTATCCCCCTGACTTATGAGGAGGTGCCCATCGAAATTCTTGATAAACAGGTTCGGTGAGGTACGTAAACTTTTAGAGTATTCAAAGGTTTTCACAGTTGTAAGAGTGCAATTTTTATCATAAATATGTTCATTCGACATTCAAGGACGAATGTCATATAAGGGGTGGTGAATGTAAAGCCCCAGAGATTTTTGCCCCAAAATAATTCTGTTCTTGTACAAGCTTCAAGTTGGACACAAGGATGTTCAAATATCAGAAATGATATATAACAACTATATTTTACATTTAGGAGGTGGTGAGGACGTTTATAGGAGGGAAAAGGTAGTTTGGAACAAAATAAAAATGTCCAAGGTAAGAACACAATTAAAGTCACAAGTCACCTGATTTCAATCTAGTATATCTTCCAATCTATAACGAATTATGGGGTGAACTACTTGTAAAATTAAATCCCTTGAAGTCTAGTTTCTAACACTTTAAATCGTTCATCATTTAGATATTCCAATAAAACGTTATAGGCGTTTTACTGAAAATTATCCTGTCAGAAAAATAGGCCGCGTTTTTTAGCGCCAAGGGGTGCACCGGGCGTGAGTCAGAATGCCTAAACTAGAAATAATTTTAGCAATGCAGGAAGACATGGTGGTAAAAAATCAGTAAAGAAGTTATTGCTAAGAAAGTTGAATGTTTTAAGGAAACTCAGAAAGGGAGAAAATGTTGTGAAAGTGAAGAAGTAAAAAGGATGAGTAGCAGAGAAGTTATAGACGACAAAATTCGTAGTCATGATTACCTCGAAAATCGACAAAAATACTTGTTGAATCACGAGGAAACACGTGCTTGGAGTATTAAATGCGAGGAGACGTGTGTCCCTTCAAGTATCAGAGACCATTCAGGAACTTTTCCGCCAAGAAACGATTTCTCATCTACTTCCTGGTAACACTAAGTTGCATCACTGGAAAGTAGGGGGACTATCTATATGGAGTAAAATTGGTTGATAACAAGTGGTTAAATAGCGAGATGACACGTGAAACCGAGTACAGGCTAAAGATGAATCAGCAAATAGCTGGCACCAGGTACGAAGGGTGTAATTGGTACGGGATGGATCCCGAAGGAAACATAGCCGATAATAGAGATTCAAAGATTTGACATCGGGTAGCATTTAATGAGCAGCCGTTACAGAGAATATCTGCATTCAAAGCCAGCCGTTATGTACCCATTAATGACGTTTTTATTCTCATTCAAGATGAGCTTGATTTTAGGATCTTGTTCCCCTAATTAGAGGCTATAAATAGCAAAATTGGCAACCATTGTAGGACATAAACTATTCTGCACACAAAGGCTTTAATCTACTATTTTACACTCAATCCAAACAGTTTTATCATCGGTTTTACTTTTGCCCTCGGAAAGACCGAATTCAGAATCAGGCTTATTATCTCCTTTATTTCAGTCTTTAATATTATTTTTCCTACTTCGTTATCATCTTTGAATCGAATCGATACGCTTTTCTATAAACCACACTATAAATTCAAGTATATCATTTTACGGGTAAACACTTATCTTTATACGATGCATTTAAGTGTAATGGATTTATATTTTCGCACAGGGAATCAAATTTAGAAAGTACAGTAATATATTTTCTTGAAATCAATCAGAAATATGATACTCCCCTATTTTAATGTGTCTTATTTTCCTTTTTAGTATGTATAAAAGAATGTTACTTTTTATATTTAGTCAACATTCTCATTTTAATTTTTCCTTAATTAATAGCACTTCTTTACAAGCGTGACATGGCATATTTAAGACCATGAGATACAAAGGCGTATTTTTCATATGTATATATATATATATATATATATATATATATATATATATATATATATATATATATATATATATATATATATATATATATATATATATATATATATATTCTTAGTTTATGACCACATTATTCAAAAAATTTCCTTACTTTCTAAATTTTCATATACAAGCAAACTAATTAAGACACAAAATGAAACGGGAAATATATCAGTAGTTGCACCTAATTTAATTTGGTGTATGAATTTATTATAGTTTTGTTGCGCTATGTAAAGTTTAGCTCTTTTACTGGAAATTTATTTGGTAGAATGATTATGTACTCATCGCATACGCAAAATAATTATGTACACATCGCATACGAACAATACTACTCCCTCAGTCTCATATTATGTGTCGTATTTCTCTTTTACATGTCCCTAAAGAAATATTAATTACGAAAAAAATTGGACTATTCTATCCTTATTTATGTCATAAGATATGATCTCTCTTCGTTGAATATTTATTCTATGTATGTGTTATCTCCATCTTCAAGAATAATTATTACTAAGGGTAAAAAGGAAAAAAAAATAATCAGTTGTCTTGAACTTTTAAATGACAATTAATTTAAGACAACTATTTTTAGTAATCACGATTGTTAATATGAGACGGATGGAGTAGTATCACATCAGTTGTATAAGAATTTCTAAAGGGAATTGTAATGACTTGTATAACAACTCCAAAATATAGATTATATTGATGGTAGTAACTAAGGATTACAACTCAAGGAAGTAGAACAACATTAATGGAAATGCAAATGAAGAAGCTAAGTAAGATAGGAGATAACCAGTGAAGGGGATGAGAAGCTAGACTAAGAATTGGGGAAGAGAGGACAAAGACCCTTTACTTAACAATAATCGGCTAGCTATTTGGTCTAAGGTACTGCTATTTATTAATTCCCCATGCCTCATATGTTCCTAACCTGGGGCCCACATATAAGTTTCTAAGTTTCCATCCATGCCCTCCCAAATGTTAACTGCGTTCATAACAATACCCCCGGCCTTAACAAGAACCTTGTACTCAAGGTTCAAGATAGGAAATTCTAACGAGAGAACATGAGCATTTGTGTTGGCTTGCACCATGTAAAAGGATTCCCATATGTAATCTTTCGTGACCATCAGTGTAGTGTCAGATATTAAGTCAAATGCAGTGGCACTATCATGATCTACAACTATCCAACCATGAGAAAGTGGAACATCCAATAGAGACAAAGTGATCCAGCAGCCATCATCACTTAGGCACTTCACTTTAGTTGTACGTTAAAGCATAGGGAACTCATCACAATGCCATATTGAAGCTTGACCATCATCAAAATATCCGGACAAAAGAGCTTGCTGGGCATTGCCAATTGCATTACATTGCAGCTGTGTGGCTTTATAATCATCACTGTCCCGAAAAAGAGAGCATTTTGTTTCTTGGTGAACTGCACTTGGATCAAAATCTTGCTGCCAGGTAGTAATGTCCAGGTCAATGAAATAAAAGCAAACTGCCTTTATGCCCTCATAGCTTTCTGCTTTAGCATATAAAACCAATCGATTACTCGACCGATGCAACTTTAAAGCATCACCAGTATTGAATGCATACCCAGGAATGGTAGAGGTGCTTCCCCTGCCAAAGCCAATAAAACTAACTCCTTGTGTCTGAGAAAAACTAATGGATCGGCATCCTTGTGACGAATCGAGTTTCTGCAATGGCGCATGAGGCTCACACTTGAGAAAATGCCCCTCATGAACATGAATCCAATGATATGAGACAGAAACAGTTGGGTGATGCTTAAATCTAGTTGACAATGCAGCAAGAAAATCATACATTAGAGCACCTACAGTTGCCAATCCATTCGCGATCCTCCCACGATCATGCTGGATAATTATCACGTTCAAATTATCTTCAGTTGTTGGAAAGATATGACCAATAACAACATTGTTCAATTTGTCAATCCGTGAATCCATTGCACGCCGCTTCGAACTTGGTCGCAGTTTAACAGAGTGCATGACTTTGTTTAGGATACCCAACAAGAAGTCGGAGAAAGGTGGTTTCAGGAGTCGTGGAGGCCAAGGTTGAATGTTGCTAGAACCTTTCTCCATATTATGTCTCTCTCTCCCGTAGCTAAACTTATTGGGATAAAAAAGAGGGGATATATTCTTATGTATCAACTGGATTCCAGCCAAAATGAAGATGTCACTATAAAAATTTGGTTGATTAACCACAGTACACCAGTACTCCTCCTCATGTGAAAATTTCTTCCGAAAGCTCTTAGTCAGAATAAATGTAAATCCCAAACTTGACAATGTGTTAGTGAATAGATTCTGTGATTGTACACCCGTAGGGTCATTCAAGCTTGAGTGAATTGCAGTGATAGTAGTAAAGAAGTCCATGCCGAGAATGACACATACAGCTTGTATGGTGCGCACAAATTCACGGACCTTGTGTTGTCCCGTATTCTTATGGATCTTGTCCTCAAGATTTGAGGAAAGAACATTATAAGTAGTGCATTCCCCACCAATTATCTCATTATAGTCACTAAAGTATTCATCTACACAATCATGTACAACTGTTCTACCATAAGCTCCATCGAACACTTGGATCTGCAGCAAGGAAGCAACATGTGGATGCTCCTGGCTCACAATAAAGTGGTATACATTGAAAAGCTCTTTTAGTTGCATCATAGGCAAATCAAACTCCAAGCTACCATCAAGTTCAAAATGAAATAGTGTATAGTAGAGAACAAGAATTCTATTGTTATCCTTTGCAAGCAGTTCTTCAGCTTTTAACACACAAAGATGAGCACAAGAATCGGTCACAACAATCCATATAACAAAATAAAGTGAAGTCGCGTCGTTCAAGCATGTAGAGCAAATGCAGTCGCTATGGTTGTTTGCTACTATGAAGACGGCTAACATGGGAAATCTGGGATAATCAACATAAGGACCAGGTACAAATATAATATACAGCGAAGCAGGCCTTGCTTTATGAACTAGACCAAATAGAGCAAACAAGACTCTAGTAGCTTTATCGAACCGAATATGTGGTGATTGCTTGGAGTAACATTCAGCTAATACCAGGAGCCCTCTCAGTATTTTCTGCTCCCAAGCACACTCTCTGGATTTAAACAACAAGAATCCTGGAAGATTGCGTTCTTGCACAGAATCAACCCAATTGCATATGTGTGAACCAAAGTCAAGGTACAGTGATACCTGATTTTGATTAACCCTCACCAATATCTTCAAGAGAATTAAGCAAACATGGAAGTGTGTCAAACCATAGTGTACCATCAAATGAAAATTCTATTACATCAAATCTCACACTCGCATTCGACAGCACAATACCCTGGCTAGTAAAAATCAGAAGATCTAATGTATCCCATTGAAGAGATTTGTCAAACATCTGAGCTACAGTAGTATCTCGGGAATTTTCTTCCTCCCTAGAATTAGTTCCGGTCGTATCATCAAACACCTCACTATGTAACTTGGTTTGGAAGCTGGCATTTGCGCAGAAGTTATCGTCGTACACCTTGGATACTGTAGTAATAGAGTCGTCTCCCTCATGGACAATAGCATTAAGATCGTGAATGCTGGAGCTCACTGCGTCGTGTAAAATTTCGTGAAACATCTCATCATCAATTGTGGCAGAAGATTCATGTACCAATTCCACTACCTCTACTGATTTTGCATTCCCAATTTGAGGTGCTTCTATATCTTCATGATTTTCAGTCTCACTATTACTGCCAGTAATCAATGTCAAGAAATCTACAGTTTCATACTACACTTGCAATTTATCGAACATATGGTCCGCCTTCGAGTTTCCATTTTCATAGGCCGAGTCAAATGTGGATGACTTCGAAAGAAGGCTTAGAGCAGGAAAGGGAGGCGCCATAGCTGATTGTGACACTATAGGGACAATATTAATGTAGTTAAAACTAACATGTGAGAAATCAACGAGACGCCTCACCGGATATGTTTCGTTTTGCTGTCGAAAATGCTGAGCAAATTTCTCTTTGAAATGCGCCCAATTGAAAAATTGCTTGTTCCGAAACAACCAATTGAACCAAGTAAGAGCTTCACCATCAAGGTAAAAGGAAGGAAGAGGTAACCAGTCCTTCTCGGAGAAGCCAAGGTAAGTGAAGTACCGCTCAGCTCGAAAAATCTAGCTCTTTGGGTTCAAGGATTTTTTCACCCAAATAACTAAGAGACCCGAAACAAAATTACTTTTCAGAGCAAAAAATACAACTATCTTGTATATTGATCTTCTAATACAAATTTTCGTCACAAAAAAATCTTAATTTTGTAAGGTTTCATTATAATTTTAATAAAATAATTTTTCTACCTTGTGCTTTCTTAAGATCAGGCTATATAACTCTGGACACTCCGGTACCCCACATTTTCGAAAGTTTTAGGTTATGGAGATAATCCTTTCAGAACTCATAAGGAGTTTTATTTTATAAATAACAAGCTAATAATGCCGATGTCGTTAAATCGATCTAGGACCACTGTTGCCATTGGAGTCCGATGGATGAAAGCACCAATGTAACAACTCCAAAATATAGATTATATTGATGGTAATAACTAAGGATTACAACTCAAGTAAGTAGAACAACATTAATGGAAATGCAAATGAAGAAGCTAAGTAAGATAGGAGATAATCAGTGAAGGGATGAGAAGCTACACTAAGAATTGGGGAAGAGAGGGCAAAGACCCTTTACTTAACAATAATCGGCTAGCTATTTGGTCTAAGGTACTGCTATTTATTAATTCCGCATACATCATATGTTCCTAACCTGGGCACCACAAATAAGTTTTTATGTTTCCATCCATGCCCTCCCAAATGTTAACTACATTCATAACAAATCTATTGATGGTAATAATTAAGGATTACAACTCAAAGGAAGTAGAATAACATTAATGGAAATGCAAAGAAGAAGCTAAGTAAGATAGGAGATAACCACTGAAGGGGATGAGAAGCTAGACTAAGAATTGGGGAAGAGAGGCCTTTACTTAACAATAATCGGCTAGCTATTTGGTCTAAGGTACTACTATTTATTAATTCTACATACCTCATATGTTCCTAATTTGAGGCCCACAAATAAATTTCTAAATTTTCATTCATGTCCTCCCAAATGATAACTACGTTCATAACAACTTGGGTAGTAGAACTCTTTGCCATCAAGTTTTAAATCAGATATTCAAATTATTTCACCTTTTTTGTAAACAATGGTGTTGTCTGAATCAGCTTGGGTGTACCTCAATTATCCCACGTTTTAGGTGGTATAACTTTGCCACCAAAATTTCTCTATTTTATTTATTACTCGAGTCCCATTCTTTTCACTTATTGAAATTGAGCCTGCTTTCTTTGCTCTCAAGCTGCTATCCACCTTGTTGAGTCACTGCACTCTTTCTTTTAACTTATTGATATTGAGCCTGCTTAGTTTAACGCGAACTACAACATTAAGCTGAATAATATTTATTTTGAGTCTAATATGCGCTGAGTAATTGAAACTAGTAGTTTAAACGTTTAAAATGATTCTACTTTTGCATATCAGGGTTCTCATGTAAGAATTATTTTAACTGGCACATATAGATTTAATTTCTCTGAATTTTTAATTTTATAAATTTGATATATCTTCTTTTACTATTTCCCCGTGCAAGACCAGTACATCAAATAGCTTATAACTCTTATATATGTTCTTATATGAATATGATCAGGACAAATTAAATGGAAATGTGATACAAATAAAAATTAAAAATTCTAAGATTATGTCCCCTCCTAATTAGATGAGTCTAGAATAGCATGGTTAGTGAGAGCTCATATAAATGACCCTAATTTATTGTTGTTGTTCTGTCCACTCCTTACAAATTGCACAAACTTTCTAGCTTTGGACTTCCAGTATTTCTTATTCCTTGTAAACGGGATTTAGGAACTTATCAAAATGCAACACCTTAACTAACAAAAGGCTTTTATAAACGCTTCACTACTTTCTTCAGAGAAACTTTCAATGGCTTCTCTTTTAAATAAATGGTTTTTACCAAAAGTCAAAGCTAAGAATAAAATGAGAAATTTGGCCTAGTCATGACTTTTGAAGCCAATGATCTGATGTTGTCTTTTATAAATTTGTTACCTCGAGCGAGTAGCATTTTCTTAGGATTACTTGACTTGTAATAGAAGTATAATATCGATCAAATAGACCTAATATATATATATATATATATATATTGATACATGCTTAAATGTATTTTTCATATGTAATGTACTTGAGGAAGATAATATTGTTTTCTTCAATTTGTATCTTAGTATTTTCGTTTTCCCATTTCCACTTGTACACGGTCGCAACACCAATTCTGAAATTAGAAGCAACTAAATTTGAGCTTGATCAGTTCAAATTCCTAAATATATTAGAAGCATTAATATATTAATTAAAGATCCTCAAAAGTGGTTCTTGTTTAGGTGTTTATACATAATAAATATTCCAAATCATTTAAGGTAACTAAACTTCCAACTTTGAACAAAATCAAATGAAATTATAATTGGATTTACGTTATATATATTGTATTGGTAAAAAACTTTATGAAGTATAATTAACACATTACAGCAGGCTGGTCACCATTTTTATCAAATTACTATATACATATATAGTAATATTTTTCATAAATATTATTTATAATTATCTTATAATTGACCTAATTATAAATATTTTAGTTTTTATTTTGAGTTCACATTTGGCTTTCACACACGAAGTTTTTAAAGGGCTTTTAACATATTTTTCCAGTCGGCAAAAATACCTACAGTTGCTAGCCAAACATATAAAAAATGTATATTAATTTTGTATCAAATATGTATTTTATATATTAATATATAAAAATTATACGTGACTATTATTTTTTTGGAGTGGCTGTATATTGTAGATGGAGCAGCTATAGAGTGTAGATTTTTCTTTTTCTTTTAATTAACCGTGAACTCATCCAGCAATCGTCTCATCACTATCCTGATACTTGATCCATTCAAGTTCCTAAATTAGCTTTCTCACAGTCTGTTTCATTATAAAATAAAATAGCATGGACGATCTTTTTTCTTTTTTTTTTTGTACTTGCTTATGTACTTGATAATTACTTAATATTTAATTTGAACTGGTCAAAAAAAGAATTAAGTTGACAATATTGAGTTTCATATGCTATAAATATCACCATTTCTGTTGCTAATTTCCTCATCAAGAAATCCAAAAGAAAAATATTAGCCATGGCTAAATACACAGCCTTCATTGCCCTCATCTACTGTCTTCTCCTTGTTGCTGCTACTGGTGAGTCAAGAACTTTTCTAATCATGCTTTTTGGCTAAACCTTTTTACCAATGTTGCGATTTCCTCTCTATACACAACTCCTTTTTTGTGGCTCATGCTGTAATAAGAAAGATCTTTGTTAGGTAAATGTTGGGGAATATTGAGTTTAAGCATCCAAAGTATGTTAGGACATTATTGTTTTATTGAGTGATTATCTCATTTAAAAGTTTAAACTATTAGATAAAGTACGTTTTTTATTACTTAGTTATTATGTAATCTCTCGCTGCAACCTTCATTTGTCGGTATGTTGCTTTTTCATGAGCCAAACATGTAAAAATATATACGTTTTGGGTGGCGGTAAGATTTGAACGTAAGACCTCCTTCCTGCTCTTATTATAATATTATGTTGAGTTATGTGATCGTCTCATTTAAATGGTTAAACTGGTAGAGAGAGTACCTTGTTTAATTCAAGTACTAAATTATGTCTCAACAATTATATAAAGTGTTAAGTATATCTCAAGTACTTATATATCCTTGGTTTTAAATTTCCCGATGATTTCGTGCAGAAATGCAAATGGCAGAAGGAAAATACTGCTGGAAGAAAAGTCACAAGTGGCATGGGCCTTGCCAGTATTCTTACAAATGTAGCCACCATTGCAAGCACTATTTTGGAGCTGAATATGGAGTTTGTAAGAAATATCAATGGGGAAAATATGCTTGCTATTGCTATTCTCCTTGCCATTAATCATGAGGAATTAATTAACTTCAGAGTCTCAACGATTGGCTTGGACTGATATATATAAATAAGAAGATGACTTTTTCTGTTTTCAGAGTACTAAATACTGCATCAACAATTAGTTAGTTTGATTTTGTTGTGTGTTTGTTGTGTCACAATGTAATAAGTTATGTCTCTAGCTTGACTTTTTTGGCCGAGCTAATTGCATTTGCCTGAACAATTATGTTGCTTTCATTTTATTTTATGTTTCTATATTGGTGTTTAATTCGATGTTGTGAACCATTGCATTACACTGAATAATACTAATATTTTTATTAAAATATCATTTTGTGCCAAATATGAAGTGAGTGACCTTGATCCCTACCTTGTATATTAATATATCGTGAGGACTTTCGCATGTGAAGAGAGGGCATCAGATATTTGGCTTTACAAAACAATTGGTTAATTCTTAAAACTAGGGAGTTCAATTCCCATTTGTCCAAAAGAAAAGGTCTTTAGCTTCTTTTGTGAATTGATAAAGGATACTATTTCCAGAGGGAATGAAAGCATCAGATATTTGGCTTTATATTTTGTCCGAAAGATATATTATTTTACATTAAATATTATTTATGCGTCAACAACTTGATTAGTTTTCCTAATAACCAAGGGTGATGCTCGTTCTTGCCTGGACCACACAGTCATATGAACACTTATTGCAGTTGACGTTCTATGCTATGTAAAAGTGATAAATCTGATTTGTTTTTACACAGGGAATCAAGTATCAAAAGTAACATAATTTGTTGAAATCACTCGGAGTGAAAAATAAGTGATAAGAACCTTGAGAGTTAATTTCCATTTGAAAAATAATAGATTAAGAAAGGGAAAAATAAGTTGAAATGGGAAATGTTCTTTGCACATTGTCCAAGTTAAGGCACATTAGCTTAGCGGGTTTTCCCCATATACTCTAACGATTGAAACATTTTTTACATTATCAATGTAATTACATATATTATAGCAGGTTAACGTACTTGTCTTATTTTCAAGGTCTAATTTCATTTATTCATGGACAATTATCTTCTATCAGTTGAAATTTTATTCTTTTAATGACCTCCATGTCACAAATGTCATCTTCAAAGGCACATGCTTATGCCATATTCTAGTGTTTGTGCTCATTTGATCTTTCTTTTTTTTGTTTAAGGCATTCCCACGCTGCAGCTACCGAAAAAATATCGGTCAGATTTGCTGTCCATATTGATCTGTCCGGCACCCCTAGTGTTAGCATAAGGTGTTGTTGTTCAACTATATTCTTCACTGTAATTGGGATTTCTTCTTCAACTATATCATAGAGATACCTTCCTACTTCCAAGATATCCTTTAATAGCACATTTATTGGTTTCATTCCATCTGGTAGCATTTTGTATAAAGGTCCTTGTTTTGTCCAGTTGTCATACCAAAGGGAGATATTTTCTTCCCTGGATAACCACACAATCTTTTGCTCCACCTTCTATTTGATGCCACACAGAGCCTTCCAACTATTTGATTTTCTACATCTCTTTTGTGAGATCACCGTATGAAAATTTTTTGCTAATATAAATTCCATTCATAGTGAGTCAAGAGTTCTTAAGTTCTGCCACGTTTTGGCAATGAAAGCATCATTGATATCTTGTAGATTTCTGAAATTTGCCCCTCCCTCCTGATAAGCATAACACAAAGATATACATGCGATCCAATGATGCATGTAATTTCCATCAGAGCCTCTCCAGAAAAGTTTGCAAGAATTTTTTCTATTTGTGTAAAGACTCTACTCATTGTGACATGGAGGTGTATAGGTATTACCTGTAATACATGTCCGATAACAATTGCCTTCCCCCTATAAAAAGTAATTTGGTCTGCCACCCTTAGACTCTACTTGTAACCTTGTTGACCAAGTCAGAGTAATAGGAGATCTTCTGTCTTCCTAAAAACAAAAGGGGCCCCAAGTATTTCATGGGAAACTCCTTATAATGCATCCTACTTATTGTACTTGCTCTGTTAATTGCATTTAAAGAAGTTCCAGCTTTCAGCATGTAGCAGCTTTTAAACTTATTTATCTTTTGCCCACATACTTTTTCATATTTGTTCAGTGTATCCATGACCAGCTTCGGAATGTTTATGTGACAACTTGTAAATAATGTTATATCATCTGCAAAGGTCATATGGTTTACTTATGGTCCATGTCTTGACATATAAAACCATGTTTATCTCCTTCTATTGTATAAGGTTATTTAACATTATTGAAAGAAATTCTGCACTTAACACAAAGAGTGTTGGTGAGATATGATTGTCATGTCTTAATCCATTATGCGACTTGAAAAATTAAACATTTGTCCATTAAGTATAATTTTCATATCCAACTTTAGTAGAACATTACATCTATTTTTGGGTTTAGAGTTGTTCTTATAATTTTCTAAGAAAGGAATATATTCTTTGATATCAACCTTCCCTTAATGAAGTCTAATTGGTTACATGAGATGATTTTGGCAAAAGCTGAATAAGTCATGCATTTAGAAAACTGACATTTTTCGTCCAAAAATCTGGCTGACAGCAAAAATTTAATAATATTTGTGTGTGTAAATAATAAAGAGCTTTTAAATAAATAATATTTAATACTTATTTGATATATATATATATATATATATATATATATATATATATATATATATATCACGATCCAAAATTCCCACCTTCGGATCATGATGGCGCCTAACATTTCACTTGTTAGGCAAGCCAATGTTAGAATAATATTATCTATTTTTAAAATAATTTTTAAATTTATTAATAATCAAAGAACAAAAGCGGAAGTAAAGTTTGAAATGTAGTGAATAATCCATAAAAATAACGGTGTCTAAATACCATCCCATAATTGGTGTCACAAGTGCACGAGCTTCTAGAATAATACAAATAAAGGTCTGAATAAAATAAAGTTATCTGGAAATAAATACACAGCTAAAGTAAAATAGACGGGGACTTCAGAACTGCGGACGTCATGCAGTTATACCTCAAGTCTCCTCCGAGTAGCTGAAATCCGAGCAAGTCTATGGCACGCCGTTGGGACCAACTCCGAAATCTGCACAAGAAGTGCAGAGTATAGTATCAGTACAACCGACCCCATGTATTGGTAAGTGCTGAGCCTAACCTCGACGAAGTAGTGACGAGGCTAAGGCGGGTCACTTACATTACTTGTACGCAATATTAATAACAACAACAATAATAGAAATAAATCAGGAAACTCATTTATAATAATTGAAGCCAACTCAACAGTCATAACCAATTATCATTTCCATCAATTCTGTTGCAGCGTGCAATCCGCTCTTATAATTTATTCACATTCAATTCTGTTGTAGCGTGCAACCCGCTCTCACAATATATTCACATTCAGTTCTGTTGCGGCGTGCATCCCGATCCCCCAATATATATATGTATGTCGACTTTTAAATAAGTCTGTTGCGGTGTGCAACCCGATCCTCCAATATATTCACATTCAGTTCTGTTGCGGCGTGCATCCCGCTCCTCCAACATATTCATTTATCAATTCTTATAGAAGAAATTTTCCCAATAAATGCAACAATTAATATAAAATTATAAGACAACAAGCATACAATAATTATGAGTTAATTATGAAACAAACAAAGGCAAATAGAAAATTATTATGGAAATCAGAGAGAAAATATGCAGTTTAATATTTAATATGCTAAGTGTCAAATAACAATTAAGGCACATAATTCAAATAGCATGTAACAATTAATGCTGGAATTCAAGAATTAATATCTAACAAAGAATAGGAGAGAAACAATTATTATAATAATTAATTCATAATTTAAAACAATTTATGATTTTTCAAGTAAGCAGGCAAACAATTAATTTGACGACGTATAGACACTCGTCACATTGCCTATACATCGTTCACATGCTATTCACATAACAAATAATTTAAGAGTTCTATTCCCTCAAGTTAAGGTTAACAACGACACTTACCGCGCTTTGTAAATTCCAATCAATTACTCAACCACAGCTTTTATTTTTAAATTTGTCTCCGAAAGCGTCAAATCTATTCATAAGCAATTCAATATACTCAATACGAATCATAGGAATTAATTCTATATGAATTTACTAATTTTCCGGATAAAATCCAAAATTTATTAAAATATTCGGTAGTGGGACCCACGTCTCAAATCTCGGAAAAACTTACGAAATACGAACACCCATTCCGAGATGAGTTCAACCATACAACAATTATCCAATTCCGATATCAAATGGACCTTCAAATCTAAATTTCTCGTTTTTGGAAGATTTTAGAAAAATCTGATTTTTCTTCCATAAATTCACGGGTTCATGATATAAATGAGTATGAAATCATAAAATATAATCAATATAGTATAAGGAATACTTACCCCAATGTTTTCCCGTAAAAATCGCCCAAAAATCGCCTTTTGAATTTTAGGGTTCGAAAAATTAAAGAATGAATGAAAAATCCCGTCTAAGTCCCTTTTACTCAGCTGCAGGTGTCGCAATTGCGACATGAGCTTCGCAAATGCGAAGGAGCACTCGCAATTGCGATGCCCTTCACAATCCTGTTGCCTTCGCAAATGCAAGAAAAGTGTCGCATTTGCGACCACTGAACCTCGCAAATGCGAGTAGATGTTCGCATTTGCGAACCTGTCCTTCCCAGACTCCCATCGCAATAGCGAAGAAAATCTCGTAATAGCGAGAACATGCTGGCCCAGGCCTTCTTCGCAATTGCGATAGATACCTCGTAATTGTCAGGCCTGCTTATTTCGCATTTGCGAAGCCTGATCTCGCAATTGCGAGATCAGAAGCCTGCAACAGGTTCAGTTATACCAGCAAAATTTTCTAAGTTCAAAACATCTCGTGGCGTATCCGAAACTCACCCGAGCCCTCGGGACTTCAAGCCGAACATGTCCACAAGTGTAAAAACATTAGATACGGACTTGCTCGTACGATCAAATCGCCAAAATAACACCTAGAACTACGAATTTAGCACCAAATCAAATAAAATTCTCAAGAACACTTAAAATTCATATCTTCTCAATTGGACGTCCGAATCACGTCAAATCAACTCCGATTTCTATCACATTTTACAGACATGACTTATATATTATATTAAACTTGTACCGGGCTCCAAAACCAAAATACGGGCCCGATACCAATGAGATCAAACATTAATCAATTTCTTTAAATCCATAGAATTTCAGTCTTACAATTTTCATCAAAAATTCATTTCTCGAGCTAGGGACCTCGGAATTTGATTCCGGGCATACGCCCAAGTCCCATATTTTACTACGGACCTTCCGGGAACGTCGAAGCACGGATACGAGTCTGTTTACTCAAAACGTTGACCAAAGTCAACTAAAAATCAATTTTAAATCCCAAAAATTATTACTTCATAAATTTCCACATAAAGGCTTTCCGGATTTACGCCCGGACTGTGCACGCAAATCGAAGTGAGTGAAAATAAGGTTTTTAAGGCTAACAGGCCTAGAATAGAGTCTTAATTCACAAGATGACCCTTTCGGTCATCACAATTTCCACCTCTAAAATAAGCGTTCGTCCTCGAACGGACATAGAAAAGTACCTGAACTGGCAAAAAAGTGGGATATCTACTCCGCATGTCCGACTCGGACTCCCAAGTAGCTGCCTCAACTGGCTGACCTCTCCACTGCACTCGAAGTGAAGGGTAACTCTTTAACTTCAACTGACGAACCTGTTAGTCTAGAATAGCTACCGGCTCCTCCTCACAGGTCAAATCCTTGTCCAATTGGACAGAGATGAAATCTAACACGTGGGACAGATCACCATGATATTTCCGGAGCATAGACACATGGAACACCGGATGAACCGCTGATAAACTAGGTGGTAATGCAAGCTTGTAGGCTACTTCACCCACCCTTTCAAGAATTTTAAAGGGTCAGATATACCTAGGGCTCAACTTGCCCTTCTTTCCGAACCTCATTACACCTTTCATAGGTGAAACCCGGAGCAATAGTCTTTCTCCAACCATGAATGCAATATTACGAACTTTACGGTCGGCATAACTCTTTTTCCTAGACTGAGCTGTGCGAAGTCGATCCTGAAAAATCCTGACCTTATCCAAGGCATCCTGTACCAAATCGGTACCCAACAATCGAGCCTCTCCCTGTTCAAACCAACCAACTGGCGTTCGGCATCGCCTTCCTTATAATGCCTCATATGGATCCATCTGAATGCTCGACTGGTAGCTATTATTATAAGCAAACTCCGCAAGTGGCAAGAAATGATCCCGAGAACCTCCAAAGTCTATAACACAAGTGCGGAGCATATCTTTCAATATCTAAATAGTGCGCCCTGACTGTCCGTCTCTCTATGGATGAAATGTTGTACTCAACTCCACCCACGTGCCTAACTCATGCTGTACAGCCCTCTAGAAATGTGAGGTAAACTGCGTACCTCGATCTGAAATAATAGATACGGGCACCCTGTGAAGGCGGACAATCTCACGAATGTAAATTTCAGCTAACCTCTCTGAAGAATAGGTAACTTCCACTAGAATGAAATATGCTAACTTGTTCAACCTATCCACAATGACCCAAACTGCGTTAAATTTTCTCTAAGTCCGTGGGAGACCAATAACAAAATCCATAGTGATACGCTCCCACTTCCACACAGGAATTTCTAACTTCTGAAGCAAACCATCAGGTCTCTGATGCTCGTACTTAACTTGCTGTCAATTCAGACACCGCGCTACATATGCAACTATATCATTTTTCATTCTCCTCCACCAATAATGTTTCCGCAAATCTTGATACATTTTGGTGGTACCTGGATGAATAAAATACCTGGAACTGTGTGCTTCTTCAAAAATTAATTCACGAAGCCCATCCATATTAGGCACACAAATACGACCATGCATTCGTAGAACCCCATCTTCCCCCACAGCAACATGTTTGGCATCACCGTGCTGCACCGTGTCCTTAAGGACAAGTAAATGACGATCATCATATTGTCTCTCTCTGATGCGCTCATATAAAGAAGACCGAGCGACTGTGCAAGCTAGAACCCGACTGGGTTCTGAAACATCTAGCCTCGCGAACTGATTAGCCAAAGTCTGAACATCTGCAGCTAATGGCCTCTTACCAACCGGAATATACCCAAGACTGCCCATACTCACAGCCTTTCTACTCAAAGCATCGGCCACCACATTGGCCTTTCTGGGGAGATACAAAATGGTGATATCATAGTCTTTAAACAACTCCAACCATCTTCTCTGCCTCAAATTAAGATCCTTTTGTTTGAACAGATACTAAAGGCTACGATGCTCAGTAAATACCTCATACGAGACACCGTAAAGGTAATGCCTCCAAATCTTCAGCGCATGAACAATGGCTTCCAATTCTAAGTCATGAATATGATAATTCTTCTCATGAATTTCAAACTTCCGCGACACATATGCAATTACCTTGCCATCTTGCATTAATACTGCACCAAGCCCAATGTAAGATGCGTCACAATATACCGTATACGATCCTGAACCTGTGGGTAATACCAACATTGGCGCCGTAGTCAAAGCGGTCTTGAGCTTCTGAAAGCTCATCTCACACTTGTCGGACCATCTGAATGGGACACCTTTCTGGGCCAATCTAGACAATGGGCTTGCTATAGATAAAAACCCTTCCACGAACTGACAATAATAACCTGCTAAACCCAGGAAACTCCGGATCTCTGTAACTGAAGTAGGTCTAGGCCAATTATGAACAGCCTCAATCTTCTTAGATCCACTTTTATGCTTTCTGCCGATACAACATGCCCCAAAAAGGCAGCTGAGTCTAACCAAAACTCACATTTTGAAAACTTGGCATATAACTGATTATTCATCAAGGTGTGAAGCACACTTCGAAGATGCTGCTCATGTTCCTCTAGACTACTGGAGAAAATCAAGATATCATCAATGAATACAACCACAAAAGAATCCAAATAAGGCTTGAACACCCGATTAATCAAATCCATAAATGTTGTTGGGGCATTTGTCAACCCAAATGACATCACTAGGAATTTGTAATGCCCATACTGAGTTTGAAAAGCTGTTTTAGGGACATCAGATGCCCTAATCTTCAACTGATGGTAACCAGACCTCAAATTGATCTTCGAAAATATCTTGGCACCCTGAAGCTAATCAAATAATTCATCAATTCTTGGCAGCGGATATTTGTTTTTGATAGTGGCCTTGTTCAACTGCCGATAGTCTATACACATCCGCATAGAGCCATCTTTCTTCTTTACAAATAATACTATTGCACCCCAGGGCGAGACACTAGGTCTAATGAATCCCTGATCAAGCAAGTCTTGTAACTGCTCTTTCAATTCTTTCAACTCTGGCGGGGCCATACGGTATGGTGGAATAGAAATGGGCTGAGTGCCCGGAGCCAAATCAATACAGAAGTCAATAACTCTATCGGGTGGCATCCCCGGCAAATCTACAAGAAATACTTCTGGAAATTCACGAACAACTGGTACGGAGTCCATAGGAGGGACATCCGCACTGTGATCACGAATATAAGCCAAATAGGCTAGACACCCTTTCTCTACCATACGCCGAGCCTTCATATAAGAAATAACCCTACTGGCAGAATGGCCAGGAGTTCCTTTCCACTCTAACCGAGGTAACCCCGGCATAGCTAGGGTCACTGTCTTGGCATGACAATCCAATATAGCATGATTAGGGGACAGTCAATCCATACCCAAGATGATATCAAAATCTACCATATCAAGAAGTAGAAGATCCACACTAGTCTCATGATTACTAATAGTAACCACACACGAACGATAGACATAATCTACTACAGCAGAGTCTTCCACCGATGTAGATACACACACAGAAGCACTCAGAGAATCACAAGGTACAACCAAATATGAAGCAAAATAGGAGGACACATAGGAATAAGTAGATCTTGGATCAAATAGAACTGAAGCATCTCTATGGGAAACTGGAATAATACCTTTGTTCACAGCATCAGATGACTCGGCCTCAGGCCTAGCTGGAAAAGCATAAAATTGGGGCTGGGCCCCACCACTCTGAACTGCGTCCCTGTGACGGCCTCTAACTAGCTGGCCTCCACCTCTAACGGTCTGACCTCCAACTCTAATGGCCTGACCTTCACCTCTAATGTCCTGACCTCCACCTCTAGCTGTCTGACCCGTACCTCTAGCTGGCTGAGTAGGCGGTGAAGCAATCGGTGCTGATTTGATGGCACGAGAATCTTGCTGAGATCTGTTACTCGCCAATCTAGGGCAATACCTCCTGATGTGACCAATGTTTCCAAACTCATAACACCCATCATGATGCCATGGCTGCTGAAGCTGACCTAAATAGGCCGGATAACCGTAGTAGTAACTCAGGAGTGGTGATGCACTGATATGAGCTGAATTTGCACTGAATACTGGTTGCCCAGAGTAAGGCATAATAGGACCCTGAATCCCTGAAGCACCGGGAGATACATGAAGTGCTGAATGAAACAGTCTGGGAGGATGACCCCTACCAAAATTACCTCTACCTCCAGACGAGGCACCACTGAAACCATCGAACTGATGAGGCCTCTTATCGGACCCCTACCATCTCTCCTGTGCAAGAACCATCTCTATCCTCCTTGCGACATTAGCAGCCGCCTGAAAAGAAATCTCACTTTCGGTTTCCTTGGCCATATGAAGTCTGATAGGGTGAGTAAGTCCCTCAATAAACCTCCTCACTCTCTCTCTCCCTCCGTAGGTAGTAAAGGAGAGCATGACGGGCCAACTCCAGAAAATGGGACTCATACTGAGTAACAGTCATACTGCCCCGCTGTAGGTGCTCAAATTGCTTGCGGAATTCCTCTCTCAGTGTGATAAGGAGGAACTTCTCTAGAAATAGCTGAGAGAACTGCTCCCAGATAAGTGCAACCGATCCGACTGGTCGGGTAAATGTATAATCTCTCCACCAACACTTGGCGGAATCCGTCATCTGAAATACAGCAAAATCAACTTCATTAGTCTCAACTTGTGATGACCCAAAATATCATCTTTAAATTTAATAATTAATTATGTGTTCTATAACCTTAAAAAGCACTATTTATCATTACTCGACTTGCGTGCATAGTCCATAAAATTTTCCAAACAAGTTTTTATGCAAAAAAATGAATTAGAGCTTTAAAACTCAACTGAGTTGACCTTGGTCAATACTTTTTAGCAAACGGACCCGGATCAGTGTTTTGACAGTTTCGATAGGTCCGTATCATGATTTGGGACTTGGGTGTATGCCCTGAATCAAATTCTGAGGTCCCTAGCCCGAGATATAGAATTTTGAAGAAAAATTAAAAGTTTAAATTCAAATAGTGATCGGATGTCAAACTATGTGCAAACGACCCCGAAATATAATTTTGATGATTCCAACAGCTTCGTATGGTGATTTTGGACTTAGGAGCGCAATCAAAATTTTATTTGGAAGTCCGTAGTGGAGTTAGGCTTGAAATGCCGAAAGTTGAATTTTTGGGAAGTTTGACCGAGGGGTTGACTTTTTGATATC
The DNA here is from genome assembly GCF_000390325.3 of Nicotiana tomentosiformis. Taxonomy (NCBI): domain Eukaryota; kingdom Viridiplantae; phylum Streptophyta; class Magnoliopsida; order Solanales; family Solanaceae; genus Nicotiana; species Nicotiana tomentosiformis. The sequence continues at coordinate 27,425,587 of NC_090822.1, forward strand.
GGGGTCAAAATTCGATTCTGAAAATTTGAGTACCTTTGTTATGTCATTTATGACTTGTGCACAAAATTCGAGGTAAATCAGGCTTGATTTGATAGGTTCAGATTCATTTGTAGAAATTGAAAGTTTCAAAGTTCATTAGGCTTAAATCTATGTGTGATTCGTGCTTTTAGTGTTGTTGGATGTGATTTGAAGACTCGACTAAGTCTGTACGATATTTTAGGACTTGTTGGTATATTTGGCTGAGGTCTCGAGGGGCTCGGGCGTGTTTCAGATAGTATTCGGACTATTTTCCGTCATTTTGGCACTGCTGGTAACTGTTGATTTCTGGTATTTTAAACCTTCTTCGCGATCGCGAAGATTAGGACACGATCGCGTAGGCTTAGTTGAGGCAGTGTTAATTTTGTTCTTTGCGATCGCGTGAGGTCAACCATGATAACGTAGGTTAGGCTAGTCTGTGCATCGCGATCGCTTGGCATTATTTGCGATCACGTAAGGTTAATTGAGGGCTGCTAAGTTTTGTGCTTCGCAATCGCGTGAAGCGGGATGCGATCGCGTAACTTTGAGACCTTTTGACTCGTGAATGCATGAAGAGGAATGCGATCGCGTAGAGCTGGGAATTCTGTGCTCTGCGATCGCGTGAGGATATATGCGATCGTGTAGAGTTAATTTGAGCAGTGGTAATTTGTGCTTCGCGATCGCGTGTGGATGTTCGCAATCGCGATGAGTAAAAGCCTGGGCAGAATGTTTAAGTTCTGAAAATGGAACTTCGTCCCATTTCCCATTTTTTTAACGAATTGGAGCTCGGATTGAGGTGAGTTTTGGGAGATTTTAAGAGAAAACATTGGGGTAAGTGTTCTTAACTCAATCTTGGTTAGATTACCCGAATCCATCACTGTTTTTAACATTTAATTGGTGATTTAAGTTGGAAAAAAAAATGAAAACCCTCATGGAAAGATTTGAGGATTTGAGGGTCGAATTTTTATTGGAATTTAGTCATTTTGGTATGGTTAGACTCGTGATCGAATGGGAGTTCATATTTCGTAACTTTCGCCGGATTCCGAGAAGTGTGCCCCACGGGCCATTTTTGAGTTAATTTCGGATTTTTATTGAAAAATATAGTATTTTCTTATAGAATTAATTCTATAATTTTTATTAACTGTATCAAATTAATTATGACTAGATACGAGTCGACCGGAATCGAAAAATCGAGGAAAAAGCATACTACTTGGTTAAATTGGAGCAAGTCGAGGTAAGTGACTTGTCTAACCTTGTGTGGGGGAAATTTCTCCTAGAATTGATATTAATGTGATTATTGAAATGTGTTGAAAGTCGTGTACACGAGGTGACGAGTGTGTACACGGGCTAAATGTGAAAGATTATATTTTTAAAATTGTGTAGATCATTGCTGTGCATTTATTAAATTATTTTATCTTGTTATATTCTTCGTCATTCATCTGAGATATATACCTTAAATTTGTTTGACCTTTTCCTGCTAATTGTTATACATGTTTAGTTGAAACTTGGTTTCTTTTATTCTGTGCATTATTTGAAGGGTGATTTTCTCTAAATTAAACATTATTAATATGAAGTATTTGACATTTTAAATTTGATATTGAAACAACGTATTAAAGATTTTGAAATATTATTTTCCTGAATTATTTATTCTTGAATATTTTGTAAGATTTTTGTAGTCATTGTGATGGAGCCGTGAGCTCTTTATTGTGGAAAATATTATTGATGATTTATTTTGGCATGAACCGTGAGCTCTTTATTGTGGAAAAATATTATTGATGATTTATTTTGGCATGAGCTGTGAGCTCTTTATTGTGAAAAAATATTATTGATGATTTATTTTGGCATGAGCCGTGAGCTCTTTATTGTGGAAAAATATTGTTGTTGAATTATTTTGGCAAGTTACATTATTTGATCACTTGAGGTGCAAATTGTGATATGTTGTGATATTGATACGCATGCGGTGGTATAAGGTCTGAGTATTGAAATGCATGCGGTGAGATAAGGGTGGCTTGATACGCGTGGCTAGTAGGGGGGACTACTAGAAGTCATGCGGTGTGATAAGGATGGCTAAAACGCGGGATGCTATTTCGGAAAAAATATTTTCTTTCAAATAAATTGTGAAGGCTCCCGCGGTGAGATAAGGAAATGAGATATTGTGAATTTATTTATGATTTGGGACTACGAGGCGATACTTCGAGAGTGCCCTTGTTGATATTGATTTATGGCCGCAGTTGCCTTGATTATTTGTTGTGATTTTCTTAAAGTTGAAAGGAAATTCGGTTTTGTTTCCACGAGATATTATTTGAAATTCTGTTTTGTTTCCATGAGATGTTATTTGCCATTATTTTGCTTAATTAAATGGTGACACACTACGTGATTCATTTCCCATATCATTTTATTTTACTATATTGTTAAATATTTTACCATGCCATTATTATATTTCAGTAGGGCCTCACCTTACCTCGTCACTACTCTACCGAGGTTAGGCTTGGCACTTACTGGGTACCGCTGTGATGTACTCATACTAGTCTTCTGCACATCTTTTTGTGCAGATCCAGGTACATCTTACCAGTCTAGACGTCAGTGAGTTACCTGCGCACGGAAACTTTGAGGTATATCTGCCAGCGTCTGCAGACTTCGGAGTCCCCTTCTATCATTTTTATGTTGCTTCCTTATTTTTCTTTAGACCTTGATACATAGAGACATTGAGAATAAATTTTTAGAAGCTTGTAACTTATTTTTACCGGGTTTTGGGAGTTATAATTATTTGAATTGTAGTTTATTTATTTCAGATATTTATAATTATTTCGCTTTAATAGGCTTACCTAGTCTTAGAGACTAGGTGCCATCACGACCTCCTACGGAGGGAATTTGGGGTCGTGACAAGTTGGTATCAGAGCTCTAGGTTCATAGGTGTTATGAGTCATAAGCAGGTTTGGTAGAGTCTTGCGGATCGGTACGGGGACGTCTTTACTTATCTTCGAGAGGCTATGGAACTTTTAGGAAATATTCACTTCTTTGATTCCTTATTGTGCGCCTTTGTTGATTTCAAAGTTCTAAACAATTGTCTTTCTATTCTCTCACAGATAGCGAGGACACGCACAACTGGATCCGATGATCAGACACTCGTGCCCCTGTTGGAGCCGCAAGAGGCCGGGGACAGTGCAGAGGCCAAGTCAGAGGCCGAGGAATACCACGTGGTGCAGCCAGAGCACCTGCACGAACTGCGGCACCGGAGCAACTAGTAGCTCCAAATGGAGAGCAGGCACTTGAGACGCCTGTTACTACTCCTGCACTTCAGGAGACTTTTGCCCAGTTTTTGAGCATGTTTGGCACTTTAGCTCAGGCAGGATTAATTCCACTTGCTCATACCATATCTCAGGCTGGGGGAGGAGCGTAGACTCCCGCCGCCCGTACTCCAGAGCCACTGGCCCAAGTTGACCATGCCCCAGAGGTTATACCAGTGCAGCCGGTTGTCCCAGTTCGGCCTGAGATTAGGACAGCAGTTTCAGAGAGGGAGCAGCTCATGCTCGAGAGGTATACGAAGTTCCACCCTCCCACTTTCAGCGGTTTAGCTTTAGAGGATGCTCAGGGTTTTCTGGAGGAATGTCACTGTATCCTTCGTACTATGGGTATTGTGGATTCCAATGGGGTTTCTTTCACGGCATTTCAGTTTAGAGGAGCAACCTACCAGTGGTGGCGGGCATATGAGTTGGATAGTCCTGCTGAGGCATCTTCACTCACTTGGACTCAATTTTTGGATATATTCTTAAGGGAGTATGTTCCTCATAGTCTTAGGGATGCATGTCGCACAGAGTTTGAGTAGTTGTGCCAAGGTTCTATGACCGTGTCAGAGTATGTGGTCTGATTCAGTGATTTGGCTAGGCATGCACCAGCCTTAGTTACTACTGTTCGAGAGCGAGTTCGCAGATTTATTGAGGGTCTTCACCCTAGTATAAGATATAGTATGGCCCGAGAGCTAGAGATGGACATCACATACCAACAGATGGTTTCAATTGCTAGGAGATTGGAAGGTATGCGGACTCCGGAGAGGGGAGAGAGGGAAGCTAAGAGACCCCGAGATTCTGGCACATATAATAATTCTCGTGCCCCAGTTGCAGCCCGTCATGGTAGAGGTTATGTGAGCCATCCTATTCATTTAGCACTTCCAGCTTCCAGTGGTATTCCGACTACTCCCAGACCTTAGGTTCCATATTATGCCCCACCAGTGTCTTCTGTACCTCCTGCACGGGGTGCTTTCAGCGGACAGTGTAGTCAATCAGGCCCGAGAAAGTCCCAGCAGCCACGTCCTCCGAGGGCTTGTTTTGAGTGTGGTGACACTCGTCATATCATGAGAGATTGCCCCAGACTTAGGAGGGGTGTACCTCCACGGATTTATCAGGCCCCACCTATTCCACAGGGTCCTCATGCTTCTCATGCTATGATTACTGCACCAGTTGCCACTCCACCTGCACATTCAGCTAGAGGTGGAGGTCGGGCAGGTAGAGGTCGCCCTAGAAGGGGAGGCCAGGCCAGATATTATGCCCTTCCTGCTATGACAGATGTCGTTGCATCCGATTCTGTTATCACAGGTATTATTCCAATTTGTCATAGAGATGCATCAGACTTATTTGATCCATGCTCCACTTATTCTTATGTGTCATCTTATTTTGCCCCGTATTTGGGCGTATCACATGATTCCTTGAGTTCTTTCATTTATGTATCTACACCCGTAGGTGAATCTATTATTATGGACCGTGTGTATCGGTCATGTTTAATTGTTATCAGTGGTTTTGAGACCCGGGTAGATTTATTACTGCTCAGTATGGTGGATTTCGATATTATTTTGGGCATGGACTGGTTGTCATCCTATCGTGTTATTCTTGATTGTTACGCCAAGACGGTGACGTTGGCTATGCTAGGTCTACCGCGGCTACAGTTGAGAGGTACCTCGAATCATGTTCCTAGCAGGGTTGTTTCATTTCTTAAAGCTCAACGAATGGTTGAAAAGGGGTGTGATGCGTATCTGGCCTATGTAAGAGATGTTAGTATTGATACTCTTACTGTGGAGTCAATTCCTATAGTAAGGGATTTTCCCGATTTATTTCCAGCGTATCTTCACGGTATGCCACCCGACAGGGATATTGATTTTGGCATTGATTTGTTACCGGGCACTCAGCGCATTTCTATTCCACCATACCGTATGTCCCCAACAGAGTTGAAAGAATTAAAAGAACAGTTACAGGAATTGCTGGATAAGGGTTTCATTCGGCCTAGTGTATCGCCATGGGGTGCTCCTGTACTATTTGTGAAGAAGAAGGATGGTTCTATGCGGATGTGTATTGATTACCGCCAGCTGAACAAGGTTACCATGAAGAACAGGTATTCATTGCCATGTATTGATGACCTATTTGATCAACTTCAGGGTGCCAGAGTATTCTCTAAGATCGACTTACGTTCATGCTATCATCAATTGAAGATTCGGGAGCTAGATGTCTCAAACACTGCTTTCAGGACTCGGTATGGCCATTACGAGTTCCTTGTGATGTCTTTTGTGCTGACCAATGCCCCAGCAGCATTTATGCACTTAATGAATAGTGTATTGCAGCCCTATCTTGATTCTTTTGTCATTGTGTTTATTGATGACATTCTAGTGTATTCCCGGAGTCGGGAAGATCATGAACAACACTTGAGGACTGTGCTTCATATTTTGAGAGAAAAGAAGTTATATGCAAATTTCTCAAAGTGTGAATTCTGGTTTGATTAGATGGGATTTTTGGGTCATATAGTTTCATGCGAGGGGATCAAGGGAGATCCGAAGAAGATTGAAGCAGTGTAGAATTGGTCCAGACCGTCCTCAGTTACGGAAATTCGGCGTTTTCTTGGTTTGGCAAGGTATTATCGCCGATTTGTAAAGGGTTTCTCTTCTATTGTTGCATCTATGACTAAATTAACCCATAAGGGTGCTCCGTTCAGGTGGACCGAGGAATGTGAGGAGAGCTTTCAAAAGCTCAAGACAGCTTTGACTACAACCCCAGTATTGGTATTACCTACAGGTACAGGGTCTTATACTGTGTATTATGATGCATCGCGTATTGGTCTCGGTGCAGTGTTGATGCAAGATGGTAGGGTGATTGCCTACGCATCCAGACAGTTAAAGGTGCATGAGAAAAAATATCATGTACATGACCTGGAGTTAGAAACTATTGTTCATGCTTTAAAAATTTGGCGACATTATTTGTACGGTGTCCATTATGAGGTTTACACCGATCACCGGAGTCTATAGCATCTGTTTAAACAGAAGGATCAACGGAGATGGTTGGAGTTGCTTAATGATTATGAAATCACCATTCTCTATCATCCTGGGAAGGCCAATGTAGTGGACGATACCTTGAGTCGTAAGGCGGAGAGTTTGGGCAGCTTAGCATATTTACCGATAGCAGAGAGGCCTTTAACCTTGGATGTTCAGGCCTTAGCTAACCAGTTTGTCAGGTTGGATGTTTCCGAGCCGAGCCAAGTTTTGGCTTGTGTGGTTTCTCAGTCTTCTCTTTATGATCGTATCAGGGAGCATCAGTATGGTGACCCTCAGTTGCTTGTCCTTAAGGATACAGTTCAGCACAATGATGCCAAGGAAGTCACTATTGGAGATGACGATGTACTACAGATGCAGGGCAGGCTGTGTGTACCCAATGTAGTTGTCTTGCACGAGTTGATTCACAGTTCGCAGTAATCCATTCATCTGGGTGCTGCAAAGATGTAGCAGGACTTTAGACAACACTATTGGTGGAGGCGGATGAAGAAAGACATAGTGGGTATGTATCTCGGTGTCTAAATTGTCAACAGGTGAAATATGAGTATCAGCGACCGGGTGGATTACTTCAAAAGTTAGAGATTCCAGAATGGAAATAGGAGCGGATCACTATGGATTTTGTTGTTGGGCTCCCACGGACTCAGCGGAAGTTTGATGCAGTTTGGATGATTGTGGATAGGCTGACCAAATCAACTCATTTCATTCCTGTGATTACTACATACTCTTCAGAGCAGCTGGCTTAGGTATATATTCATGAGATTGTCAGACTTCACAGTGTACCGGTATCTATCATCTCTGACCGGGGTACACAGTTTACCTCACGGTTTTGGAGGGCAGTACAACGTGAGTTGGGTACTCGGGTAGAGTTGAGTACAACATTTCACCCTTAGACGGACGGGCAGTCTGAACGCACTATTCAGATACTGGAGGATATGCTTCGTGCGTGTGTGATAGATTTTGGAGGTGCTTGGGATCAATTCTTACCACTTGCGGAGTTTTCTTACAACAACAGTTACCATTCAAGCATTCAGATGGCTCCGTATGAGTCTTTGTATGGTAGGCGGTGCCGGTCTCCAGTGGGTTGGTTCGAACCGAGCGAGGCTAGACTATTGGGTACAGACTTGGTTCAGGATGCTTTGGAAAAGGTTAAGTTGATTCAGGATCGACTTCGTACAGCCCAATCTAGACAGAAGAGTTATGCGGATCGTAAGGTTCGTGATGTTGCATTCATGGTTGGTGAGCGGATATTATTCTGGGTTTCGCCTATGAAGGGTGTGATGAGATTCGGGAAGAAGGGCAAGTTAAGCCCTAGGTGTATTGGGCCTTTTGAGATTCTTGAGAGAGTTGGAGAGGTGGCTTACAAACCTGCACTACCACCTAGTCTCTCTGCGGTTCATCCGGTATTCCATGTTTCCATGCTTCGAAAATATCACGGCGATCCATCTCATGTGTTAGACTTCAGTTCGGTTCAGTTGGACAAGGATCTATCTTATGTTGAGGAACCAGTGGCTATTTTGGATAGGCAGGTTCGAAAGCTGAGGTCAAAGAACATTACTTCCGTGAAGGTTCAGTGGAGGGGTCATCCGATCGAAGAGGCGAATTGGGAGACCGAGCATGATATGCGGAGCTATTATCCACACTTATTCACCAACTCAGGTATTTCTCCTAACTTCGTTCGAGGACGAACGTTTGTTTTAGAGGTGGAGAATGTGATGACCCAAAATATCATCTTTAAATTTAATAAATAATTTTGTGTTCTAAGACCTCGAAAAGCACTATTTATCATTACTCGACTTGCGTGTGCTGTCCGTAAAATTTTCCAAAAAAGTTTTTATGCAAAAAAATGAATTAAAATGTGAATTAGAACTTTAAAATCAACTGAGTTGACCTTGGTCAATACTTTTTAACAAACGGACTCGAATAAGTGTTTTGACAGTTTCGGTAGGTTCGTATCATAATTTGGAACTTGGGCGTATGCCCAGAATCAAATTCCGAGGTCCCTAGCCCGAGATATAGAATTTTGAAGAAAAATTAAAAGTTTAAATTCAAATAGTGACCAGATGTCGAATTATGTGCAAACGACATCGGAATAGAATTTTGATGATTCCAACAACTTCGTATGGTAATTTTGGACTTAGGAGCATGATCGGAATTTTTTTTGGAAGTTCATAGTGGAGTTAGGCTTGAAATGCCGAAAGTTGAATTTTTGGGAAGTTTGACCGAGGGGTTGGCTTTTTGATATCGAGGTCGAAATCCGATTCTGAAAATTCGAGTATCTCCGTTATGTCATTTATGTCTTATGCACAAAATTTGAGGTAAATCGGAAGTGATTTGATAGGTTCCGGAGTCATTTGTAGAAATTAAAGTTTCAAAGTTTATTAGGCTTCAATCTATGTGTGATTCGTGTTTTTAGTATTGTTGGATGTGATTTGAAGACTCGACTAAGTCTGTATGATGTTTTAGGACTTGTTGGTATATTTGGTTAGGGTCTCGAGGGGCTCGGGCGTGTTTCGGATAGTATTCGAAGTATTTTCCTTCATTTTGGCACTGCTAGTAGCTGTTGATTTCTGGTATTTTAAACCTTCTTCGCGATCGCGTAGGCTTAGTTGAGGCAGTGTTAATTTTGTTCTTCGCAATCGTGTGAAGTCAAACGTGATAGCGTAGGTTGGGCTAGTCTGTGCATCGCGATCGCGTGGCATTGTTTGCGATCACGTAAGGTTAATTGAGGGCTGCTAAGTTTTGTGCTTCGCGATCGCGTGAAGCGGGATGCAATCGCATAGCTTTGAGATCTTGTGACACGCAAACGCGTGAAGAGGACTGCGATCGCGTAGAGCTGGGAATTCTGTGCTCTGTGATCGCGTGAGGATATATGCGATCGCGTTAGAGTTAATTTGTGCAGTGGTAATTTGTGCTTCGCGATCGCGTGTGGATGTTCGCGATCGCGATGAGTAAAAGCCTGGGTAGAATGTTTAAGTTGTGAAAATGGGTTTTCCATTTATTTAACAAATTGGAGCTCCGATTGAGGCGAGTTTTGGGAGATATTCAGAGAAAATATTGGGGTAAGTGTTCTTAACTCAATCTTGGTTAGATTACCCGAATCCATCACTGTTTTTAACATTTAATTGGTGATTTGAGTTGGAAAAAAATTAAAAACCCTCTTGGAAAGATTTGAGGATTTGAGGGTCGAAATTTTATTGGAATTTAGTCATTTTGGTATGGTTAGACTCGTGATCGAATGGGCGTTCATATTTCGTAACTTTCGCCGGATTCCGAGATGTAGGCCCCACGAGCTATTTTTGAGTTAATTTCGGATTTTTATTGAAAAATATAGTATTTTCTTATTGAATTAATTCTATAATTTTTGTTGACTATATCGAATTAATTATCTAGATACGAGTCGACCGGAATCGGAAAAATCGAGGAAAAGGCATACTACTTGGTTAAATTGGAGCAAGTCGAGGTAAGTGACTTATCTAACCTTGTGTGGGGGAAATTTCTCCTAGAATTGATATTAATGTGATTATTGAAATGTGTTGAAAGTCGTGTACATGAGGTGACGAGTGTATACACGGGCTAAATGTGAAAGATTATATTTTTAAAATTGTATAGATCATTGCTGTGCATTTATTAAATTATTTTATCTTGTTATATTCTTCGTCATTGATATGAGATATATACCTTAAATTTGTTTGACTTTTTCCTGCTAATTGTTATACATGTTTAGTTGAAACTTGGTTTCTTTTATTCTGTGCTTTATTTGAAGGGTGATTTTCTTTAAATTAAACATTATTAATATGAAGTATTTGACATTTTAAATTTGTTATTGAAACAACGTATTAAAGATTTTGAAATATAATTTTCCTGAATTATTTATTCTTGAATATTTTGTAAGATTTTTGTAGTCATTGTGATGTAACCGTGAGCTCTTTATTGTGGAAAAATATTATTGATGATTTATTTTGGCATGAGCCGTGAGCTCTTTATTGTGAAAAAATATTATTGATGATTTATTTTGGCATGAGCCGTGAGCTCTTTATTGTGAAAAAATATTGTTATTGAATTATTTTGGCAAGTTACATTATTTGAGCACTTGAGGTGCAAATTGTGATATGTTGTGATATTGATATGCATGCGGTGGTATAAGGTCTGGGTATTGAAATGCATGTGGTGATATAAGGGTGGCTTAATACGCGTGGCTAGTAGGGGGAACTACTAGAAGTCATGCGGTATGATAAGGATGGCTAAAACGCGGGATGCTATTTCGGGAAAAATATTTTCTTTTAAATAAATTGTGAAGGCTCCCGCGGTGAGATAAGGAAATGAGATATTGTGAATTTGTTTATGATTTGGGACTACAAGGTGGTACCTCGAGGGTGCCCTTGTTGATATTGATTTATGGTCGCAGTTGCCTTGATTATTTGTTGTGATTTTCTTAAAGTTGAAAGGAAATTCGGTTTTGTTTCCACGAGATATTATTTGAAATTCTGTTTTGTTTCCACGAGATGTTATTTGCCATTATTTTGCTTAATTAAATGGTGACACACTACTTGATTTATTTCCAATGTCATTTTATTTTACTATATTGTTAAACATTTTACCATGCCATTATTATATTCCAGTAGGGCCTCACCTGATCTCGTCACTACTCTACCGAGGTTAGGCTTGTCACTTATTGGGTACCGATGTGGTGTACTCATACTACGCTTCGGCACATCTTTTTGTGCAGATCCAGGTACATCTTACCAGTCTAGACGTCTGTGAGTTACCTGCGCACGGAGACTTCGAGGTATATCTGCCAGCATCTGCAGACTCCGGAGTCCCCTTCTATCATTTTTATGTTGCTTACTTCTTTTTCTTTAGACCTTGATACATAAAGACATTGAAAATAATTTTTTAGAAGCTTTTGACTTATTTCTACCGGGTTTTGGGAGTTTTAATTATTTGAATTGTAGTTTATTTATTTCAGATATTTATAATCAATACGCTTAAATAGGCTTACCTATTCTTATAGACTAGGTGCCATCACAACCTCCTACGGAGGGAATTTGGGGTCTTGATACAACTATACCCATGTTCCGTAACACCTCGTGGCAACGTTCGAGATAATCATGTGGGTCCTCAAAAAGTGTACCACTGAAGTGAACTGGAAAGAGCTTAGTAAACTTATCCAGTCTCAATAAGGCCTCAAAATACATAGCGGGCCTATCACCGATCTATGCTCCAACAACTGGCTGAACTGCCCAAACTGGCGGGGATGCTGTAGCCTGATTCTGGGGAGCCATATGCTCCGGAACGGGAGTAGTGGGAATTTGTGCTCCTCCCCCAGCCTGTGAGACGGCTGGTGCCACTGGAAATGTACTGTTCTGGGCCACGCCCTCCATAAGCCTTACCAAACGGACTAGAGCATCCTGAAGTACTGGAGTGGCTATGAGTCCTTCCGGGGCCTGAACTGGTCCACCTGGTACATTCTGAACTGGAACCTCCTCCTGAAGGTCCACCTGAGGTTCTATAACAGGTGCAGCTGCTCGAGCTCCGGACTGAGCTCTACCTCGGCCTCTACCTCGGCCTCTAGCACGACCTCGACCTCGACCTCGACCTCTACCCCTGGCCATAGTTTCCACCGGGGGCTCTGGTCCCTGACCATCGGTAGAGGTATTACGTGTTCTCACCATCTGCGAGAGAATAAGAGTAGAATGGTTCAATCATCGGTGATAGAATAAAATCGCACGACAGAATAAGAAAGAAGTGATATTGTTCCTAAACATCATAGCCTCTAAGAGATAAGTACAGATGTCTCCGTATCGATCCTTCAGACTCTACTAAGCTTGCTCGTGACTCGTGAGACCTATACAACCTAGTGCTCTGATACCAACTGTCACGACCCGAAATTCCCACCTTCGGACCGTGATGGCGCCTAATATTTCATTTGCTAAGCAAGCCAACGTTAGAATAATATTATATATTTTTAAAACAATTTTTAAATTGATTAATAATCAAAGAACAAATGCGGAAGTAAAGTCTGAAATGTAGTGAATAATCCATAAAAACAACGGTGTCTAAATACCATCCAAGAATTGGTGTCACAAGTGCACGAGCTTCTAGAATAATACAAATAAAAGTCTGAATAAAATAAAGCTGTCTGGAAATAAATACACAGCTAAAGTAAAATAGACGAGGACTTCAGAACTGCGGACGCCATGCAGTTATACCTCAAGTCTCCTCCGAGTAGCTGAAATCCGAGCAAGTCTATGGCACGCCGCTGAGACCAACTCCGAAATCTGCACAAGAAGTGCAGAGTGTAGTATCAGTACAACCGACCCCATGTATTGGTAAGTGTTGAGCCTAACCTCGACGAAGTAGTGACGAGGCTAAGGCGGGTCACTTATATTACCTGTACACAATATTAGTAACAACAACAATAATAGAAATAAATCAGGAAACTCATTTATAATAATTGAAGCCAACTCAGCAGTCATAACCAATTATCATTTCCATCAATTCTGTTGCAGCGTGCAATCCGCTCTCATAATATATTCACATTCAATTCTGTTGTAGCGTGCAACCCACTCTCACAATATATTCACATTCAGTTCTGTTGCGGCGTGCAACCCGCTCCTCCAATATATTCATTTTAATCATGTCTGTTGCGGTATGCATCCCGATCCCCCAATATATATATGTATGCCGACTTTTAAATAAGTCTGTTGCGGCGTACAACCTGATCCTCCAATATGGACTTTTAATAAGTTTGTTGCGGCGTGTAACTCGATCCTCCAATATGGACTTTTAATAAGTCTGTTGCGGCGTGCAACCCGATCCTCCAATATATTCACATTCAGTTCTGTTGCGGCGTGCAACCCGCTCCTCCAACATATTCATTTACCAATTCTTATAGAAGAAATTTCCCCAATAAATGCAACAATTAATAAAACATTATAAGACAACAAGCATACAATAATTATGATTTAATTATGAAACAAACAAAGGCAAATAGCAAATAGCAAATTATTATGAAAATCAGAGAGAAAATATGCAGTTTAATATTTAATATGCTAAGTGTCAAATAACAATTAAGGCACATAATTCAAATAGCATGTAACAATTAATGCAGGAATTCAAGAATTAATATCTGACAAAGAATAGGAGAGAAACAATTATTATAATAATTAATTCATAATTTAAAACAATTTATGATTTTTTAAGTAAGCAGGAAAATAATTAATTTGACGACGTATATGTAATGACCCGACCGGTCGTTTTAAGCATTTACGCTCCTTTCAACTATTTGAAGTATTGAATAACTTTCTACGAGGTTTATGACTTGTGTAAATTATCGGTTTTGGTTTTAAGGTACTTCAGAGTTAGCTTGGAAGCTTAAGTTGAAATAGTGGACCGGATGTCGACTTATATGTAAATGACCTAGGAACAGAGTTTTGATAATTCCAATAGCTCCGTATGGTGATTTTGGACTTAGGAGCGTGTCCGGAATATGATTTGGAGGTCCGTGGTAGAATTAGGCTTGAATTGGCGAAATTGAAAATTTCGAAGTTCTTAGGCTTGAATCTGAGGATGATTTGGTGTTTGGATGTTGTTTTGAGTGATTCGAAGGTTCAACTAAGTTTTTATGTTGATATATGACTTGTTTGAATTATTGGTTGAGGTCCCCGAGGGGCTCGGGATGATTTCAGATGGGTATTAAGAAGTTTGGAAGTTGGAAATTTCATAAGACTAAAGTTTCAAGTGAGTTCGCACAAGATCCTACTTCAAACGTATGGTTCTACCAAACTATAACGACTTATGAGGTGATCTACCTATAAAATTAAAACCCCTTGAGTGTAGTTTCTAACTCTTCAAACCGTTTGTCATTCGAACATTCCTACAAGAAGTTATGATCAAATAACCAAAGGCTGTCCTGTAGCTCGCTACAGAGCTTGCGAGGCCGGGTGTAAGACCAGGCTTTAGCCTGGCGAGGCCAGCCAAAAGCCAGGTTTAACAAGGCTTTAGCCTGGCAAGGCCAGGTGTAATACCAGGCTTTAGCCTGGCGAGGCCAGCCAAAAGCCAGGTATAACCAGGCTTTAGCCTGGCGAGGCCAGGCCTGTCGCCTGGTCCGGAATTTTTGGAGTATCCATTCTTTTATTGTTATAACCTGACCCAACTTCGATAAATAAGCCTTGAAGCTCATTTTGGAGAAAAAATCTGATATTTTTAGAGAGAAGGGAGAGTGTTCTAGAGAGAAGAAGAAGCTCAAGAACTTTGTTCATCAAGATGTTGTTCAAGCTTTGAAATCTAACAAGGAAACATCACAAGATCTTCACCCAAGAGGTAAGGTTCTAACCCCCCTAGTCTTCAATTTCAAGTTTGGGTAAAGATGGGTGATTAAGAGTATGATTCTTGGGTGTAATAGTATCATTTATATATATCAATAAGGTTTATGGAAAGATTTTTGAGTTCAAATGGGTATAGATTGGGTTGAAAATGGTAGAAATCTTCAAAGACTTTAATTGAAGATTTGAGGGTCGAGTTGATGTCAGAATTTGGTGAAATTTGTATGGTTAGACTCGGGAGAGGACGAGGATTATTATTCTGCCCTTTTTTTTTTTTTACTAGTTTTGAGATCTGGGGCCGGGGGCCGGGTTTTGGCCGATTTCGGAATTTTGGCCTATTTATGTAGTTTTTCCGTTGGATATTGATTCTTTAGCCTATGTTGATAGTATTATTCTGATTATGGATAGATTTAGAGCTTTTGGAGACCGATTCTAGAGACAAGGGCATCCCGGAGTAGGAGTTTTACGTTGTTAAGGTAAGTAACAGTTTTAACTCTGGCTTTGAGGGTATAAACCCGAAGATTTGACATCACGTGATTGTTTGAAAGTGATACCCATGCTAGGTGACGAGCGTGTGGGTGTGCACCGGGAGGGATTGAGACTTGGTCCGTCCCGTGAGGCTTTGAGGCCTAATGGCTATTATCTGTGGTTATGTGTTTATTGTTGTTGGACTTGTTTGCCTTCATGTTAGAGATCATGCTTAGGCTTTATTCATGCTCACATTATTTGTACTCAGTCATAGAAATTATTGTACATATTTACCTCAGTCTCTATTAATTGCTAATATGCGGTGATACTTGATGTGGGCTGTGTTCCTTTATTTGTTGGTGATGATGAGGCTAGTGAGGTACATGATTGAGTGAGGCCGAGGGACTGGTTGTGAAAATATTAATACCATAGCACGTGAGTTGTCTGCGTAGCATGTGAGTTGACCGTGCGGGTCTAGATAGTGATACCATAGCGCGTGAGTTGTCCGCATAGCACGTGAGCTGACTGTGCGGATCCATGTATTGATATTGATTGAGTGAGGCCGAGGGCCTGGTTGTGAGGATATTAATACCATAGCGCGTGAGTTGTCCGCGTAGCACGTGAGTTGACCGTGCGGGTCCAGATATTAATACCATAGCGCGTGAGTTGTCCGCGTAGCACGTGAGTTGACCGTGCGGATCCAAGTATTGATATGATGGCACGTGAGTTGTCCGTCCTTAGCGCTTGGGCTTTGGGAGCCCCTACGGAGTCTGTACACAGCCCCAGTGAGCGCAGAGTGTTGAGTGTTTTGAGTATTGAGTGTTGAGTGCGAGTGATGAGTGATGGAGTGACACTACTGTGAGGTGGTATTTATTTGTGTTGTTGCTGCATTTATCTGTTAAACTTCTTTGTGGCATTTACTGAGTTATGAAATTTACCTGTTTAATTTCTGTTTATTTTTAAATTGTGAAAAATAAATAATTGGACTGTTTTACTTAGCTCGTCACTATTGCTCAGTTCCTTAGTTATTTATGTTACTTGCTGAGGTGGTTGTACTCATGCTACACCCTGCACTTTATGTGCAGATTCAGGTGAGTTAGAGTGCGGTGATCGTTGAGTTCAGGCCGGCTATCTGTGGAGATTTCAAGGTAGCTGCTAGCATCCGCAGGACCTTGTTACTCCTTTTATAACTTCTTCTTTTGGATTGTATTGGCAATTAGACAGTTTTATTTCTTAGTTCATAGATTTAGACGCTCATGACTTAGTGACACCCCGATGTTTGGGGCTCGTTTCCGTATTTCTAAAATTATATTTAAAGTTTATTTAGCTTATGAGAAACTCAAATGTTGAAATGTTTTATTAAATTCTTATAGTCGGTTTAGTATAGATATTTTGTGAAGTAGGCTTTCCTTGTAACACGATAGGCGCCATCACGATCATAATCAGATTTTGGGGCGTGACAGTATAGACACTCGTCACCTTACCTATACGTCGTTCACATGCAATTCACATAACAAATAATTTAAGGGTTCTATTCCCTCAAGTCAAGATTAACCACGACACTTACCTCGCTTTGCAAATTCCAATCAATTACTCAACCACAACTTTTCCTTTTAAATTTATCTCTGAAAGCTTCAAATCTATTCACAAATAATTAATATACTCAATACGAATCATAGGAATTAATTCCATATGAATTTACTAATTTTCCGGATAAAATCCAAAATTTATTAAAATATTCGGCAGTGGGACCCACATCTCAAATCCCGAAAAAACTTATAAAATCTGAACACCCATTCTGAGATGAATTCAACCATATAAAAATTATCCAATTCCGATATCAAATGGACCTTCAAATCTAAATTTCTCGTTTTTGGAAGATTTTAGAAAAATCTAATTTTTTTCCATAAATTCATGGATTAAGCAACACTTACCCTAATGTTTTCCCGTGAAAATCGCCCAAAATCGCCTCTTGAGGTTTAGGGTTTGAAAATTTGAAGAATGAATGAAAAATTCAGTCTAAGTCCCTTTTACTCAGCTGCAGGTGTCGCAATTGCGACCTGAGCTTCGCAAATGCGAAGGAACACTCGCAATCGTGATGCCCTTCACAATCCCACTGCCTTCGTAAATGCGAGGAAAGTGTCGCATTTGCAACCACTAAACCTGGCAAATGCGAGTAGATGTTCGTATTTGCGAACCTGCCCTTCCCAGACTCCCATCGCAATTGCGAAGAAAATCTCGCAATTGCGAGAACATGCTGGCCCAGGCCTTCTTCGCAATTGCGATAGATACCTCGCAATTGCCAGGCCTGCTTATTTCGCATTTGCGAAGCCTGATCTTGCAATTGCGAGATCAGAGGCCTGCAACAAGTTCAGTTATACCAGCAAAATTTTCTAAGTTCAAAACATCCCGTGGCCTATCCGAAACTCACCCGAGCCCTCGAGGCTCCAAACCAAACATGACTGAATCACGTCAAATCAACTCTGATTTCTACCAAATTTCACAAACATGACTTATATATTATATTAAACCTGTACCGGGCTCCGGAACCAAAATACGGGCCCGATACCAACGAGATCAAACATTAATCAATTTCTTTAAATCCATAGAATTTTAGTCTTACAAGTTTCATCAAAAATTCATTTCTCGAGCTAGGGATCTCGGAATTCGATTCCGGGCATACGTTCAAGTCTCATATCTTACTACGGATCTTCTGGGAACGTCGAAATATAGATCCAAGTCTGTTTACTCAAAACATTGACCAAAGTCAACTAAAAATTAATTTTAAATTCCAAAAATTATTACTTCATAAATTTCCACGTAAAGGCTTTACGTATTTATGCCCGGACTGTGCACGCAAATCGAGGTGAGTAAAAATAAGGTTTTTAAGGCTAACAGGCCCGCAATAGAGTCTTAATTCACAAGATGACCCTTTGGGTCATCACAATCTTATATATATATATATATATATATACTATACTATACTATACTATATACATATATATAGCTAATGTTATATATATATATATACACACTATACTAACTATATATATATATATATATTTATTTATATAGACATCTTAATATAGCTAATGTTATATCGAATATAGCTTATATACTATACATTATACTATATATATATATATATATATATATATATATAACTTATAATAAATAATAAGTAGTTAACTAATTATTAAATATTAACTAAATATTTCCGACCGATTTCAATCGGAAATGGCATGGTCAAACGGTCAAATGTTACTTAATATTTCCGAACGAATTTCCCCATTTTCTCTATCTCTTTTCCATTTCTCATCTTCTCCTCTCCAGTTGCATTTCCACCCAAAATCAACACTTGTCTCCCTCCTCACCCAAAATCAAAGCCCCTCATCGTCTCCCTCCCCTCCCCCGCCACTGTTCGGCCGCCGGCTGTGTGATGACCCAAAATGTCATCTTTAAATTTAATAAGTAATTCTATATTCTAAGACCTCAAAAAGTACCATTTTATCATTCTTCGACTTGCGTGCACAGTCCGTACAATTTTCCGGAAAGCTTTTATGTGAAAAATGGATTAAAATGTGAAATAGATCTTTAAAACTCAATTAAGTTGACTTTGGTCAACATTTTGAGCAAACAGACCCGGATCATAGTTTTGACAATTCTGATAGGTACGTATCATGATTTGGGACTTAGGCGTATGCCCGGAATCGAATTCCGAGGTCCCTAGCCCGAGATATGGAATTTTGATGAAACATTAAAAGCTTGAAAGCTTAATGATTTTTAACAAATTACTGATGTTGGATTTATTGACCTCGTGTCCGTATTTTGGTTCCGGAGCCCGGTATAGGTTCACTATAATATTTATGACTTGTCTGCCGAATTTGGTGAGAATCGGAGTTGATTTGACGTGACTCGGACATCTGGTTGTAAAACTATAAGTTTTAAAATTTTCTTGGAAATTTCCTTTGATTTGGTGTCCGATTCATAGTTCTTTGTGTTATTTTGGCGATTTGATCACGCGAGCAAGTTCGTATGATATTTTAAGACTTGAGTGCATGTTTGATTTTGAGCCTCGAGGGCTCGGGTTGGTTTCGAGTGGTTAACGGATCATTTTTGGACTTGGGAAAAATTGCAGAAATCTGCTTCTGGTATCCTTCTTCGCGTTCGCGAATAAGAAACTGGAGGAATATGAAAATTACTCTTCGAATTTGCGAAGATGGAGGGGGGGTGTTCAAGAAGGTTTGAGGTGCGAAGCTTCGCGTTCGCGAAGGGAAAGAGGCTTGCCAGGAAAATTAGCGTTCGCGAAGGGCATCTCGCGTTCTCGTAGGCCAAGCCAGGCAATCATCGTGTTCGCGAGGCAGCCCTCGCGTTCGCGAAGAGTAAAAATTGGACAGCACAAATTTGTGCTTCGCGAACGCGAGGCACTGACCGCGTTCGCGAAGGGTAAAAATCTCAGAAACAGAACTTAAGTTCTAGAAATGGGGTTTCGACCCATTTTCAACTCTTTTCTATTTTTGAGCTCGGGTAAGGCGATTTTTGGGCTATTTTCACGGGAAAATAAATATTTCATGATTTCATACTCATTTATATCATGAATCCGTGAATTTATGGAAGAAAAATCAGATTTTTATAAATTCTTCCAAAAATGAAAATTTAAGATTTGAAGGTCCATTTGATATCGGAATTGGATAATTTTTGTATGCTTGAACTCGTAGCGGAACGGGTGTTCGGATTTCGGAATTTTTCCGTAACTAGTAAATTCATATATAATTAATTCCTATTATTCGTATTGAATATATCGAATTGTTTGTGAATAGATTTGAAACTTTTGGAGATAAATTTAAAAAGGAAAAGTTGTGGTTTAGTAATTGAATGAAATTTGCAAAGCGAGGTAAGTGTCGTGGTTAACCTTGACTTGTTAAACTATTTGTTATGTGAAATGCATGTGATGAATGTATAGGCTAGGTGACGAGTGTCTATACGTCTTCAAATTAATTGTTTGCCTACTTACTTGAAAATTATAAATTATTTTAAATCATGAATTAATTATTATAATAATTATTTCTCTCCTATTCTTTGTCAAATATTAATTCTTGAATTACTGCATTAATTGTTACATGCTATTTGAATTATGTGTCTTAATTGTTATTTGACATTTAGCATATTAAATATTAAACTGCCTATTTTCTCCCTGATTTCCATAATAATTTGCTATTTGTCATTGTTTGTTTCATAATTAAATCATAATTATTGTATGTTTGTTGTCTTATAATTTTATATTAATTGTTACATTTATTGGGGAAATTTCTTCTATAAAAATTGATAAATGAATATGTTGGGGGATTGGGTTACACGCCGCACCAGACTTGATTAAAATGAATATATTGGAGGAGCGGGTTGCACGCCGCAATACAATTGAATGTGAATATATTGGAGGAGTAGGTTGCACGCTGCAATAGAATTGAATATGAATATATCGTGAGAGCGGGTTGCACGCTGCAACGGAAATTGATGGAAATGATAATGGGTTATGACTGTTGAGTTGGCTTTAATTATTATAAATGAGTTACCTGATTTATTTCTATTATTTGTTGTTGTTATAAATATTGCGTACAAGTTAATGTAAGTGACCCGTCTTAGCCTCGTCACTACTTCGTCGAGGTTAGGCTCAGCAATTACCAGTACATGGGGTCGGTTGTACTGATACTACACTCTGCACTTCTTGTGCAGATTTCGGAGTTGGTCCTAGCGGCGTACTATAGACTTACTCGGATTTCAGCTACCTGAGGAGACTTGAGGTATAACTGCATGGCGTCCGCAGTTCTGATGTCCCCGTCTATTTTACTTTAGTTGTGTGTTTATTTTCAGACAGCTTTATTTTATTCAGACCTTTATTTGTATTATTCTAGAAGCTCGTGCACTTATGACACCAATTCTGGGGTGGTATTTAGACACCGTTGTTTTTAAGGATTATTCACTGCATTTCAGACCTTACTTTCGCATTTGTTCTTTGTTATTAATAAATTTAAAAATTATTTTAAAAATGGATAATATAATTTTTAACGTTGGCTTGCCTAGCAAGTAAAATGTTAGGCGCCATCACGGTCCGAAGGTGGGAATTTCAGGTCGTGACAGTTGGTATCAGAGCACTAGGTTACATAGGTCTCACGAGTCACGAGCAAGCTTCGTAGAGTCTAAAAGATCTGTACGGAGACGTCTGTACTTATCTCTCAGAGGCTATAGAGTTTAGGAATAATTTCACTTCTATTCTACTCTGTCGTGCGATTTTATTCTATCATTGACGATTGAAATCTTCTATTCTTGTCCTCTCGCAAATGGCGACAACACGCATTACATCTACAATCGGACAGGAGCTAGAGCCCCCAGTGATAGCTACGACTAGGGGCAAAGGTCATGGCCGAGGTCGTGCTAGAGGCCGAGGTAGAGCTCAGTCCAGAGCTCAAGCGACTGCACCTGTTGTAGAACATCAGGTGGATCTTCAGGAGGAGGTTCCAGTTCAGAATGTACAAGTTGGTCCAATTCAGGTCCCAGAAGAATTCATAGCCACTCCAGTACTTCAGGACGCTATAGTCCATTTGGTAAATCGTAGGGAGGGCGTGGCCCAAAATGGTACATTTCCAGTGGCACCAGCCATCTCACAGGCTGGGGGAGGAGCACAAACTCCCACTACTCCCTCTCCAGAGCAAATGGCTCCCCAGAATCAGGCTCCAGCAGCCCCGCCAGTTGGGGTAGTTCATCCGGTTGTTACGGCACATACCAGTGATAGGCCCGCCATGTCTTTTGAGGCCTTATTGAGACTGGATAAGTTTACCAATCTCTTTCCAGTCCACTTCAGTGGTACACCTTCTGAGGACCCACGGGATTATCTTGAACGCTGCCATGAGATACAGCGGATCATGGGCATAGTTGAGACCAATGGGGTTGATTTTGCTGTATTTCAGATGACGGGTTCCGCCAGGAGGTGGTTAAGGGATTATACATTGACTAGACCAGTTGGATCGCCTGCACTTATCTGGGAGCAGTTCTCTTAGCTATTTCTGGAGAAGTTCCTTTCTGTCACACTGAGAGAGGACTTCCACAAGCAATTTGAGCGTCAACAGAAGGGCAGTATGACTGTTACTCAGTACGAGTCCCGTTTTGTGGATTTGGCTCGCCATGCTCTCCTTTTACTACCTACCGAGGGAGAGAGAGTGAGGAGGTTTATTGAGAGACTCACTCACCCTATCAGGTTTCAGATGGCCAATGAGACCGGAAGTGAGATTTCTTTTCAGACGGATGCTAATATTGCGAGGAGGATCGAGATGGTTCTTGCACAGGAGAGAGGGCAGAGGTATGATATGAGGCCTCGTTAGTTCGGTGGTTTTAGTGGTTCCTTGTTTGGAGGCAGGGGTACTTATGGAAGGGGTCAAGTACCTAGAGGTGGAGGTCAGACCGTTAGAGGTTGAGGTCAAACCGTTAGAGGTGGAGGACAAGCGGGTAGAAGGCGTCCTAGAGGTAGAGACCCATCCGTTGCTATATTTGTTTTATGGTATGGCGGAGGTCGTTACATCAGATGGTGTCGTTATGGGTACAACCTCAATTTAAAATAAAGGAATAATTTCCTTAACTTGATTCGGTTGTGAGTATCAAGACCAGTCCTCCTATTATGCTCCACTTATGAGTGAGCTTCGTAATTTTATAATCTACTTATGTGTTTACTCCTGTTGGGAGATTCTATGGAGATAACTACGCCTATCATTCTATGTTGGTCACTAATAAGAGCTATGAGGCTAAATTTGGCTTTCTGTTACTCATTTTGGTATGTTTTGATGTAATTTACGGATAATTAATTACAAATTATGAATTATATGCCCTACCAGTGTGGGGTTCATTATGTGTTGTGATTTTGTCTAACCAAAATTATGTAAAAGGAGAAAATGGAAATTTTCTATTGGCACGATATGCATATTACTTGTGATCCATAACTGAGGACGAGATCCTCGTATTTTTATATAAATTGCTATGTTTAAACCGGGCTACCAGCTGCGGTGAAAGTTATATAAGGATGAGATCCTTATGAGGAAAAATTCTTGTGTTTAAGTTCTCCCTTGTGAAATTAAATTTGTACTATAGTACTAATAGGGAGTCATAACTGTTAGGCTTATTTGAGAATTCTTGTATGAAATTTTCTGTGCATATTTGCCAAAATACTGAATTTTGTAATTATTGAGTTTTAACCTACGAGGTAGGTGCTCGCCCAGGTGGCGTTAAATGTTACTCGTTAATTCGGGTAAATAATTATGAGGTCTTTATGCCTCGCATATCGTTATCAGTATTGTGAAGGTTTTCAACGAGAGTTTTTATTAACATGAGGTTAATTGGCAATTCGGTAATTGATCATGAACAACTATTAAGAACAAATATCTGCTACCAAGAATTGATGACTTATTTGATTAATTTCAGGGTGCCAAGGTATTTTCAAAGATCGCTTTGAGGTTTGGTTACCATCAGTTGAACATTACGGCATCTGATGTCCCTAAGATAACTTTTCGGACTCGGCATGGGCATTACGAATTCCTAGTGATGTCATTTGGGTTGACAAATGCCCCAGCACCATTTATGGATTTGATGAATCGGGTGTGCAAGCCTTATTTGGATTCTTTTGTGGTTGTATTCATTGATGATATCTTGATTTACTCCAGCAGTCGGGAGGAGCATGAGCAACATCTTCAAAGTGTGCTTCACACTTTGAAGAATAATCAGTTATATGCCAAATTTTCAAAATGTGAGTTTTGGTTAGACTCGGTTGCCTTTTTGGAACATGTTATATCGGCAGAAGGCATAAAGGTGGATCCTAAGAAGATTGAGGTTGTTCAGAATTGGCCTAGGCCTACTTCAGTGTTACATCCCACATTTTCGTACGATAAAGGTTCGTCGTAAGTTAATCGACGCAAGTTCGGGAATGAAATTATTTCGTGATTATAAGCATTATGCTATTTTAAACAAGTGATGAGTAAATTGGTGAAGGTGAGAAGGTAAGAAAATCGAAGAAAATGAATTTCGTCGAAGTTTGATATTTTGGAATAAAATATGGCCCGAGCTAAAATACCTGATATTTATGGACTAGTACCATACAAGGTGCCACATGGCCATGATAGTGAGGTGTATAAGGTATGATAAAAATGAGCAATATTTTAAGTAATTTGGGATAATTCTTAAGTATGTGGGTAATTGGTTAATTATTGGTTTGTGGGAGATTAACAAGTTAATTAATAAATTTGTGAATAATCTTAATCAAGTTTTGGATAAGTTTAATAGCCAATAACGTGGCAGCAACATAAAGATATTTGATGACTCCTCATTTTAGGCAACCAAATTAGATAACACATGGACTACATTTCTTAGTCATCCGTAACTTTGCCTCAAGGTCTCCGTAATTTGTTCCCAGATGGAGCAATTTATATTGGTAGTTACTTGCTCTTGTTAAAAGCCTGGTTTTATTTAAAGTAGAATATATTTAAGTGACAAATAAGCTTCACGCAGAGTGCAATCTAGTTAGAAACAATTAGACAGAATTTCAAGTCATCCTTCAGTTGTTCTTGTAAAAAGCTCTCAACCAAGTTAACTTTTAAGCCATTCTTAGTTGCAAGAGTTGGCAGAAAAATTGAAAAGTATGAAAGCACCACAATATGATGTTGTATGTTACAACAGAGAGTCATATGAGCAACGCCAAGACCTTCGACAATCTAAATTAACGTGAGATTTTATAATTTTAAGGGAGTACGGTGTAACCTTTTTCAAGAATATCATACGAATTTTTGCCTACTCCAGGCATGTTAAGGATAAGCTCTTCCTTCATTTTGCATGATATCGTAATTACACAAGTTTGATAACGAGGTATAAAGAAAAAATTCATGTCCCGGAATTTACGTATATTATTCCTAGTCTTGTAATTACAATATTCTCCTCATCGGGACTTCATATTAAATTGAGTATTTCCTTTTTCCAGTCAAGAGAGCAGAAAGTCTATATATACAGTATTACAATATTTTCATTACCATCGAGCTATAATCGATGGGAAGACCCCTATTGGGCAACCTCTGATCAGATGGTAAGTTATATACCGAGCCTACTGTGGCCGAGCGCCTATGAGCGAGCCTACTACGGCAGAGAAGTTATATATATACCGAGTCTTATAAGGCCGGACAACTATTTTACTTACTATATTGAGAGAGTTGAATCAGTATCAGCAGGTAAGCATATCTTCAGATTATCATTGACTTCCAGTTGCTTTCAGTTATTATATTATCAGTTCAGTTTCAACTTTCAGTATAGTGCCTTACATACTTGGTACATTATTTCGTACTGACGTTCCTTTTCTGGGGGCGCTGCATTTCATGCGTGCAGGTTCAGACAGACAGACGGGTATACCTCCTCATTAAGTGTTGCCCGAGTTCAGCTTGATCGGCAAGCTCCATGCCTTTCGGAGTTGCCGGGTCTAGAGCTTTATGTACATCTTGTGTATATATGTATATATGTTATAAGTAGGTCGGGAAGCTGTTCCGATTACAATATATCCACCAGCAGAGGCTTGTAGACATATCCTGTCAGTTAATGCAGTATGTTGGGCTTGTAGGCCTTTTATGTATATTTTGTTTGATTGTCAGCTGTAGTAGTTATGATGGCCTTGACGGCCCAGCTTTTTATTGACATTTAGTCAGTATTCGCAATTATCTTGCATTGTGGCCGATGGCCAAAGTATGACATCATATGTTCAGAGTCCCTTAGTCGTAAGTTGGTACGCGAGGATAGGTGAGGCACCGAGTGCCGGTCTCGCCCCTCCAGGTTCGGGGCATGACAAAAGTGGTATCAGAGCAGTTCCATCCTAGGGAGTCTACAAGTTATGTCTAGTAGAGTCTTGTTTATGGTGTGTCGTGCACCACACTTATAAGCAGGAGGCTACAGGGCATTTAAGACTGTCACTCTTTCTTCTTACTCTAGATCGTGTGGTAGAGCTCCGTTGTAAGAATTCAATTTCCTAAACTCTATCTTATTCATAATACGACGATACCTACATCCAGAAAATGGTTGGTAGAGATATAGTGGTGGAAGAGTTGAGTTAGAGAAACTCTAGTTTGCATAATTCCTATGATGGATAAATGTGAGGTCTTCAGTAGAACATGTGTGTACCTTACGTGTAAGCTTCTTTATAAGGAGCCTTAAGGCAAGAATATCTATCCATCTCTATGGTGAAAGGCAATGAGAGGTTCAGAAGATAGATACAAGCTTCAACAAGTAAAAGGAGCAAGATGAGAAGGGTACGAGGTACCCAATTAATGGATATTACTGGTATTTTCAACTCCGACAGAAAAGTATAAGCATTGTGACTTACCTTCAACAGTAACGGACGTATGTAGAATTGGCCACACACATCTCAGTTATACCTTATTGGGGGCTAACATGTGTAGTTTAAGAAAAGGACAGGATATTAGGATCCGACTGAGGTTAGAGTAACCCAAAATGGTAAGTAAATTGTTTGTATTAGTTGGCATTTCTGAAGGATATTACAAAGGTGTTAATAGATCTCCTTGTGAGGCACCCAGATGGTGCACTCTAGAATATTACAATTAGATGTGGTACGAAAAGCCTGGAATGGATAAATATTACCTTAGTGTGGCTCGCGTCCCTAGTAGAGCGAGAACGTTAAGCAACCCCAAGAGCCACTGGATTGAGCAAGGGGAGCTAAAAGCAAAAGAATGTCTTGTTCGAGTTTTCAGAATAAAGTGATAGATATAAATGTTAGCGGGAAATAAAAAAAAGAGTTAATAAAGCATTATGAGTAAGATATGATACATGGATGACAACGGTGGATCAAAAAGATAACAGTATTACAGAGTCTATAGTCAATTGAAGAAAAATATGAGAGGTGACAGGCCTTGAGACAACAAAAGAGTATAGGCCATAAAGTCATATCCTCATTTCAAAAAAAATAAGTTCGTAACTCCAACGCGACTACCGGAAGGAAAAGTTAGACTCCAAAACAATAGAAATCAGTATGGGCTGGTGAACAAGATAAACTACCATGAATTAGGGACTAAGTAATTAGATAATAGTCAGCATCATGAGAATTTTAGATTTCGTTCCAGCGATAATAGAGTGGACAACAGAAGAAGATTCATGAGCAATTCAGATAATGGTCATTCAGGAAGACGCTTCCCTAAAGCAAGCAAGGTGAGTAAAGTTAAGCTTAAGGGACTATATGTGCCAGTTACACTAAGTGTCACCCTCGCGAGTAAGGAATTTCGTTATCCTTGGTACTGAAGGATTACCGCGAGGTGAGTAAGGATCATCGATAATGTGAAAAGATGCCAAAGATGAGAGGGTAAAATATCTATACGTAGATCATCATAGCACTAACTCTTAGTGCTCCCCTAAAGGGGGGAATATGGAGTGATGTGGCATTAAGTCAGAATTAAGTGGTTCTAGTGACTATGGAATGGTAAAGGAAGAATGCAATAAAAATAAAAAAAAGGATGAGATTGCACTTATTCAAAGCCTATAGATATGCTACGATTCCAGAATATTGTGCAAACACGACATCAAGGAGAGAAAGTAAGGGTTCCTGCCCAAGCTGTTATTAATATAAAGAGCCAGTGCGAGACGTAAGTTAAGGCAAAGAAAATAACCCAAGAAAGATTATGCAGAATATTGAGATGAGAATGGGCCGACGAGTAGTTAGTAATTGATTCAGAAAGAGCCTAGTTATGGCTAGACAAGAGGATACAGACAAATCAATAGATCGTACAAGATAAACGGAGTGAACCCCAACATGGGGAATTCAGTCTCGCAGATATGACATCGTGACCTTAAGAAATATTCGAATATGAGTTGGGGTAGTTAAAGATACCGTATGAGTGTTAAAGGAAGACAGTCAAAACTTCAGTTCGGGAGAAACCATACAAGCATATAAGTATGGAGGTAAGTAACTAAGGAATTTTATATCTGAGTACGAACATCAAATATTCCGCCGAGTATACGATGTACTAAGCTCGCATCCTTGCAAGAATCAGACGGTCCTCCCTAAGTACTATAATAAAAGACTAGCGGAGGAAATAAGGAAGAAGGCTTTAACCAAAAACAATCACCTAAAGAGAAAATGGTCATGTAACAACAGTCTCACAACAACATTGTATGCACTCCATCAGCAGGTGGCACCTATCGTGGCTAATGAACGGGAAGAAGAAAAAAAAAATATATATCAAAATCATATATATATATTAAAATCAAAAGGGTGATATTCAAGATCATATGGGTTGTATGGAATTCCAATATGTGTGGGCACTAAAATAAGATAAGTATGCACGAAACAAGGAGGAAGAACGACCAGGAAAAGCAATTGCTTGCATTTAAAGAAAGTTGAGAAGGAATGAAAGGAATTATTTGATCAATGATCCAGAGAGAATTACATAATGAATGTACCAGGAGTATTATCCATGTGGCATATATGTTGACAATCATACAGCCGTAGAAGATTCCGGTATAGGTTAAAAGAAAGAATTGAGCCCAGGTTATAGACAAAATATTGAATTGTTATAAGATTGTATCATGTATATTCCATAGCGTCCATGAAGGGCTAAAGTAATAACTACTGCCATGAGCCGCAGATCGGAAGATAGCTTAAGCATACATAAATGTTGATCAGAAGGAAGAGGAAACTAAAGAGTTACAACAATGAAGTAAATCAGGAGTCTGATTACAAGACCTAGAAAATAATAGAAATTGCGCTTGAGAACATGGCAGAATCACTCTTAATATCAGAGGTGCAAGAGAGATAATGCAACAACCATATTCTATAATGGCTCTATAAGGAAGCCAGTTAGAAGAAGTAGCAACCTTAAAAGAAGTCGGTATGAAGCTCTCACCGAATTGTGTATACACCAGAGGTGCAAGTGTTATAATAGAGCTTTAAGTTGTGAATATGAATTATACCTATGTGGAAAGGAGGTCATGAAAGAGATAGAAGATATGATGCAAGATTTTAAGGTAAGTAAGGTAAAAGTGAACAACATACGAGATACTCAGATGCAGAAGGTTGGGAATAGTCCATACTTCGGATAGAAGGCTAAAACCGCGGGGATTCAATATCCAGGAATGATAGCGGCATCATCAGTGGCATATTTTATAGCATATTATTTCTAGGTATCGAGAGGTCTAGTTAAGAAAGTAAAAGAAGAGTTAGAGACGATGTGATGTCTCACTTGATATTCCAGAATAATACAAGGAAATCTATGGTGCAAGGAAGTTGAAGGAAGGCTGCGAGTAGTATAAATGGATATGTATGGGTCGGAAGCAAAAGTATGGTAGAGCGACAAGATTGTAGGAAGACAAAATTAAGGATAAGAAAGGGCAGGTGAGAAGGTGGCGAGAATGGATAAGCACTCGGGATTAAGCCCACGAATATGAGAGAGAGTTGATGGGTGCCTGAATAAGCTCAAAGGAGTCTATGACTAGTAGCATTTAGAAGAGATGGAATGTGCCCTGGTAGTGAAATAATGGTGTGATTGCGATAGATAAAGGATGACGTTTAGGCCTTCGAGTGAGTAATTATTTGAAGAGGATTTCATGGATTGTACGAGATTAAAATACCCACGTAAGTGAATCACATTGGGATCCTATAAAATACGGTCATTGAAGTACAGTATCACCCCTAAGTGGATTAGGAAAGTCACTTCAAATGTTCCCCGATGAGATGTGATCCCTAGCGGTAGTGTTACATAAGAGGCCAAGTTATCGGTATTAAGATGAATCAACAATGGATGGACAAAGATCACAAAGTATGAGATGAGATTAGGCCGTCATTATTAAGATGAACAGTAATGAGGGGGCATTAAAGGACTTAGCTTATTACATATAGGATAAGCAACGAAAGTAACTTGGAGTTCGGTAGCAGCCCTCAATAACGATAAATTAAAGTAAGAGTTATGGCAGTAAAGTCATATGGATGAATAAACGGATCTATGACAGAAGGTAGCAACAGTTACTAGATTAGAAGGATTTCGACTACAAGTCGTGGTGTGAGAAAGAAGCTTAAAGGGGGGAATTCCTTGGCCCTTAGAATTATTCACAGAACAGTTGTTTAGATGTCAAGGAAATTACTAAAGTATTCAGAGGACATAAGTTGTGAAAATGATATGTATATCAGTCAACATTCGAGGACGAATGATCCAAAGGGGGGAATGATGTTACATCCCGCATTTTCGTACGATAAAGGTTCGTCGTAAGTTAATCGACGCAAGTTCGGGAATGAAATTATTTCGTGATTATAAGCATTATGCTATTTTAAATAAGTGATGAGTAAATTGGTGAAGGTGAGAAGGTAAGAAAATTGAAGAAAATGAATTTCGTCGAAGTTTGACATTTTTAGGATAAAATATGGCCCGAGCTAAAATACCTGATATTTATGGACTAGTACCATACAAGGTGCCACATGGCCATGAGGTATGCTAAAAATGAGCAATATTTTAAGTAATTTGGGATAATTCTTAAGTATGTGGGTAATTGGTTAATTATTGGTTTGTGGGAGATTAACAAGTTAATTAAGAAATTTATGAATAATCTTAATCAAGTTTTGGATAAGTTTAATAGCCAATAACGTGGCAGAAACTTAAAGATATTTGATGACTCTTCATTTTAGGCAAACAAATTAGATAACACATGGACTACATTTCTTAGTCATCCGTAACTTTGCCTCAAGGTCTCCGTAATTTGTTCCCAGATGGAGCAATTTATATTGGTAGTTACTTGCTCTTGTTAAAAGCCTGGTTTTATTTAAAGTAGAATATATTTAAGTGACAAATAAGCTTCACGCAAAGTGCAATCTAGTTAGAAACAATTAGACAGAATTTCAAGTCATCCTTCAGTTGTTCTTGTAAAAAGCTCTCAACCAAGTTAACTTTTAAGCCATTCTTAGTTGCAAGAGTTGGCAGAAAAATTGAAAAGTATGAAAGCACCACAATATGATGTTGTATGTTACAACAGAGAGTCATATGAGCAACGCCAAGACCTTCGACAATCTAAATTAACGTGAGATTTTACAATTTTAAGGGAGTACGGTGCAACCTTTTTCAAGAATATCATACGAATTTTTGCCTACTCCAGGTATGTTAAGGATAAGCTTTTCCTTCATTTTGCATGATATCGTAATTACACAAGTTTGATAACGAGGTATAAAGAAATAATTCATGTCCCGGAATTTATGTATATTTTTCCTAGTCTTGTAAGTTACAATATTCTCCTTATCGGGACTTCATATTCAATTGAGTATTTTCTTTTTCCAGTCAAGAGAGCAGAAAGTCTATATATACAGTATTACAATATTTTCATTACCATCGATCTATAATCAATGGGCAGACCCCTATTGGGCAACCTCTGATCAGATGGTAAGTTATATACCGAGCCTACTGTGGCCGAGCGCCTATGAACAAGCCCAGTTGGTCGAGATACAGAGCCTAGTATGGCCGAGCGCCTATGAGCGAGCCTACTACGGCAGAGAAGTTATATATATACCGAGTCTTATAAGGCCGGACAACTATTTTACTTACTATATTGAGAGAGTTGAGTCAGTATCAGCAGGTAAGCATATCTTCAGATTATCATTGACTTCCAGTTTCTTTCAGTTATTATATTATCAGTTCAGTTTCAACTTTCAGTATAGTGCCTTACATACTCGGTACATTATTTCGTACTGACGTCCCTTTTCTGGGAGCGCTGCATTTTATGCGTGCAGGTTCAGACAGACAGACGGGTATACCTCCTCATTAAGTGTTGCCCGAGTTCAGCTTGATCTGTAAGCTCCATGCCTTTCGGAGTTTCCGGTTCTAGAGCTTTATGTACATCTTGTGTATATATGTATATATGTTATAAGTAGGTCGGGAAGCTGTTCCGATCACAGTATATCCACCAGTAGAGGCTTGTAGACATATATTGTCAGTTAATGCAGTATGTTAGGCTTGTAGGCCTTTTATGTATATTTTGTTTGA
This sequence comes from Nicotiana tomentosiformis, assembly GCF_000390325.3. Classification (NCBI taxonomy): domain Eukaryota; kingdom Viridiplantae; phylum Streptophyta; class Magnoliopsida; order Solanales; family Solanaceae; genus Nicotiana; species Nicotiana tomentosiformis. The sequence goes on from NC_090822.1 coordinate 27,457,746, forward strand.
TTGTCAGCTGTAGGAGTTATGACGGCCTTGGCGACCCAGCTTTTTATTGACATTTAGTCAGTATTCGCAATTATCTTGCATTGTGGCTGATGGCCAAAGTATGACATCATATGTTCAGAGTCCCTTAGTCGCAAGTTGGTACGCGAGGATAGGTGAGGCACCGAGTGCCGGTCTCGCCCCTCCAGGTTCGGGGCGTGACATTCAGTTATAGAGATCTGGAGCTTCCTGGGTTTAGTAGGTTACTATCGTCGGTTCATGGAAGGGTTTTCATCTATTGCAAGCCCATTGACCAAACTGACCCAGAAAGGTGCCCCATTCAGATGGTCAGACGAGTGTGAGTTGAGCTTCCAGAAGCTCAAGACCGCTTTGACTATGACACTAGTGTTGATATTACCCACAAGTTCAGGATCATATACGGTATATTGTGACTTATCTCACATTGGGCTTGGTGCAGTATTAATGCAAGATAGCAGGGTGATAGCATATGTGTCGCGCCAGTTGAAAGTTCACGAAAAGAATTATCTTGTTCATGACTTAGAATTAGCGGCCATTGTTCATGCGCTGAAGATTTGGAGGCATTACCTCTACGGTGTCTCATGTGAGGTATTTACCAATAATCGTAGCCTCCAGTATCTGTTCAAACAAAAAGATCTTAATTTGAGGCAGAGAAGTTGGTTGGAGTTGTTGAAAGACTATGATATCACCATTTTGTATCACCTCGAAAAGGCCAATGGGGTGGCCGATGCTTTGAGTAGAAAGGCTGTGAGTATGGGCAGCCTTGCTTATATTCCGGTTGGTGAGAGACAGTTAGCTGCAGATGTTCAGACTTTGGCTACTCAGTTCGTGAGGTTAGATGTTTTAGAACCCAGTCAGGTTCTAGCTTACACAGTCGCTCGGTCTTCTTTATATGAGCGCATTAGAGAGAGGCAGTATGATAATCCTCATTTACTTGTCCTTAAGGACACGATGCAGCATAGTGATGCCAAACAAGTTGTTATGGGGGAAGATGGGGTTCTGCGAATGCAGGGCGTATTTGTGTGCCTAATGTGGATGGGATTCGTGAATTAATTCTTGAAGAAGCACACAGTTCCAGGTATTCTATTCATCAAGGTACCGCCAAAATGTATCAAGATTTGCGGCAACATTATTGGTGGAGGATAATGAAAAAGGATATAGTTACATATGTAGCTCGGTGTCTGAATTGTCAGCAAGTTAAGTACGAGCATCAGAGACCTGGTGGTTTGCTTCAGAAGTTAGAAATTCCTGAGTGGAAGTGGGAGCGTATCACTATAGATTTTGTTGTTGGGCTCCCACGGATTCAGAGAAAATTTGACGCAGTTTGGGTCATTATGGACAGAATGACCAAGTCAACACATTTCATTCCAGTGGCAATTACCTATTCTTCAGAGAAGTTAGTTGAAATTTACATCCGTGAGATTGTCCGCCTTCACGGGGTGCCCGTGTCTATTATTTCAGATCGAGGTACGCAGTTTACCTCACATTTCTTGAGGGTTGTACAGTGTGAGTTAGGCACATGGGTGGAGTTGAGTACAACATTTCATCCACAGACAGACGGACAGTCAAAGCGCATTATTCAGATATTGAAAGATATGCTCCGCGCTTGTGTTATAAACTTTGGAGGTTCTTGGGATCATTTCTTGCCACTTGTGGAGTTTGCTTATAATAATAGCTACTAGTCTAGCATTCAGATGGCTCCATGTGAGGCATTATACGGAAGGCGATGCCGATCGCCAGTTGGTTGGTTTGAACCGGGAGAGGCTCAGTTGTTGGGTACCGATTTGGTACAGGATACATTGGATAAGGTCAAGATTATTGAGGATCAACTTCGCACAGCTCAGTCTTGGCAAAAGAGTTATGCCGGCCGTAAAGTTTGTGTTATTGCATTTATGGTTGGAGAAATAATATTGCTCCGGGTTTCACCTATGAAAGGTTTAATGAGGTTCGGAAAGAAGGGCAAGTTGAGCCCTAGGTATATCGGACCCTTTGAAATTCTTGTAAGGGTGGGTGAAGTAGCCTACAGGCTTGCATTACTACCTAGTTTATCAACGGTTCATCCGGTGTTCCATGTGTCTATGCTCCGAAAATATCATGGTGATCCGTCCCATGTGTTAGATTTCAGCTTAGTCCAATTGGACAAAGATTTGACTTACGAAGAGAAGCCGGTAGCTATTCTAGCCCGACAGGTCCGATAGTTGAGGTCTAAGAGTTATCCTTCAGTTCGGGTTCAATGAAGAGGTCAGCCGATAGAGCCATCTACCTGGGAGTCCGAGTCGGACATGCGAAGTAAATATGCACACTTATTCACCAGCTCAGGTACTTTTTTCTAACTTCGTTTGAGGATGAACGTTTGTTTTAGAGGGGGAGAATGTGATGACTCAAAATGTCAACTTTAAATTTAATAAGTAATTCTGTATTCTAAGACCTCGAAAAGCACCATTTATCATTCCTCGACTTGCGTGTGCAGTCCGTATAATTTTCTGAAAAGTTTTTATGTGAAAAATAGATTAAAATGTGAAATAGAGCTTTAAAACTCAACTAAGTTGACTTTGGTCAACATTTTAAGTAAACGGACCCATATCAGAGTTTTGACAATTTTGATAGGTCCGTATCTTGATTTGGGACTTGGGCGTATGCCCGAAATCGAATTCCGAGGTCCCTAGCCCGAGATATGGAATTTTGATGAAAAATTAAAAGCTTGAAAACTTAATGATTTTTAAGAAATTATTGATGTTGGATTTATTGACCTCGGGTCCGTATTATGGTTCCGGATCCCGGTATAGGTCCACTATAATATTTATGACTTGTCTGTCGAATTTGGTGAGAATCGAAGTTGATTTAACGTGACTCGGACGTCCGGTTGTAAAAATATAAGTTTTAAAGTTTTCTTGGAAATTTCCTTTGATTTGGTGTCTGATTTGTAGTTCTTAGTGTTATTTTGGTAATTTGATCACACGAGCAAGTTCGTATGATGTTTTACGACTTGAGTGCATATTTGATTTGGAGCCCCGAGGGCTCGGGTTGGTTTCTGGTGGTTAACAGATCATTTTTGGACTTGGGAAAAACTACAGAAATCTACTTCTGGTATCCTTCTTCGCGTTCGCGAGAGGGGGCTCGCGTTCGCGAAGAAGAAACTGGAGGCAGATGAAAATTACTCTTCGCGTTCGCGAAAGGGGGGGCGTTTTCACGAATGCTTGAGGTGCGAAGCTTCGCGTTCACGATTGAAGCCTCGCGTTCGAGAAGGGAAAGAGGTTGGCCAAGAAAATTAGCCTTCGCGTTCGCGAAGGGCATCTCGCGTTCACGTAGGCCAAGCCAGGCAATCATCGCGTTCGCGAGGCAGCCCTCGCATTCGCGAAGAGTAAAAATTGGACATCACAAATTATTTCTTTGCGAACGCGAGGCACTGACCGCGTTCGCGAAGGGTAAAAATCCCAGAAACAGAACTTAAGTTCTGGAAATGGGGTTTCGTCCCATTTTCAACTCTTTTTCATTTTTGAGCTCGGGTAAGGCGATGTTTGGTCGATTTTTACGGGAAAACATTGGGTTAAGTATTCCTTATCATATATTGATTATATTTCATGATTTCATACTCATTTATATCATGAATCCAAGAATTTATGGAAGAAAAATCATATTTTTATAAATTCTTCCAAAAACAAAAATTTAAGATTTGAAGGTCCATTTGATATCGGAATTGAATAATTTTTGTATGGTTGAACTCACAGTGGAACGAGTGCTCGAATTTCGCGAGTTTTTTTTTGAAATTTGAGACGTGAGTCCCACTGTCGAATATTTTAATGAATTTAGGATTTTTATCCGGAAAATTAGTAAATTCGTATGGAATTAATTCCTATTATTCGTATTGAATATATCGAATTGTTTGTGAATAGATTTGAAACTTTTGAGGACAAATTTAAAAAGGAAAAGCTGTGGTTGAGTAATTGATTGAAATTTGCAAAGCGAGGTAAGTGTCGTGGTTAACCTTGACTTGAGGGAATAGAACCCTTAAACTATTTGTTATGTGAAATGCATGTGATGAACGTATAGGCTAGGTGACGAGTGTCTATACGTCGTCAAATTAATTGTTTGCCTACTTACTTGAAAAATTATAAATTATTTTAAATCATGAATTAATTATTATAATAATTATTTCTCTCCTATTCTTTGTGAGATATTAATTCTTGAATTCTTGTATTAATTGTTATATGCTATTTGAATTATGTGTCTTAATTGTTATTTGACATTTAGCATATTAAATATTAAACTGCCTATTTTCTCCCCGATTTTCATAATAATTTGCTATTTGTCATTGTTTGTTTCATAATTAAATCATAATTATTGTATGTTTGTTGTCTTATAATTTTATATTAATTGTTGCATTTATTGGGGAAATTTCTTCTATAAGAATTGGTAAATGAATATGTTGGAGGAGCGGGTTGCATGCCACAACAGAATTGATTAAAATGGATATATTGGAGGATCGGGTTGCACGACGCAACAGACTTATTAAAAGTCCATATTGAAAGATCGGGTTGCATGCCGCAACAGATTTATTAAAAAGTCGATATATATATATATATATATATATATATATATATATATATATATATATATATATATATATATATATTTGGGGATCGGGTTGCACGTCGCAACAGACTTGATTAAAATGAATATATTGGAGGAGCGGATTGCACGCCGCAATAGAATTGAATGTGAATATATTGGAGGAGTGGGTTGCACGCCGCAATAGAATTGAATATGAATATATTGTTAGAGAGGGTTGCACGCTGCAACGGAAATTGATGGAAATGATAATGGGTTATGACTGTTGAGTTGGCTTTAATTATTATAAATGAGTTACCTGATTTATTTCTATTATTTGTTGTTGTTACAACTATTGCGTACAGGTTAATGTAAGTGACATGTCTTAGCCTTGTCACTACTTCGTCGAGGTTAGGCTCAGCAATTACCAGTACATGGGGTCGGTTGTACTGATACTACACTCTACACTTCTTGTGCAGATTTCGGAGTTAGTCCCAGCGGCGTACCATAGACTTGCTCGGATTTCAGCTACCAGAGGAGACTTGAGGTATAACTGCACGGCGTCCGCAGTTCTGAAGTCCCCGTCTATGTTATTTTAGTTGTGTGTTTGTTTCCAGACAGCTTTATTTTATTCAGACCTTTATTTGTATTACTCTAGAAGCTCGTGCACTTGTGACACCAATTCTGGGATAGTATTTAGACACCGTTGTTTTTAAGGATTATTCACTACATTTCAGACCTTACTTCCACATTTGTTCTTTGTTATTAATAAAATTAAAAATTATTTTTAAAATGGATAATATTATTTTTAATGTTGGCTTGCCTAGCAAGTGAAATGTTAGGCGCCAGCACGGTTCGAAGGTGGGAATTGCGGGTCGTGACAGGCTGTCACCACTGCTTCCTCTGCCACCACCACCCACTACTTTTAGCACCCAAAATCAAACCCCCTCTCTTCTCTTTCAAGGTTAGTTATCTATATTTTTTAATTTAAGTAATTTTAATTCTTCTATTGTATAAACTAGGATTTAGTTAATGATTAATTAGATTTAGGATTTTTTCCTATTGATTATGTTTATGCTAGAATTATCTACGTTAGAAGATTATTATTATGCTAGGGTTAGATAATTTTATAGCTTTCAATTATATTGATTATGATTATGCTAGGGTTTTATTCTTTCAATTATTTGTTCTATTAGTGTAATTATGATTTATGATTAATGCTAAGGTTTAATTCTTTTAATTTAACTAATTTTAATTATGATTAATGCTAGGGTTAGATAATTTTATTTCATTTAATTATATTTCCCTTTAATGGCCTAATTGAATTAAAAAAACTTATTTAGAGATATATATGAACTTTCAAATTAATAAGAACTCAAATTATTTAAATTAATTATATTATGTATGGAATTCCTGCGTATGGAATGTTGTCTGGGTGGATGATGGCCGGAAAGTTAGCATGTCGTTACTGCATGAAAAATGGCAAAGCGTTCACTTTAAGACATGGCCGAAAGCAGTCATGGTTTGATTGTCATCGTCAGTTCTTGCCAGTTGATCATGAGTTCAGAAGGATGAAGAACGCATTCAAAAAGAATACAGTTGAACATGATTTGCCACCTCCAATTTATTCTGGTGAGGAAATTTGGGAGAGGGTTCAGAACTTCACTAAAGTTACCGAGGCCCCACCTTCTAGATTTTCTGGATATGGTGTTACTCATAACTGGACAAAACAGAGCATATTTTAGGAGTTTCCATATTGGACGGATAATCTTCTCCGGCACAATCTTGATATCACGCATATTGAGAAGAACTATTTTGACAATTTGTTCAACACAGTGATGGATGATAAGAATAAGACAAAATATAACCCGAAGGCTAGACTGGACTTACAAAAATATTGCAAGCGACCTGAATTACATTTGCAATCTGGGAACAATGGTAAGGTGTTCAATCCCAAGGCCAGCTACACATTCACTTCGGAACAAAGATGACAGATTTGTGAGTGGGTTACAAACCTAAATATGCCTGAGGGCTATGCATCGAACCTGGAAAAACGTGCCGATGTGGTTGAGGGAAAGCTGACTCATATGAAAAGTCATGACTGTCATATATTCATGCAAACCTTAATCCCTATTGCATTTTGTGGATTGCCTGAAAATATATGGAAACCCATCACAGAGATAAGTTTGTTCTTCAAACACTTATGTTCTACCACATTAAGGGAAGAAAACCAATTTCAAATGAATCGAAACATTCCTGTAATCAGTAATAAGCTGGAAAGGATTTTTCTATGTGGTTTCTTTGATGTGATGGAACACCTTCCAATTTACCTTGTACACGAGGCGCGACTTGGAGGCTCGGTTCAATGCAGGTGGATGTATCCATTTGAGAGGTAACGATCAAACCTTGATTTATTCTTGTAATTTGCTTTAACATTATCGTCTAATATGACAATGTGCAGGACTATCGGTAAGTGTAAACGATTTGTTAAACAGAGGAATAGGATTGAAGGATCCATATGCGAAGCCTATATTGCAAAGAAAACTGCCCATTTTTGTTCTTACTACTTTGACAGTCATGTGCTAGAAATAAGCCCAATCGGAAAAATGTGGTGATTGAGATTAATCCATTATATCCACCAATGTCCATATTCAATCAACCAGGCCGAGGTTCTAAAGATCGAACAAAAAGGGGCCTAAATAGTATGGAGTACAAATCAGCTTCAAATCATGTGTTGCTAAATTGGCCCTTTCTTAAGTAAGTGTTGACGTAAGATTAATTTACATGGTCTACTATTTAATTTGGTTGATACAATTAACAAATACTTTTCAATGCATCGCTCAGTGACTTCGTGAGTCAATTTGGCCATGGTGTTGTATATTCTACATTTGAGGCATGGTTTAAAGAGTGTGTAAGTACATCTTACATACTTTCTCACATGTGAATATACATACTTGTAAATATACTTGCTCACTTGTGATTTATTTACCCCTACATGTAGGTCAATAATCCAAATAACGGTGTTAATCAATTTTTGAAAGACATATCTTGGGGACCTGCACCTACAGTTACGACTATGTCTAAGTATTATGTGAATGATTACAAATTTCACACCGAGGAATGCTCCAAGTATAAAAAAAATCAATAACAGTGGGGTGTGTGTTAAAGGTGGTGAAGGCAACCAGGATGGGGAAAATGATTATTATGGTTTGATGAAAGAGATTCTAGAATTGTCATATTCAGGTTGACCAAATAAGAAGATCATACTTTTTCAATGCAAGTGGTTTGACCCAACACCTAGAAGAGGTACAAATGTACACTCGCAGTACAACATAATTGAGGTTAATAAAAAGAGGGAGTATGATCGCTATGATCCTTTTATAATTACAGAAAGAGTTAGGCAAGTGTAATATGCTCCGTATCCATTACGGAGGGATAAGGCTGATTGGTTGGTTGTAATCAAAACAAAGTCTGTTGGTAGGGTGGAAGTTGAGAATGTGCTAGATGTTGCTTACCAAAATGATACCTCAAGTGTTAACCAAATGGTGAATGATCAGTTAGAAGATTACTCGGAGCATCCTCAACGCATATTAGAAAATGTTGATATGGAGGAAATAACAATCATAGAAAATGAGGATGAAGAATCACCTAATGAAAATGAAATAAGTGAAGAGGAAGGATTTTCAGACGAGGAAGGATACGTCGACGAAGACGACTAGTATGTTAGTTTTTTCAAGCGCTCTCAACTTATATAGATTTATATTCTCAATTCTAATATTTTCTTTAATTTATGCAGATGGCCGGTAGGGGTCGAGGTAGGTCTAGGAAGGATAAAAGGCCTATTGATCATGATGATGGTGCTACACCCTTGCTTCCTTCCACTCCACACTTTCATCCCTCTGCCGCTGATGGTTGGCAGCAATCTTCAAGGCACAGATCTATTCCACCATATTTATCTACTCATCATACTACCCACCATTTGCTCACCCAATAGTATTCTCACCATTCTCTGCCACAGGGCTATACCCCCGCTTCCTCCACATGATCCTACAAGTAGTTACATGGGTGCATCGAGTCACCAGTCATAGAGCCATATGGTACGCCCGTCATCTACTCCATTTGCTTCATCTCCAGCTGGATCGCATCCATCTAGATTTCAGTCGGCCGGATTGCAGCAGTGGTCTGGATCGCAGCAGGGGTCTAGATCGATGCAGGGGTGTGGATTGCAGCCATCTTCATCAGGGACCCCGTCTCCCTCTCCACGGAGTTCGTCTCCTAGCATTTCTAGACTTCGTCTTCGGAATAGTAGCACTGACCCAGATGCCCCCTTCTACGCACGCTTCAGATTCATCGGAGGATGATGATCCAGATGAAGTGCGTTATGATCGTTATCATAGGATGATCATCAGGCCCGAGGGTAATGGGTAAGATTTATTTATTACTTCTTTATTTTTGCTGAACTAAAATAGCTACTCTTGTTTATTTAATGTAATTGCTATGTTGCAGGTTCATTCCTAATCATCATGTTATAAAGATAATCACTGATATTCTTGGCGGGTTGTATAATGCACACTATCCGACTTGGAGTGACTTTACAGAGGATCTCGTGCAACAAATGTTCAACCAATTTAAGGTTTTAATACAATTCTTATCTATTTAAGCATTATATTAACAATATTTTCATCTAACGTTACATACTTTATTTGCAGATTAAGTGTGCCTGGGAGGACCGATATAACCGTGAAATTTGTGCAAATTGGGAGTACAAATGTCGTAAGAGACTCTCTGATTCCTTCTCCTATGCTCGAAAGGTTAACAAGAAGCCTTCATGGGTTCTACCAAATTTATGGGAGGATCTGTAGAGGTATTGGGCCACCGAGAAATTCGAGAAGCAGAGTGAACTGGGAAAGAAGGCCCGAGCATCTGAGAATGGTGGATCCTTACACTGTCTGTGTTCAAGGAGCACGGGGGATACGAGGAGACAACTGGTAATTCCTTAAAATATTTTGGTCTATTTTTATCGAACTATATTTATATATGTTAATTTCGTTAACACGTTTTATTATATTTGTAGGAAAATAAAATATGGGAGAAAGATGAGTCATGATGAGTTCTTCATGAAGACTCACATCCGGAAGAAGAAGGCACTGACAGATCCAACTAGATGGGTCGAGGACTGGGCGGAGACTACACATGTAAGTTTCATAACTACTATAAATGTTTATAATATTATATAGTTAGTAATTTTCTATCTTCTAAATAAAGGGTCGCTACAAGATTAATGTGGAGGAGTACACTCAGAGCTTGCCACCGAATGAGCAAGGCGGGCGACCGCCCATTTCAGACGAAGAAGCGCAGAGGATATGGTTGGATGTTATCGGTGGTCCTAAAATGGGAATAGCATACGGCCTTCCAGATAAATCATTTCGGCGCTACAGGGCTGGATTGCAAGGTATAGGGACTTCCTCCCAAGGCGAGGCGATTGATAGGTCGACTATATCGTCTATGGAACAGAAGATCGCAAAGCTGACAGCAGAGCTTGAAGAGACAAAGACTAGAGAAAAAAAGAGAGATGAAAAATTTGGTACCCTTCAAGTTCAGCTAGAAAGGAGGGACGAACAATTTAATTCAGCTGACCAATCTTCTTGCTAGTGGTGCTTTTCCCATTCCCCGGTCTCGTGAGCCTTCCCCATGTGCCGACGATAAAGGTTCTAGGAGTGAAGATGGAGATGATGCTAGATAAAAAAAGTCATTGAATGGTGTGTATTGCTAAACAAAGTATTGAACTTGTAAATATTTAGTTGAGACTAGTTTTGAATTATGATTGTATTGTTATTTTATTATTGAACATTTTAGTAGTTGTTGTTGTAGTTGTTATTAGTTGTTGTGGTTGTTATTAGTTGTTGTTGTTGTTGTTAGATAATGATTGTTAGTGTTAGTTAATTGTTGTAGTTGTTGTAAGTATATTCATTGTTGTTGATTAATTATGGTTGAATGGCAGCAATGTAATGCTGCTATTATACGATGGATATTGGTTGTAATTGGCAGGTGGTGTAGCTTAAAAACAGGCATTTTCTGCCCAGGTTTTATTCAGATTTCCGACCGAATTCGGTCGGAAATTAAATTTTTTTCCCCAGAAATTCATAATTAAAATTTCAAATAAATTCTCCAATTTGTTGATTTTATTAGAGGACGAGTTTAAGGATTAATTCCAGGCTTTTTATTTTCACTCTTAACAATTTTTCCTCCTGCTTCATGTGTGTGAAAATATGAGTCCATTTCAGTTTTATATGCATTGCATAAAATATGCTATGATTAATTTCATGGGTGCCGAAGTAAAATAACCTCACAAAATCCAGTTTATACTCCAAAGTACTCCCCCACATTAATTTTAGGTCTTTTAAACGTTTAAACAACTGATTCAATTCCTCAGTATATGTTGGCACAAAACAAATACTGTATTATTTCGAACAGGCCGTAGTTCAAATGAAAGCAACATAATTATTCAAGAAAAGCCTGAAGAGGGTGAACAAGAAAAAAGAGGAAATCAGGCTACAAATCAAACGTGTTACATTGTCAAACAAACATAATCATACTAACTGTTTGCTGATGCAGTATTTATCTTGATTAATGGCAAGGAGAGTAGCAATAACAAGCATATTTTGCCCAATGATGATGTTTGTGTCCCCATTGGTATTTCTTACAAATTCCATATTTAGCTCCAAACCAGTGTTTGCAATGCTGGCTACATTTGTAAGAGTAGTGGCAAGGCCCATGCCATTTGTGATTTTTCTTCGAACAGTATTTTCCTTCTGCCATCTGCATCTCTGCATAAAGCATGTATTTTGCCAACTAAGAATAAATGCGTAATGAAGATATACCCCCTGATTGACTTAGTATATGAATTGAAAAAAGATTGTCAAGTCTATATATTATTTGGTGATATTTTCCTAGTATTATTCTAGAAATATTTGTACTGTGAAAGATATAACCTTTTGAAGTACATACAGTATAACTGGAAAAAAGAAAAGAAATGTTTCTTTACGTTAGTTTATAGTACAAATTAACGAGACAGTATCTTGGGACAATCCTGAACATCCCAATCCTTTGATAAAAAAAATAATAAGCTACTTAATAGAAGCCTGCTTAAAAAGTTACTAATTGACTCACCAGTAGCAGCGACAAGGAGAAGACAGAAGAGAAGGGCAACGAAGGCTGTGTATTTAGCCATATCTAGCTTGTTTTCCTTTTGGATTTCTTGGTGAGGAAACTGACAACATCAATGGTGATATTTATAGCACGGTATATGCTCAACATTGTCAACTTAATTAATTTTTTGACTAATTCAAGCATTTACAAGTTAAAAAGAACAAGTCAAGCTGATTCCTTCAATTCCCTTATAAGATTATGAAATGGACGATGGGAACGCTGGTTTAGGAATTTAAATAGATCTAATGTCAAGATAATGTGGGAGGACTAGCCGCGAACCAGTTCAAGGTTCAAATTGTCTATGTATGAACTCCTAATGTTAACATTATTTAATCAAATACTATATACATATATATACTGCTAATCTTAAGTACATAAAAAATATTCGAATCCTTTAGAAAATATGATCATGTCCGAAGGAGTAATAAGATTAATGTTCATCATCAAATAAAAAATATTTCCGGACGGAAAGTTTCATAAGTATATTGTGATGACCCAAAAGGTCATCTTATATTTTAGAACTCGAATCTGAGCTCTTAAGCCTTACAAATCTCATTTTTACCTATCTCGATTTGCGTGCACAGTCCGGGCAGGTTTCCGGAAAGCGTTTACGTTGAAAACTAATGAAAATAAAAAAATTTGCTTTAAAAATTAATTTTTATTGACTTCGGTCAATATTTTTGGTAAACGGGCCCGGATCCATGCTTTGACGATCCCGATAGGTCCGTATAAAATTATGGGACCTGGACGTATGCCCGGAATTGAATTCGAAGGTCCCTAGCTTGAGTTATGAATTTTTGATGAAAATTAAAAGTTTGGAAATTATTCTTTTTTTAAGAATTGATTGATATTTGGCATTGTTAGTATCGGGTCCGTATTTTAGTTCTGGAGCCCGATACAGGTTCATTATGATATTTAAGACTTGTCTGTAAAATTTGGTGAGAAACGGAGTTGATTTGACGTGATTCGGACATCCAATTGAGAAGATATGAAATTTAAAGTGTTCTTGAGAATTTCATTTGATTTGGTGCTAAATTCGTAGTTCTAGGTGTTATTTTGGCGATTTGAAGGCGTGAGCAAGTTCGTATGATGTTTTTAGACTTGTGTGCATGTTTGGTTTAGAGCCCCGAGGGCTCGGGTGAGTTTCGAATAGGCCACGGGATGTTTTGAACTTAGAAATCTTGCTGGTATAACTGAACCTGTTGCAAGCCTCTGATCTCGCAATTGCAAGATCAGGCATCGCAAATGCGAACATAACAGGGTCCGCAATTGCGAGGCTTTCATCGCAATTGCGATCAGAAGCCTAGGCCAGCAGTTCTCACATTTGGGAGGTTACCATCGCAATTGCGAAGGGAGTTTTGGAAGGGCAGGTTCACAAATGCAAACATTTACTCGTATTTACGAGGTTCAGTGGTCGCAAATGCGATACTTTTCTCGCATTTGCGAAGGCAGCGGGATTGTGAAGGGCATCGCAATTGCAATCTTCGCATTTGCGAAGCTCAGGTCGCAATTGCGACACCTGCAGCTGAGTAAAAGGGGCTTAGACGAGATTTTTCATTCTTCTTATTTTCAAACCCTAAACCTTAAGAGGCAATTTTTCAAAGACCAAATCTTCCCCAAATCATAGGTAAGTGATTCCTAACCCTTTTCTTTCAATCTTTTTACATCTTATAACAAGATTTCAACCTAGAATCTAGAAATTTTATGATAAAATTAGGATTTTTGGGTAGAATTTAGGAATTTCGAAATTTGAGGATTTAGACATCAATTTGAGGTCGGATTCCAAAATTAATTACATATTCGGGCTCGCGGGTGAATGGGTGAAAGGATTTTGGTTCGAACCTCGGGTTTTGACCAAGTGGGCCCGGGGTCGATTTTACAACCTTTTGGAGGAAAATTTAAAAAATTTAATTTATGAAATATAATTGATTCTTTTAGCAATATTTGATGTTATTGAGTCATTTTTGAATAGATACGAGTGGTTTGGAGGTGAATTCCAAAGGAAAAAATGTGATTGAGAATTTAGTGGATTTCAGAGCAAGGTAAGTGTTGTGTCTAACTTTGGCTTGAGGGAATAGGTATTGTGTGAGTATTTGCTACGTGTTTTGTTGTTGAATACGATGTATAGTTGAGGTGACGAGCATCTATACGTTGTGGTGGAGTCATAGCATGCGAGTGAAATTCCATTCTTGCAAATTTGTATTCTTAAATCTTGTTATCCATGCTTATTGTTGTTGTTGCAATGTTGGAAGACTTGTATTCGATTCCACCAAGGTCGATAAAATTGTAAATATTGATTCGAGGTTGAGATGTTAAATTGTGAAAGTAATCATTGATGAAATATTGATTTCTTTGTGAAACTTCTCTCTATCGGTTATTAATGATTCTGTGAATTGTGAGGAAGAGTGTAAAGCACGAAGGGTAATGTCATGCATGATTTATTTATATTGTGAGGAAGAGTGTAAAGCACAAAGGGTGATGCCGTGCATGATTTATTTATATGGTGAGGAAGAGTGTAAAGCACGAAGGGTGATGCCGTTCATGAATTATTTATATTGTAAGGAAGAGAGTAAAAACACGAAGGGTGATGCCGTGCAGTCTTATTTTTATTTGGTGAGGTTAAGAGTAAAAGCACGAAGGGTGATGCCGTGCAGTTTTCCTTGCTGTTTTAATTGCTCAATTCGTTTAAGGATTTTCGGTTTAATTCTGTTTTTTCATTATTCTCGCTCTTTATGTTGTATTCCCCCACTGTATGTTCCCTTTCCATTATTTTTGCGTTATTTCTTTATTTACTGTTGTTGCCACTAGCATGATTATACTGTTCAGGTTATATGTGGGTGTCTTGTCCTAGCCTCGTCACTACTTCACCGAGGTTAGGCTCGACACTTACTAGTACATGGGGTCGGTTGTACTGATGTTGCACTCTGCACTTTCTGTGTAGACTTTGATACCGGCTCAGGTTGATCGAGATTTTGCTATTGGTCCGTTGTCCGGAGACTCAAGGTAGATTTATCGGCGTTCACAGACCTTGAAGTCCCCGTCAACCTTTTATATCACTGTTGTTTTCTTTCATTCAGACAGTTGTATTTATTTCAGACTATTACTTGTAGTAAATTCTAGAATGCTTGTGAATCGTGACTCCAGATCCGGGTGGTAGTAATTAATACAGTTTTATAAAATTTCGCACCTCTTATATTTCATCTTAGTTAATCATTGTTATTTACTGAATTGAAATAAGGAATTGGTTTAACGATTTTCTAACGTTGGCTTGCCTAGCAAGTGAAATGTTAGGCGCCATCATGGTCCCGTCGGTGAAAAATTTCGGGTCGTGACATATATCTAGATTATCAAGTTTCATTTTTGAGTCTCAGTTAATAGGGATTAGCCGGTAGAATTTAGTGTTTACTTTTTATAGCTAGTATACATAAATTATATTTTGATTATATACGGTTATATATATATATATATATATATATATATATATATATATATATATATATATATATATATATATATATGACGATTATTTTTAATTTATTGATCAGCTATTTAGGTTAATTCTACCCAATTTTTAATATACGTGCAGGCACTATTTAGTACGTTACTGTTAAGTGTTGTTATTGATCTTAAAAAGAACCAAATGTGAATTCCACTTCCGAAGTTTGTGGATTTTGATGTATGATCACTTATTGGAATCACCATATATATCATAGTAACTTGGAATACACAATTGTGGTCTATCAGACTTAGCGTATGCATTAAAACATATAAATTTCTTTTAGTTAAATGATAAATTTAGATAAGAATACATATTATTCGTCATGGCTACGTGATCGGCTCGTAGCTACAAGAAGCATGATATGGATTTATTATTTTGGTGTACGCACTAACTGGGGTTAAATATTTTTCGTGCTATTTCGATAATCTAAATTCCCGCATACCATCATATACACATTATTTTACCTCGTGCGAGACCACAGGATCTTGTAATTTTTCAACTTTGGACTTCAAAAGTTTGTAATGCTTCGGGTTAGATTGCAAATGAAGGAGATTATAGAACCTTTGCAAATGAAACACCATAAATGTAACGATCCGACTTGTCGATTTGAGTTATTACTCTCCTTTCTACTATTTGAAATCTTGAATAGCTTCATATGTTGTATTATGACTTGTGTGCAAAATTTGAGGTCAATCGGACTTGATTTGCTATATTTCGACATCGATTCTTCAAGAATACGTCGTATTACATTAAGCAAATGATCTCCAAATTCAG
Organism: Nicotiana tomentosiformis; assembly: GCF_000390325.3. Taxonomy (NCBI): domain Eukaryota; kingdom Viridiplantae; phylum Streptophyta; class Magnoliopsida; order Solanales; family Solanaceae; genus Nicotiana; species Nicotiana tomentosiformis. The sequence goes on from NC_090822.1 coordinate 27,473,791, forward strand.
TTTTGATTGAAGCATTAGATCCGTATTAAAAATTTTGAGTCATAGCAAAAAGAATCGTCGAATTCGGACATCGTATGAGAAAGTTATGCCCATTTCCGTATCGGAAAAGATTTTCCGTCGCCGCGAGCGCCCAGGGTAGCGTGGGGCGCTAGCCCTGGTGCTGGGGTATTTAAGGGTACTGGAAATAGCACCACAGGCAGCGTCCCACGCTACATGTGACGCTCGAAAACACCAGAGGCTCTATAAACGGGATTTTTGGCCATTTTTGACATAAAAATAGTTGGGGAGCTCGGTTTGGTCGATTTTCACGAGTAAACATTGTGGTAAGTGTTCCTTATCCTATATTGATTATATTTCATGATTTCATACTCATTTACATCATGAATCCGTGAATCTATGGGGGAAAATCAGATTTTTGTAAAATCCTCCAAAACTGTAAAATGAAGACTTGAAGGTCAATCCGATATCGGAATTTGACAAAATTGGTATGGGTGGACTCGTAATTGAATGGGTTATCGTATTTTGTGAGTTTCATTGGATTCTGAGACGTGGGTCCCAATGGCAATTTTTTAGTTAAATTTCGGATTTTGTTGGAAAATTAGTATTTTCATATGGAATTAATTCCTACGATTCGTGTTGAGTATATTAAATTGTTTGTTGGATCTTTCGGACACGAATTCGCGAGGCAAAGGTTTATTAGAATCTTGAAATTTGGTTGTGAAACGAGGCAAGTATCTTGCCTAACCTCGAGTGGGGGAATTACCCCTTAGGCATTGAGTTTTATATGGAAATTGTGTAATTAAAAATCATGTACGCGAGGTGACGATTACGTACTTGATTTATATGTACAAATTATATCGGTTAAAATTCGTAGACGCCCTTAAGTATTAAGTTGGAAAATTGTTGTAACTTATTAAATCCCTTATTTGTCATGCCTCATTCCTTGTTTGCCGAGGTTATTTTTATATGATAATTTGGTGTGATTGACACTGGATTTTTATGTGAACTCTGTGTTTGTTTGAGTTGCCATTTTTTATGGGAAATACTTTCATTATTGATTTTACTTACAGATAATTTAAATGGAAAATTTAGTTAATAAGATGAATAAATCTATTTATTTCCTGAAGTTGTGATTTAAAAGAGGTATTGTTCCTGGATGAATTACTTGTCAGTTCACGTTGTTGAAAATTTGGTATTGTATTATAAAGGTCGTGAATCATATTGAGGCAAAGTGCCAAATTGTGAAATATTATTCGATTGAGTTGTTCACTCCCGAACATTTTGTTAAGATGTTGTGCACATTATGATCGAGTCGTTGCTCCTTATTGTGAAAAAAATAATGTGTTGTAATAATTTAGCACTTGATGTGCAATTTATGATATATTGTAAGAATTGAACACTTGATGTGCAACTTGTGATATGTTGTAAGAATTGAGCACTTGATGTGAAATTTATGATATATTGTAAGATTTGAGCACTTGATGTGCAATTTGTGATATGTTGTAAGAATTAAGCACTTGACGTGCAATTTGTGATATGTTGTAAGATTTGAGCACTTGATATGCAATTTGTGATATGTTGTAAGAATTGAGCACTTGACGTGCAATTTGTGATATGTTGTAAGATTTGAGCATTTGATGTGCAATTTATGATATGTTGTAAGATTTGAGCACTAGATGTACAATTTGTGATATGTGAGCACTTGAGGTGCAAGTTGTATTATGTTGTGATATTTGGGCACTTGAGGTGCGATTTGTGAAATATTGTGACATTGATACGCATGCGGTGAGATAAGGGTGGCTTGAAATGCTTGGCTAGTAGGGGAACTAAAATTTAATGTGAAGGCTCCCACGGTGATATAAGAAAATAAAAGATTGTGAATTTATTTATGATTTGGGACTACGAGGCGGTACCTCGGGAGTGCCCTTTTGTTATAAGAAAATAAAAGATTGTGAATTTATTTATGATTTGGGACTACCATGCGGTACCTCGGGAGTGCCCTTTTGTTGATATCTCTATATGGCTGCACTTGCCTTTGGTTATGTTGTTTTTCCGTAATTTATAAATTCTTGTATTTTTCTTGACGTATTGTGTTGACCTTGACTTTTTCGTACGAGACTTTGAGGATTCGTATTTTTGAGTTGTACTTGTTTTTGATGATTGAGTTGTTTTAAATAAATAAAAAATTCTAGTATGTTTAAATTAATAAATTCTATATCCAAATCAGTAGTTTATCTGATGCTTTATTTTAATATAAATATCATTTTTCCTCACTCATACGATTCTAAAATAAATTTATCTTTTTGTTGATTTCTTACTTGATTTAAAGATTTTTAACCTTACTTTATTGAAAATAAATTGATCCTGCGGATCTTATATATATTGATATTTTGGTACGTTAGTTGTCCGTGCAGTTATGAAAATAATATGGGTATGAGGTGCCGGAGAAAAATATGATGATTTTATTATTGACGCGTGAGTTGTCGGTGTGATGGTGATAGAAATATGGGCACGAGGTACCGTGTAAAATATGAAAGTGGGTTGAGACCCATAATTTTTATGATTGTGAAATGAGGTGTCACATGGTGACTTTTACTTGAAAATATATTTATTGGAAAGAAGTATATTCGAAAGATAATTATTCAAAAGAAGTATATTCGAAAGATATTTATCTTAAAGAATAATATGTGAAGGATTTATATTTGAAGGACTTGACTTATTGATTGTACTTGTGTTCCTTATTTGCCTGAGTAATAATGATGATGTTCTTGTTACCTTGTTGTTATATTACTGGTTAAGTTTGTTGTTATCATTGCTAGTTATTTTTCAATACTATTGTATACTGCTATATTGCACAGGTTATTTGATTAGTGAGTGTCTTGATTGTACCTCGTCTCTACTCCACTGAGGTTAGTCTTGATACTTAATGGGTACCGACCGTGGTGTACTCATACTACACTTCTGCACATTTTTGTGCAGAGCCAGGTATTGGAGGTATCGGACCCGGACAGAGTTAGAGTGTGATCGCAAGGATTCAAGGTAGAGCTGCTTGGTCGTTGCAGTCCCTTGTAGTCTGTTCATTTCATTGTACTGTTAATTTTTAATCAAACAGTAATGTATATTTGGTCCTCGTGATCATTCTTTGTATTCAGTTAGAGTTTGTGACTCAGTATTACCAGTCTTGGGAATGTGTTATAATTATTTCCGCTGTTGGTTTCGTTTATTAAAAAATAGCTTGAATTGTTATTAAAATCGACTTACTTAGTCTTAGAGATTAAGTGTCATCACGACGCCTGTGGTGGAATTTTGGGTCGTGAAAATAACGAAGAAAAAGGTTCTTCTTCTTTAGAAGCTACAGTATTTTCTTCATGGAAATGTTCAATGGCTTTTCGTTTTAAGGCAATGAATTGAGAAATTTGACCTAGTCATGAATTTTATTGCCAATAATCTGATGTTTTCTTTTGTATCAAGCTACCTTATGCGCGTGAGCTTAATTTTAGAAACTCGAGCGACTGGTATTGTTTTAGAATCCCTTGACTTTTAATAAAAATATGGCTTATAGATGCAAGTACTATCTGAAACATTATTTTATATATGTTTATCCATGCTTAAATGTACTAAATCCATGACTAATGTACTTGAGGGAAGATAGTATTATTGTTTTCTACAATTTGTATTTTACTATTTTCGTTTTCCCATTTCCACTTGTACTTGGTCGCGACACCAATTCTAAAATTAGACGCAACTAATCTTGAGCTTGATCAGTTCAAACTCCTACATATATTAGAAGCATTATATATCAAACAAAGATCCTCAAAAATGGTTCTTGATTATGTCTTTATACAGAATAACGTACATTTATTCAAAATCATTTTAGGTAATTAAACTTCCAATATTGAACAGATAAAAATAATTATAACTTATTACAACATATTAGTTACTATCTTTATCAAGTTATTGTATAGTATTACTTATCATAGGAATTTAATTGCTTGCAATTACCTTAAAAATGATTTGGTCTGTGTAAACATTTTTGTTTTTATTTTGGGTTCAAAATTTGTGTTTCATACAAGAATATTTTAACCTTGAACTCGTCCACCAATCGTCTCGTCACTATCTTGTACTTTGCTTATGTACTTAATAATTACTTAATCTTTAATCTGAACTGGTCAAAAAAATAATTAAGTTGACAATATTGAGTTTCATATGCTATAAATATCACCATTTCTGTTGCTAGTTTCCTCATCAAGAAATCGAAAAGAAAAAACAAGCTACTCAATAAATGGCAAAATACACAGCCTTCGTTGCCCTCATCTTCTGTCTTCTCCTTGTCGCTGCCACTGGTGAGTCAAGAACTATCTTTAAACATGTTTATAAATTTAAATAGACTAAAACGAAAATAGTGTCAAATAAAATAGAACGGATAGAGTACTAACTAAACTTGATTTCAAATTTTCCTATTCGTGCAGAAATGCAAATGGCAGAAGGAAAATACTGTTGGAAGAAAAATCACAAATGGCACGGGCCTTGCCAATATTCTTACAAATGTAGCCACCACTGCAAGCATTATTTTGGAGCTGAATATGGAGTTTGTAAGAAATACCAATCGGGACATAAACATCATTACTGGGCAAATTATGCTTGCTATTGCTACTCTCCCTGCCACTAATCATAGTTTCAATGATTGGCTTGGACTGCTAAATATATTATAAATAAGAAGGTGACTTTGTGTGAATGCAGAGTACTAAATACTGCATCAAGAAACTGTTGGTGTGATTTTGTTGTGTGTTTGTGTCGTGTGACAATGTAATAAGTTTTGTTGAGGGTAGCATGACCTTTTGGTCTAGCTTTGCCTGTACAAGTATGTTTCTTTTATTTAATTTTATGTTTTTACGGGGGTTAACATCAAGCTTGCTGTGAAAAGTTACATATTATCACAAGTCAACCTAACCTAATTATATAAAAACTAGTAATTTACTAGCGCTTCGCGCGATCATAAAAAACTAAAACATATCTCAATCAGTAATGGTATATAACATAAAATCAATCTCTACTAATAAGAACTTTCTTTCACGATTTTACTATAAACTATTAAAATGGATAATGACATATGAGAATTGGTAAAATTACATTAACAGTGAAAAATCTTTTACACAATTAAAAGTTAAATTTTAATCTTTACTCACTTAAAAACGAAAGATCTAACTTCTGATAAAATACCTCGCCCTTCGTCTAATTGAAGTGAATCCTTCATAGTACTATAATACTCTACTATTTAAGACACGAAAAGAATGCTTTAAATAACAACTTAAAAATTTAAGAATAATGAATCCAATTTTTGTCTTACTAAAATAGTATATAGGAAAAGGGAAAAAGAAAAAGGAGATGATTATTAAAAAAGCTTTTACATATATAGAGTAGAATGTTCCCTAGCTAAACTGATTTATTTGTTGTTTACTACTCCCTCTGTTTCAATTTATGTGAACCTATTTTCTTTCTAGTTCGTGCCAAAAAGAATGATCACTTTCCTTATTTGGAAACAATTTACCTTTATGCAAATGATTTATAGTCACACAAAATATATGTGCCTCATTTTACACCACAAGTTCAAAAGTCTTCTCTCTTTTTTTAAACTCCGTACCCAGTCAAATGAGTTCACATAAATTGAAACGGAGGGAGTATATCATACTATTAGGGGTGTTTATAAAAACTCGAAAAACCGAACCAAACCAACTAAAAAAACCGATACTTTTTGGTTTTGGTTTTAAATTTTAAAATCCAATTAAACTTGGTTTGGCTTTGGTTTTAATAAAAAAAATAACCGAAAAAAACCGAATCAGACCGACTATAAAAGTAATTATATAAATTTATTATTACACCTATATATATGTATATTTTTATATAAAGTTTCTGAACTTTTATGGTACATATTAGTCATTTGTAGTTTTAGTCTAGTTCTTTGCTATTATAATAATTTAATTCTTTGCATTCTAGTTTGATTGGTAATTTTATTTTGCTAAGTACAAGAATTTATTTCATGTTAAAAATAATCGATTTTTAATTGAGTACTTAAATTATTTATCACTATTTTAGTCAATTATCATCAATATATCTTGGTAAATGATAGATTTCTCAAAGAGCAATTAGTTTGATAGTGTTACGTTGAAAATGTAGTAGCCGGAATATGCGTTTGGTAGTGTATGTCTCATATTTAAGAAAAATCCGATAAATAACCGAAAAAACCGAAAAACCGACAAAAATCGAATCGATAAAAAACCGACTTAATTGATTTGGTTTGGTTCCAATATTTGAAAAACCGACTTACTTGGTGCATGTGCTGCTATTGGTGGTGCTTCTTTTGCTTTGGTTAATATGGCTTCACTAATCTCAGCCTCTACCTCAAGTTTTTTATCCTTGTATTCATTTTAATTGTCGCAAAAGTAAAGTCATGTAAAGCAGTGTGGCCCCCAATAAATGTTATTACAGGTTAAAGATTTAGCTTTCAAATTAGATTCAGCCGCAATACAGTTTTTTTTTTTTTTACTGAAAATGGGTTATATTAGTATTATATGGAATAACCACTTTCATGTTGAGCATAATATCAACGCTTTGGTTATCATACCATGCAGCAAATGCAATTGTTTAATGAATATGACTTTGGATAATTTCAACGACTGCCAGACCATATTAAGCAAGAACCATAAACAAAAATGACCATTTGTCTCAGAATTTTATTAATAATAAAAGCTATAGTTATAACATTTATAGCACCAAAAATTTACACAGCAGAAATTAAGTATATGACACAAACAAACTTTATTTTAATGCACCTCATATGTATAAAAGCTGACTTATAAGTATATTACATTTGAAACTCTTATTAAGCTAGTCATGAATCATTTAAATTCTCTTTCTAATATAAGTACAAAGGAAACAAAAGATCTTCTTTACAGCCCAAAAAGGTTTCAGGGCTCCCCATAATCCGAGCAGAGGTGGCTACCATAATAAAACCCATTGAACTCACAATAATAATTGGTTCATGAGTTTTTTGTTGAACTTACTTCCTAAATATCGACCAAATGGAGCAACAGTCATACTCTTAGCCTCTCCGTCAAAAGATAAGTCGCATTTGATGTTTCTATAAACCCTCCGATCACAAATAGATTTGAGTGCGAAATTTCAATAGCACCTAAATTCAAATGGTCAAAATGACATGGTTGATAGTAATATATTAAGCAACACAATATGACATGACAATTTACTGGAATTCACACAAGCAATAGATTAAATATGAGAGAAATGGTTTGAAAAAATAAATAAATAAATAAATAAATATATATATATACATACACACTGCAAAGAAATCTTATGGCAGGATAAAATTTAATATCATGTACACATCTAAAGTAGAAATTGGTGAGGAAGAACTTTGACATCTTAGCCTTAACATAATAGTAGTAATATACCGAGCACAGCTAGAGAAAAAATTGTAGAGACCAGGAGAAAACGAAGTCTACTACCACCAATAATTCTCAGTCTTTAGTAAGAAAATATGTTCCCATGATGGCAATAAAGATAGTAATAACAATATAATGAAAATTAGGAAGAGCAAAGGCATAAAACCATAAGCATAATACATATGCAGAAATTAAAATCAACATGAAAATAGTGGAAGAACCGAAATTCTAAAACAGATCCATGATGATGCATGAATCTTTCCTTATTATTGATGTGTTCAAATATTTTAGGAAACTTATGTCAGATAAGAACAAATAAAAAGATTTAAGTGCATAACTACTTAGAACTTGATTCTTCAGTATTCCTATAAAATAAGCACTGCAGAGTTTCTCCAATGAATCTGAAGAACCAATGGGAAATAGTCTTTCTTTGCCAAAAAAAAAAACTCATGAAACAGCTAAAATAACAATTAAAATTAATTGAACACAAAAAACTAAAAGGTCAACACCATAGTTACACTAATTCCAACTGAAGCGGAGCACTCACATAGATACCAAAATGAATATTCAAGAACATATGAGAAAATTTCATTCACATAGATAAATAATATGCTTCCAATGTGTATACAACTCAAAGTTTATCCCATGAAATTCAATACTTTCTGATTCCATCAAAATGCACACTGAAAATAAAACATAGAAGAAAGCAAAAGGATGTAGGATGGACGAAAATACACTAATATAAATGAAGAGGCATAGGATTCACAATAAAAACTGAGAAGACAACACATTAATAATAAAGTATAGCTGAGAGAAAGACCAAAACACTTAATTGCCTCTTTCAATTTAATGTTTTGGCAATTCCTTTGTGAAAGACTTTAAGAAGGTTAAAGGGAAAACAAAAGAACCAAAAATCTTTAGAGGGGCAAAACATGGAGAAAAAAGGCAAAAAAAAAGGATAAAAAATATAATAAATAACATTCGTAGAAACGTTTGTGATGCCACTCTGGTAAAAACTCATGATCATCTAAATTGTAAGCGAAGGATGAAGAAATGAAGAGATGATTAATTAAGTTTACTTTGTCATAATGTATAATCACGACATTGTCCAGGACCATTTCCTGTATAAATAACTGGAATACTTGCGGTTAGCAGCACCACCCAACGTGTATTAAAACAATGATATCAGAATAGCCTACTGTCCTCATGGTACAAAACAAAATCTATTATCATAATCCAAAATCCAACCTAAACAAATTCCAAAAAAAAAAAAGTCTAACAAAGAGAAACGTCCAAGTGTTCGCTCTTTTACTGAAAATGAATATTCAAAATGTTCAAATATTGCTCCAATCAATTTCAAGAGTTCCCATCTCAATCTGAAATGAGAAAGGTAACATCTTTACCTCATTATGTATCTGGATGAGAAAAGTAACATCTTTATCTCATTACATGTCCAGATAAAATTGACTGGACCATTAACTTAAAAAATTTCACAGTAAATGAGAAAGTCTCATCATTTGTGCATATAGAAAACCCAAAATGCTTATAGTTCAAAATTAACCTGAAATCAAGATGTTGATTGAGAAAACAGATACAACAAATGGCAAACAAACATCCTAACATCATTATTTTCTGCATAAAATGTTAGATGAAAATTTTATTAAGAGCACATTCAAGATTAAGTAAACGCTACAAAATGGACGACAAAATAACCAAAAGATACAAATTTTATTACTAAAACCAACATAAAAATCAAGAAAAATCAAGAACATAAGACATAAAAATATATCTCTTAAATTAAAATAATTAGATAAGTTTCATGAATATTAAACAATATCATTTAGAGTTGGACATAATATTATTATTTTTTTGCCTCGGAGAAGGAAAGCGGGAAGAGTGAGATAATTCTTGACTTGTGGTTCATCCTCTCTTTTCTATTACTTTGCTTGTTCCTTTGTGCAACAATCATATAAGTACAATTTGAACATGGAGTTTGACCTAGAATCTCCAGATATCTCAAGTTATTGGTCAGTATAAACATAATGGAAACTAAAACATTATGTCACTTTTAACATTACTAATCATACTTCAATATAATTATAAAACCTATATATGCTGCAAACACCAATTGGAGATGCTATTCTCATTTTTTTCCCTTACTTTTTCACTCTTTTTTCTTAACATAAATCTCAATCTCAGGATAAACAGTGTAAAAGCCAAATAAAAAAAGAAGAAGAAAAACAGCAAGGAAATATTTCACCGGAATCCACATGCTTGGACAAATTGGCTCCGCCGACTGTAGTGCAAGGACGGAGAAAATCAATATAAAGGCCTGCAATAGAAAATGATAAAAACGGAATTTAACACATAAATACATGAAGTCGACCAACCAAATATGAAGCTTTGTAACTTAGATCATTCTCACAGACCGTAAAAGTCTTTTGCCATGTTCACTTGTTCTCTGGCTTGATATTGGTATTGGTTGAATTTTTCTTCTTTGTTGATCGTCGATTTTATAATACATATTTGGGAGCAATAAAATTGAAGTAGATTCTTGATTTCCTCTCTGTTTTTGGTGTTGTGGGAATTGAAGGTATGATTTTGGTTTGGAACGGGTTCCAAAGAATTTTGAAAGACGTACCTTTACTGATTGGTTGTTATTTTTTTAATTTAATAATTGAATTTATTTTGTAAAAATTAGAGAGAAAAGCCTGAAAAATTAGAAAAGTACATAAATATATTTAGAGATCAATAGGACATGCCACCTCATTCCTCCGGCGCCCTACTTTATATTAATATATAGATTCTTTGCAATGTTAGTACACAGAGCATAAAAATTTATAGGTTAATATAAGGGACGATGTGAACCTAGTGTAGGAATTTGAATAGATATGTGGGAGGACAAGCCAACGACACATATAGCACGAAACTTATCTTATTAATTGCCAAAAAGAAAGTGTTAATTTATCGAGGCAAAGCGACAGATTGAGATATGGATACATATTAAGTAATAATTATCTTTACCCGAAAAATCGAATAGAGTTAAATTTGTATATGGTTCTAAGGACACGTGATATAACTTGGTATAAATTGTAGAGTGAAATAGAAATATATTTATTCTTAATAAATGGAATGAAACATAAGGCTGAGAAAAAGAAATGTTGATGAACAAGGCAAAGTAAATGAGCCCAAAAGTATTAATCCCTCCGAAATTGTCTTTGTTACATCCCTTATGGTTACAAAGATTCCCCTATTTATAGTAGAGGGATCATACTTTATCTATAATAAAAAATATATAATAGAGAGCCCATGATGAATTGTCTTTTCCTCGATTCCCGCCAAGATTCTCTCCCCTAGTGCGGTTACAACGGCTCTTGCCTGTGAGCTCGATACTGGCTCAAACTCGGTATTGGATCGAGCCCTCGGCCTTGGTTCGAGCTTGATTCTGACTTGGAGTCTCGATATTCAGGGTGAGTGTTGATCGGTCTGTGCATCTTCGATAATATCCGTTTTGCCTCGTAGTTTGATTTGGATATGAGCTCGATAACGATACCAAGCTTGTCATTGATCGGTCTTAGAGCTCGAAGCTTGACGCCCTTACCTCGGACCTCGACCTGTCGTCACGCAGATACCCTTTGATCGAAGTATTATCATCTCCACCAGTCCATACGACTGACTTAATCTATTTCGACCGTATACAGATAGTCCCCTCGTTTCTCGGGAAAGGATGTGGCGAGAAACGATATGATTTCCCAACAGCTCGATCGGATATATGTTGATGTTTGCATCGATCCCGACCATGACGTACGTAATAGATGTCCCGTTGGTTCGGTCTTACCAAGGTATTTAATGTGTGTCAGATGGTGGTCGGCCACCGCTGATATTGAACCGCCATTACTTCAATCTATAAATAGCCTTTCCTTCCACCATTCATCACTTTTATGTCTTCAATCCTCCAAATTTTCTAAGTTCCCTTTCGTCTATTCTAAGTTTTTTGTCTGCAAATCTGTGAGTTTTACTGCAAATTCTTTCTTAAAGCACCAAATTCTCCCGTTCTTTGTCCACGGAATTTTAAATGGCAAAAATGTCTAAAATTGTTCCGCAAAAAGAGACCGCTTCTTCATCTCGAGCTGCTGGTGGCGAGGGTTTGGGAGAGCCCCGCCCTGAGGAATTTGTTCCTGTAGGGTACTCGATTGTAGGTGATTTTAAAATTGAAAAGCCTTCTCAGATACCGGGTCGGTGTGAGCCGATGTCGAGGTACCAATGTTCAATTACCGAGAAAGTTCTCGATAAAATCATACAAGAATGCAACTGGGATAATAAACTCGTAGTAATCCCATCGCTTGATGAATCAATTACTACCCACGTCGAAGGGTTCTTAAGTGTTTACACTTATCCTTTCACGTTGGGCCCTCTAGACCCTGTCATTGTTGCCTTATGTAAGAGGTACAATGTGACCCTCGGCCAGATCCACCCTTCCTTTTGGAGGATAGTGGTTCTTCTTTGATTTTTCTCGAGCAAGGTCGAGGGGCGTATCTTCACCCTCGATCATCTTATGTGCCTTCACAGTCCTCGACTTTATCGAGAAGGGTTGATCAAGCTTGCTTGCCGAGCAACCAAAGCACTATTCTCGAGCATAGGCGAGACTCGGGATCGGGGTTGGATGGGCCATTTTGTTCGAATCAAAACCTCGGACCTGATCCCTGCCGATGACTTGCCATTTCCCGAGAAATGGAATAAAAGCCGTGAGTAAACGTTTCTCTTTGCCCGTTTTGATTTTGTGATTGCCTTTCATTTTGTTGATCCATTTTTCTTTTCTTATCACAGTCGTAGCTCGGACGCCGGAACCGATCCTAGATCTTAAATAATGGGTCGAAGGTTTGGTGTTGCAGAGACCGTACTTCGAGCGTGCTTGGGTCGAATTATCAAAGGGTCGATGGGAGGCCCGCAGTCATGGTAAATCTTTTTATCGATTTGTCTCTTTATCAGTTTGTATGGTAAATCTCCCTTTTCCCTCTTTGTAGGACTCGGGAAAGATGTAGTTATGTGGCCCCCATCTGGTGGTGAAGAAGTTCCTACCCTGAAGCAGGCAAAAGAAAGGAAGAGAAAAGACGTATTGGGCTCCCCGATCTCGGTAAAGAAGAAACCGGCTAAGAGATCTCGAAAGCCGAAGGGGGGCTCTGGTGTTATGTCTTCGGAAGTGGCTCGCCATTTAAGGGACGAGCCCGAAGAAGGAAAGGAGAATTTAGCCTGCGTACGGGCTAATGTTGTGATTCAATAGTCTTCCAATTTGGTGGAAGCAAATCAGGGAACCCTGGTTGTAATCCCAGAACAAAAAGAAGTCGAGATTATCCCTTCTCGGGCTAAGATGATTGAAAGGGATACCGAGGGTGGGTCTTCTCGGGCAGTAGAAGATATTTCAAGGGATGAGTTCGGGATAGTTGGCATTAGCGGATCCCCTCAGATTTCGGACGTGATGATTCTAGAGGCGAGCATGTTGGAGGATCGGTCCTATGAGGGAATTCAGGAGTCGGCCGATATCCACAGTTTTCTGTAGGGGCTCGAGTTAGGTGCCTCAGAGGAGGTTACTAGTTTTGGTGGAATGCCGGTACCCAAAAATGCATCGTGGTCGGGTTCTACCTAGACTTTATCGATTCACAAACTGGTGGAACAATTCCCAGCTCCGAGTATCGATCCCGACCGAAGGCGGAAGATAGTGCTCTCGGTACCTGAGGATACTCGAATGTTTTTCCCCCTGTGGGGATTGCCAGTTACCTTCGGTCCTTGGTGACCGAAGAAGACCAATCAGTGATGAATGCAGTGGGGGCCGCATGTCTCTTCAACGAGGCTCAACATGCTTTGAATAGGCTAATTCTGATGGCATTTTTGCTGTTTCTTTTACACTTAAAGTTGTAGGTAATTCTAATGTTTCTCCTTCTGTTTGTAGGCTTTGGTGTTGCATCACGAGGCCTTTCTTCAAATCTGGGAGGAACATGATGCCGAGGTTCGGAGCCTCACTGAGAAGAGTGACTCGTACAAGCTCCTTAGTGAAAAACTTCAAGCAGATTTGACAGCGGCTCGGGAAGAGCATGAGGAGATAGCTGAGCAGGTATTCCGAATGTTGCATGATAGTGGAGATGAAAAAGAGATAACCACTAACGATCTGATTCTGCAGGTTCGGCAGAGGATCGGGCATATTGGACGGCTTAACTCACAGGTAGATGTGCTACTGGCCTAGGCAGAAGAATTTAAAAAGTGTATGGATATCTTTGCCTCGTAAAAGGAAGTCGTTCAAGCTCGGTTAGAGCTGTCTGGCCACTAACTTTGATCTGTGAAAGAAAATGCTTCGGGGCTGATCGAAAAGATGAAAGAGCTTCAGCATCGGATTTGGCCAGTTCAGATAAAGCAGATTTGGCTAAATAACTTAAAGTGGCCAGATCTGAGGTGATCGGGGCCAATAAAAGAACAGTTGCCAAAGTGGCTCAGTTCAGGATCGATGTTGAGGTTAACCAAGCCAAAGCTAAGAGCATGGTCAAACATGAAAAATGGCAAGCTCGGAGAGAAGCTCTCGAGGAGGTCAGAGCTCAGGGCTTCGATGTTGGGGCCGAGATTGAAGTCGCCAGGGCGGAGGAGAACAAAGCTCGAAGGTTGGCCTTTCCTGAGGAGGACTCCGATGACTCGGGGGAGTTTGAAGATGAGGAAGATGCCAGGAACACGGCCTCCGATGAAGATTGAGTCATTTAGGGCCTTAGGTCGTTTGTTGCGTCCTTTTGATACCGTTTTCGATTTTTGTATAAAGAACTTCCTTTTGGCTGAGTTGCCACCTTTGTACAAAAATTTGTAAATATAAATCTTTCTTTCTTTTGAAGCAAAATAGCCTTTCAAGCTAAATAGATATTTTGAATTTTAATCTTTGTTGCCTTTGGGCCTTGTGGCTAGTCCCCTTTGCTTTATCGGGCTCGAACTTCGTTTGAACTCGAAGTAATGAGTAATTTTACTCGAAGTAATGTAGCCCGTAGGCGAAATGGTCGAGTGAGTGCTTGCTCGAACTCGAAATAAAGGTAGCCCGTAGACTTAGTAGTCAAGTGAATGATTCGAACTCAAAGTAATGTAGCCCGTAGGCGTAATTGTCGAGTGAGTGCTAACTCGAACTCGAAGTAAAAGTAGCCCATAGGCTTAATATTCGCGTGAATGATTCGAACTCGAAGTAATGTAGCCCGTAGGTGTGATGGTCGAGTGAGTGATTCGAACTCAAAATAATGTAGCCCGTAGGCGTAATGATCGAGTGAGTGCTTGGTCGAACTCGAAATAAAAGTATCTCGTAGGCTTAGGAGTCGAGTGAATGATTCGAACTCGAAGTAATGCAGCCCGTAGGAGAAATGGTCAAGTGAGTGCTTGCTCGAACTCAAAATAAAAGTAGCATGTAGGCTTAGTAGTCGAGTGAATGATTCAAACTCGAAGTAATGTAGCTTGTAGGCGTAATGGTCGAGTGAGTGCTTGCTCGAACTCGAAGTAAAAGTAGCATGTAGGCTTAGTAGTCGAGTGAATGATTCGAACTCGAAGTAATGTAGCCCGTAGGCGTAATGGTCGAGTGAGTGCTTGCTCGAACTCGAGGTAAAAGTAGCCCGTAGGCTTAGTGGTCGAGTGAATGATTCAAACTCGAAATCGGAGATTTATCTTAATTCTGTTTGCATAATAAATCTCAAAATAGAGGAATGTTTCTTAGATATAAGATATCGGTAGAGAGGAGAACTTTCTTTGCAAGTCATTATACATGCGTCAAGGCTCGGGGTAACTACATGAGCAACGTTCGTTTTGACCATTTGGCTCTTACAACTTTTCCTGTTGGAACCCCGTTGTTGCGAAATAACTTTCTTGCATCAGAACTTGATATATTTGAGAGCTAATGCCTCGGATACTGTCGTATTGTTTCCAAAGTGCAGCACGATCATTGGTTGCCTCACTAAAAACCGTGCCAAAAAACCCATTTGGGATAAAACTCGTCTAAGGGAAAAAGAGTGTAATGCGTGCTTTCAGACCTGAGGCTTCGTATTGAAGGATCCATCTTAGCTCCTGATCGGACTTCTGCAGTTGTTAGTTTTGAAATGTAAACTAATATGGGATGGTCGTACCTTAGCATTAGTATCGTTTTAGATGCGACACATTCCAATTGCTTGATAGTTGTTTGCCGTTTATAATGCCGAGCTTGTATGATCCCTTTCCGACGTTTTTCGAGAACCTGATATGGTCCTTCCCAATTCGGTCCTAGTTTTCCTTCATTTGGATTTCGGGTATTAAGGGTGACTTTCCTTAGCACTAAGTCCCCGGGCTTAAAATGGCGGAGCTTGGTTCTTCGATTATAGTATCTTTCGATTCGTTGCTTTTGGGCGGCCAATTGGAGGAGAGCAGCTTCTCATTTTTCGTCCGATAATTCTAGGCTAGTGTTCATAGCCTCGTTATTTGATTCTTTTGTTGTATATCAAAATATGGCACTGGGTTCGCCGACTTCGACTGGTATCAAGGCTTCGGAGCCATATACGAAGGAGAACGGGGTTGCCCCCGTACTAGATTTTGATGTTGTTCGATATGCCCAAAGGACTTCAGGTAGGATTTATCTCCATTTTCCTTTAGCGTCGTTCAGCATCTTCTTTAGGTTTTGAATGATAGTTTTGTTCGTTGATTCAGCATGTCCGTTCCCACTGGAGTGATATGGCGTTGATAATATCCTTCTTATTTTGGTTTCGAAGAATTTCGTCACTTTACTGCCGACAAATTGTTTCCGATTGTCACACACTATTTTGGCGGGTATCCCGAATCGACATACGATATGATCCTAGATAAAGTCTATAACCTCTTTCTTTCTTACTTTCTCGAACTCCTGTGCTTCAACCCATTTACAGAAATAATCAGTCATAAATAAAATGAATTTAGCTTTACCTAGGGTCGACGACAGAGGGCTGGCGATATCCATTCCCCATTCCATGAATATCCATGGGGACAGGACTGAGTGAAGTTTCTCTCCGGGTTGATGGATCATTGGTGAAAACCTTTGACATTTGTCACATTTTCCAACAAACTCTTTTGCATCTTTGCCCATATCGATCCAATAATATACTGCCCTGATTATTTTTCAGACTAATGAATCGGCACCGGAATGATTCCCACAAGTGCCCTCGTTCACCTCACGTAGGATGTAATCGGTATCTCCTGGACCTAAGCATACTTCCAATGGTCCATCGAATGTTCTTCGGAATAGCGTTCCGTCTGAAGCTAACGTGAATCAAGCAGCTTTGGTTCGTAGGTCCCTCGAATTTTTAGGGTCCGATGGGAGCTTTCCGTTTTTCAAGTATTCAATATACTTATTTCTCCAATCCCAGGTTAAGCTAGTAAAATTTATCTCGGCATGACCTTCTTCGATCACGGATCTCGAGAGTTGAACGACAGTCCCCGAGCTCAACTCACCTTCCTCGACCGATGATCCCAAATTCGCAAGTGCATCAGCCTCACAGTTTTCTCTCGTGGAGCATGCTGTAATGTCCATTATCTGAAATGGTGCAAAGTGACATGTAGTTTGTCCAAATACCTTTGCATTCTATCTTCTCGAACATCGAAGGTTTTGTTTACTTGATTTACCCCCAACAAAGAGTCACACTTGGCTTCAATGACTTCTGCTCCCATGCTTTTAGCTAGCTTGAGACCTGCAATCATGGCCTCATACTCGGCCTCGTTGTTAGTCAACCTGGTAATTTTGATAGACTGCCTAATAGTGTTACCCGTGGGTGTCTTTAAAACTATACCTAGCCCAGATCCCTTCACGCTCGGAGCCCCGTCCGTAAAAAAGGTCCATATCCCCGATGACGTACCCGATTTCAACAAGAGTTCTTTTTCGACTTTGGGTACGAGGGTTGGCGCAAAATCGGCCATGAAGTCTGCTAAAATTTGATACTTGATGACCGTAGGGGGTTGATATTCAATACCGTACCCACTGAGTTCGATGGCCCAGTTGGCCAATCGGCCTGATAGTTCGAGCTTGTGCAAATATTACGAAGCGGGTAAGTGGTTAATACGCATATGGGGTGACATTGAAAGTACGGTCTTAACTTTCTAGAGGCACTTATCAGTGCAAGTGCCAATTTTTCTAGGTGCGGATATCTAGTCTATGCTTCTCCTAAGGTTCGACTTATATAATAAACGGGAAATTGCGTACCTTGCTCTTCTCGAACTAGGACACTGCTTACTGCGATTTCCAATACTGCCAAGTACAAGCAAATTTTTTCGTCTATTTTTGGAGTATGAAGTAGTGGCGGGCTCGATAGATATCGTTTTAGTTCCTCTAATGCCTGTTGGCATTCCGGGGTCCAAGCGAAATCGTTCTTCTTTTTGAGTAGAGAGAAAAATTTGTGACTTCGATCTAACGATCTCGAAATGAATCGGCCTAAGGCTGCTATCCATCTCGTTAGCCTCTGTACAGCTTTCACGTTGTCCATGATGGTGATGTCTTCGATGTACTTGATTTTATCGGGGTTAATCTCGATTTCACGATTTGACACCATGAAGCTGAGGAACTTGCCCGAACCGACCCCGAAAGCACATTTTTTGGGGTTGAGCTTCATGTTGTATTTTCTCAAAATCTCGAACGTTTCCTACAAATGTGTCAAATGGTCCTCTGTGCGCAGGGACTTAACTAGCATGTCGTCAATATAAACTTCTATTGATTTACCTATTTGTTCTTTGAATATTTTATTTACTAGGCGTTGGTAAGTAGCTCCTGCATTTTCTAGCCCAAAGGGCATCACATTATAACAATATGTTCCATATTTGGTGACAAATGAAGTCTTTTTCTGGTCTTCCGAGTTCATCTGGATTTGATTATACCCAGAATAGGCATCGACAAAAGTAAAGATCTCGTGGCCGGCTGTGGCATAGATCATGCAATCAATGTTGGGCAGTGCAAAGGAATCTTTGGGGCATGCTTTGTTCAAATCCTAATAATCCACACGCATTCTAAGTTTGTTTCCCTTTTTTAGGTACTACAGCTACGTTGGCTAACCATTCGGGATATTTCACCTCCCAAATGGACCCTATCTTGAGAAGTTTGGTTACCTCGTCCTTTATGAATGCGTGCTTTACCTCAGACTGGGGTTTTCTCTTTTGCTTCACCGGTCTGAACCTAGGGTCCAAGCTTAGCCGATGCATCGTTATGTCCGGTGGGATCCCAGTTATATCCAAATGGGACCAGGCAAAGCAATCAATGTTATCGATAAGAAATCGAATAAGTTTCTTCCTGAGTTCGGGGATCAACCCTGTTCCCGGGTATACCTTCCGTTCGGGCCAATGCTCGATTAGTGTGACTTGCTCCAATTTCTCAATCGTTGATTTGGTAGCATCGGAATCATCGGGAATCACGAAGGATCAAGGGATCCTCCGATCATCATCTTCTTCGGTCTTCTGGTTATCTAGTCGGGTCAAAGTCAATGTCTGTGATTGCTATTTGGTATCTCGTTCCCTTTCTGAGTCCGATCCCTTTACTGGCCAAGGCGAGGATATTAGTTTCGCTTCCTCGATGGCGAACATTTCTCTTGCGGCTAATTGTTCTCCGTACACTATTTTGACTCCTCTCGATGTTGGAAATTTAAGGACCCGGTGTAGGGTCGAAGGTACAACTCTCATGTTGTGGATCCATGGCCTTCCAAAAAGGGCGTTATATCTCATGTCGCCTTCGATCACGTGGAACTTCATTTCCTGGATGGTCCCGTCCACGTTTATCGGTAGAATTATCTCGTCTTTGGTGGTTTCACATGCCATATTGAATCCGATTAGAACCAGCATTGCGGGTACGATATGGTCCTGCAGGCCGAGTTGTTCTACCACCTTCAATCTGATGATGTTGGTCGAGCTACCTGGATCAATCAACACACGCTTAACTTTAGTTTTATTCATGAGTACGGATATTACCAGTGCATCGTTATGAGGTTGTATGACTCCTTCTGCATCTTCATCATTGAAGGACAGAGTACTAAATACTACATCAAGAAACTGTTGGTGTGATTTTGTTGTGTGTTTGTGTCGTGTGACAATGTAATAAGTTTTGTTGAGGGTAGCATGACCTTTTGGTCTAGCTTTGCCTGTACAAGTATGTTTCTTTTATTTAATTTTATGTTTTTACGGGGGTTAACATCAAGCTTGCTGTGAAAAGTTACATATTATCACAAGTCAACCTAACCTAATTCTTCACAAATCGCACAAAATTCTCAACCTTGGACTTCCAATATTGTCGATTTGTCTCTACCTTTTTTCGGATGGTTTTGCTAATGAAGGGATTTTAGGACCTTATCAAAATGCAACACCTTAACGAATAAAAAACTTTTGTATTTTAAAGTCTACACTACTATCTACGTAGAAATGTTCAATGGCTCTCCTATTGAGTTTATGGTCACTGAACTAATAGAAATTATTTATGAAAGTTATTTTACTTTGTTTTGTAACTTTAAAGTTATTATACTTTGCACATTATAACTCAAAAGTCACTCGACACTTTTAGGGCTTTATTAAACATTATTTTTCATATTTCTTTTCAGCCCAACCATTTAAAAAAGCAAAAAATCCATATAAATCATGAATCGACCGTTCCATGACCCGACCTATTTTCTCTTATTTATGTTATAAAAAATATAAATATTATTTTGTTGTAGTGTATTATATTGGTTCTCAATATAGTTATGCTGAATGTATACATTGGTTTAAGCAAAATATTAAATAGAGAATAAGGAATTAACCATAACAAACTAGAGGAGTTAAATTTGAAAGTAAAACAAGAAAATTAGCAGCGTTGAAGTGGAAGAAAATAAAAAGAAGGAAAAATAAAAAAAGTATTTATGCTTGAAATTTTGACTGAGGAATATTAATATAAGAGTAAATTAAAAAATAATATCCTCGATGTTTCAGAACAAGAACGCGCATTGCTTATAGTAAAGACAATGTTACTAGACGACCATTTCTAGTGGAACTGATTTAATACTTTGCTTAAATCAGTATGTTGACTACCAAGATAATTAACATCAAAGTGGTATTTACGTTTTTTGTAACAAAAATAAGAGAAAGTGGGTCGGGTCAAAGAGCGGGTTGAATCACGGCTTAAATTGGTATTTTTTTATTGTTTAAATGATTGAGTTAAAAAAATATAAAAAATAATATTTAATATGACCTAAATGTGTTGAGTGACTTTTGAGTTACAATGTGCAAAGTATGATGAGTTTTCGGTTACAAAGCAAAGTAATTAAAGTAACTTTCATAAACAATTTCAATTAGTTCAATGACCTCTCCTATTTAAAGAAATGACTTTTACCAAAAGTTAAAAGAATGAGAAATTTGACCTAGTCAGGACTTATGTTAATTTTATTTTTTTAAACCATCTAATTAATATTAATTGACCCGACTACTCTAGATTCACACCCCGTAGAATCCATTTAAGGACGATGCTCTTTACCAAAAATTATCAATTCATAAGATTTGATAATTACGACATTTAAACAAATGATCTGATGTTGTCTTTTATAGCAAGCTACACTTACGCCTCAACTTAAATTTCTTAGCTTGAGCGGGTAACATTTTTTAAGAATCACTTGATATTTAATAGAAACATAGATCAAATTGGCCTAATAATTTTATCTGAAACATTCTTATATTAGATACATACGCTTAGATGTACTACTCATAAATAATGTACTTGAAAAAAATAGAAGTATTATTTTCTACTATTTCTAATCTATACGTTTTCCCATTTTCACTGGTACTTGGTCACCGCCAATTATCTAATATTAAAAGCAACTAACATCTTGAGCTTGATCGGTTCAAACTCCTAAATATATTAGGAGCATTATTAATCAAAGTTTTGCAATTTTTTATTGATTATATATGTCGCTTTGTACATACAAATTAATGTACGTTAATTCCAAATCACTTTACGTAATTAAACATCCAACTTTGAACAAATAAAAAAAATTAACAATATTACTTAAGCTTCTCTCCATAAGTATGGTCATTAATCTTAGTATTCTAGTAACTTGTTACAAATAAACTTAACCA
This sequence comes from Nicotiana tomentosiformis, assembly GCF_000390325.3. Classification (NCBI taxonomy): domain Eukaryota; kingdom Viridiplantae; phylum Streptophyta; class Magnoliopsida; order Solanales; family Solanaceae; genus Nicotiana; species Nicotiana tomentosiformis. Next base: position 27,495,333 of record NC_090822.1, read on the forward strand.
AATATACCGGGCGGAGGGAGAGACGGAGAGTAAAACCTACGGGTTCGGCCGAACTCACTAACTTTAGTTCAAATTATGTATTTGTTTTTAAAAATTTATTGAACATGTATAAATTATTAACTTAAAATTCAATTAACTTAATAGATTTAGAATCTAGAATCCATAAGTTTTAAATCCTAGCTCTGCCTCTGCAAATATATATAACAGCTTATAAGTCTCAAGTTAGCTTCACAGCCTCTCTTTTATTCAAGTGAAGTTATTAGATTGAAACACAAAAGGTTAATAGATTGAAATATTGAGTGTTTCTTGTTTTTTTTCTTCTTGAAAAAACAAAAAGGTACTAAGGACTGATCACTTTTCAAATTTTTTGGTTTTATTCCATTGTCAGATCTGTGTTAAACCAAGATGACAGCCAACTTGTCATAACCATGCATAGTTTCCCAAATCCTAAGAAGAATGTTGTACACAATTTGGGTTCAGCTTCGTACACTGATCCGATTTAAACTTATCATAAAACAGAATTTAGATTCCTGATAGGATAATCTTAGTCACCGGAAATAAATGTCAACATACTTTTAAGTGTTTAGCATGAAATAAAAAAGGTATATGTTCCCACACTTTATTGTCGAGGTGCGCGCGTAAGGGTTGAATTCAACCTCGAAAATGGAAAATGACCAACGGATCTGATGCCGAACTACCACCGGAGGGGAGATGAACCGCCGGATTCCTACACCAAAAACGAGTTAAACAACTTGGGAACAAAAAAGATGGGGGGAGGGGGGGGAATGGAGTGGGTGAGGGAGAGAGAGAGGGAGAGAGAGGGAATCATACCTAATATGGTTGGATTAGAGGAGAAAATGAAGAAATAGAGCGGGTGGAGGCAGAACATGAGAGGGGAGGAGAGGGAAAAAAATTAGAGAAGAAAGAAGAAAAACGGGTTACGGTGTATTACAAAAAAAGATTTGCGACCGAATCGGTCACAAATTTGAAATTTAAATTTTTCAAATTGCGACTGATTCGATCGCAAACCCCGTTGACCAGTCAAACCTTGTTTTTATTGCAGATTCTGACCAAATCGGTCAAAATATTTAATTTATTTATTTATTTGATTTTAATTTTTGCGACTAATTCAGTCGCAAACCGTAAAAACTACTTTCGCGGTATTTTTCACGTAATGGAGAGACTGAATCAGTCGCAATTTTGAGCCAAAAATTAAAAATAAATAACATATATTTTTAATAAAGTTTCCGACCGAATCAGTAGAAAATTGTGACTGGATTAAATCGGTCGGAATTATCGAGTCACAAATTTGCTATTTTTTTAGAAGTGGAATAACATTGTTATCCAATATGAACATAAACACGTACATGCAGAATTTTAAGGACTAATATACGCAGAGGTTATCACGTCAACGACATAAATAAAGGCATTATATGAAAAGAAATGTATATTTCAAACAAAGAAATGTGATGACCCGATAGGTCATCTTATATTTTATAACTTAATTTTGCGCTTTGAAGCCTTAAATATCTCATTTTAGCTTTTCTTGATTTGCGTGCACAGTCCGGGTATTTTTTCGGAAAGCTTTTATGTTAAAAAAGTGATAAAAATATGAATATTTTTTCTTAAAATCCATTTGAGTTGACTTCGGTCAACATTTTGAGCAAACAGGCCCGGATTCATATTTTGATGGTCCCGGTGGGTCCGTATCGTGATTTGGGACTTGGGCGTATGCTCGAAATCGAATTCGAAAGTCCCTAGCCCGAGTTATCGCACTTTGTTGAAATTTGAAAGTTAAAGGTTTAATGACTTTGACATGTTTGACCAATGTTTGACTTGTTGGATATCGGATCCGTATTTTGGTTCCATAACCAGTATAGGTTCAATACTATATTTATAACTTGTCTGTCAAATTTGGTGAAAACGGAGTTGGTTTGACGTAATTCGGACGTTCGGATGTTGAAATGGAAGTTTTAAAGTTTTCTTGAAAATTGCTTTTGATTTGGTGCTCAATTCGTAGTTTTAGATGTTATCTTAGCGATTTGGTAGCGCGAGCAAGTTCGTATAATATTTTTAGACTTGTGTGCATATTTGGTTTAGAGCTCCGAGGGCTCGGGTGGGTTTCGGATAGGCTACGGAGTGGTTTAGACTTAGGAAAAAACATAGCTGGTGCATCAGGTCTGCAAATCTCGCATTTGCGAGGACTTGATCGCAAATGCGAAGTCAGGCTCGCATTTGCGAAGAGGGAGGGGGCTGGGTCAGATTCGCTTTTGCGAAGAGAAGCCCGCAAATGCGATGGGGGAAGGGTTCGCATTTACGGGAATATTGTCGCATTTGCGACTGGAATCAGATCAAGGCAGACTCGCATCTGCGAGTCAGAAATTCACTTTTGCGAAGGACCTTGGCTCGCATTTGCGAAGATAGAAGGCTTAGAGATTCTTCGTATTTGCGTGGAATTGATTGCAATTACGAACTTTGTGTCGCAATTGCGATAACTGCAGCTCGGTAAAAGAAGGGAAAAAAGAGATTTTTGTTCATTTTTCAAATTTTCAAAACCAGAAAACCCTAGAGGCGATTTTTCAAAGAACTCTTCTCCCTCAATCCATTGGTAGGTGATTCTAACCTATTTTCTTTCAATCTTTCATTACATTTCATAAGCTTTTAACCTAAAATCTAGTATTTTCATGGTAGAAATTGGGGGTTTGGGTAATATTAGGGATTTTTATAAAATTAGGATTTAGACCTCAAATTGAGGTCGGATTTCAAAATAAATTACATAACCTGGCTCGGGGGTGAATGGATACTCGGGTTTTGGTTCGAATTTCGGGTTTAGACCAAGCGAGCCCGGAAGTTGACTTTTATTGACTTTTTCAATAATGACCTAAATTGAATCTTTTGCAATCGTGGGTAGTTCCTAAGGCTTAATTTGAATCGTTTGGTTGGTAATTTGCTAGATTACATTGGTTCGAAGGCTTGTTTGAGAGGCAAAGCTGTGATTTAGCTTTGAGTGAACTTTTGGAGCGAGGTAAGTGTCTTGCCTAACTTTGTTGATGGAAGTTTTCCTACTATTTGACATTGTGTGCTACATGCGGGGGTGATACATATATGAGGTGACGAGCAGATATACATGTGCTAGGGTTAACTATGCTCAGGGGTAAATTATGTTATAAATTGTGTCTTGTAGGATCACGTGACCTTCTTGCTTCATGCCTTACTTGGCTCCTGGATACTAAGAACGTAGTATTAAATGTTAGAAACTAAGACTTCGCTTATTATAACTTGATCAAATTTAATGGAATTTTGAGAATACATTGGTGTGTTTAATTCGGTCATCAATATGCATAGTCATTAATACATTGCTACGGTCGATATTCTTGTAATACTAGACTTTATACTTGTGTTGTAGATTATTTGTGAGATTTGTTGGAATACTTGAATAATATGGTTCTTGCGGGTTTATTGAACTATTGTTGGCTTGGAAAGTTGTGATTGGGATTCATTTGGAATATTCGTTTAAACACTCTCCTTGACGTTATTTATGCTTCCTGCCTTGTTTGTCATTGATATACATATGCTTGATAAGGAAGAGTGTAAAGCAAGAAGAGTGATGTCGTGCCTTTGTTTATATATTATCATGTGGGGGAGAGTGTAAATCACGAAGGGTGATGTCGTACCATATTATTGAGAGTAAAAGTACGAAGGGTGATGTCGTTCCATATTATTGAGAGTAAAAGCACAAAGGGTGATGTCGTACCATATTATTAAGAGTAAAAGCACGAAGGGTGATGTCGTGCCATATTATTGAGAGTAAAAGCACGAAAGGTAATGTCGTGCCATATCATTTGTGAGTAAAACATGAAGGGTGATGCCGTGCCATTTCATTTATCTTATCATGCTTTAAGTTATCATGAGTTCATGGCACGATAGGTATTTTTGTCACGGCGCAAAATCCAACTAGTCGTGATGGTACCTAACCCAACTCGTTAGGTAAGCCAATTACCAACTATCCAATTCCAATAATAATTATTAAAATAATTTAAGAGAATGCAGATCTTAATCTTATACATCCCCCAAGAACTGGTAGTACAAATCATGAGCTTCTAAGAATAGAGTATACAAAGCGGAAATGAAATAAATACATAGTCTGTTTGATTAATACATAAACAGAGTTGTTATAACTTTAAGGCTACCATGAACAAGAGGCAGCTACAACATGAACGCAGGTACATTTTCAAATCCGGCAACCGTCGAGCACAACAACAACAACAACAACAACAACAACAGCCAACATCTGCACGCAATGTGCAAAAGTGTAGTATCAGTACAACCGATTCCATGTACTGAGTAAGTAACAAACCTAACCTTCGGTTGAAAGCAGTGAGGAGCTTTTACCAAGGCCGGGTCCAAAACCAATAGTTCACCACAGTCTATAACAACGTAAAGCCAATAATATAAGAAGTAACTCAGAAATAAAATACTCAGCTAAATCATGATTTCTAAAAATAATAGTACTTCCCTTTCAAATCCATCAGTAAAAACCCAAATCTATTGCCGGAGTTGCCAAAAATATGAATAAGTTTGAAAGCAATAATTTTTCCAAAATCCCTTCAATAATAAATGGTATGTTTCATTTTCATTCCAGATAACCCGTGTAAAACAAATGCATCACTATGCCCATCTGTCAACATGTGTGAGAAATCATGAATGATGTGATACTGTACAGCATGAGGCAAATACATCTCTATGCATGTATGTCATGTGTGCATGTCAATGCAATGTATCTCAGAGATTGTACTCACACTCTCAGAGTACTCAATCTCACTGTCTTGCATTCTCTCTCACTATGCTCAGCACGCTCAATCACTCAGCGCTATACAATACCTGTTGCGGCGTCCAGCCCAATCCTTGTTTATAGTCGACTGCGCTCACTAGGGGTGTGTACAGACTCATGAGGGGCTCCTACATTCCAAGCACTAAAAGCACGGACAACTTACGTGTTATAATATCATATCTGGATCCGCACGAACAACTCATGTGCTGCACAGACAACTCACGTGCTATAATAATATCTGGATCCGCACGGACAACTCACGTGCCATAATAAGCCAATAAGGCCTGCTGCAGGCAGGCATCCCCGATCCATGTAATAGTAATAATATATATAAAGCCATCATGGCCTGCTGCGGCGTGCAGCCCGATCCCAAATATATGCTCACAATCAGGCCCTCGGCCTCCCTCAGTCATCAATCTCTCCAGTCTCTCTCTCATGGGCTCACAATGTCATGAGAATAGCCCAAAATGATGATATGATGTATCAATAAATAACAACAGAGACTGAGATATGATATGCAATAAAATAAATATGACTGAGTATGAATTTTCAATTTAAACAAATAATTCACAGAAATATGACCTCTGTGGGTCCCAATAATACTGGCACATAACCTCAACATGATTTTTAATATGCTTTTCAGCTCAATTTCTTTAACTCATAAAACCGCATGGAAAATTCCAAGATCATTTCACTACAAAATTCCACATAAATAATTATGTCACAATTTCTATAGTGCACGCCCACACGCCCGTCACCTAGTATGTGCATCACCTCCCAACAATTCACGAAATATATATATCTAGGGTTCATACCCTCAACTCCAAGATTAGAAGAGTTACTTCCCTCGAACAAGCCAAATCCAATGCCGAGCAAGCAAAACAATGCTTCAGAAATCCCATTCTATGCGTATCAACTTCCGAACGGTTCGAATCTAGTCACAATTAATTTGATTCAGCCCACAAAATTTATAGGAATTAATTCCATATCAAAATACTAATTTTTCCAATAAAATCCGAAATTAACTCAAAAATTGCTCGTGGGGTCCACGTCTCGAAACCCGGCAAACGTTATAAAATATGAAAGCCCATCCAACCACGAGTCCAACCATATAAATTTTACCAAATTCCGACATCAACTCGACCCTCAATTCTTCAATTAAAGTCATTGAAGATGTTTACCATTTTCAACCCAATCTTTACCCATTTGAACTCAACAATCTTTCCATAAACCTTATTGATATGTATAAATAATACTATTCCACCCAAGAATCATACTCTTAATCACCCATTTTATCTAAACTCGAAATGGAAGATTAGGGATTAAAACCTTACCTCTTAGGTGAAGATCTTGTGATATTTCCTTGTTGGATTTCAAAGCTTGAACAAGATATTGATGAACAAAGTACTTGATATTCTTCCTCTCTCTAGAACATTCTCCCCTCTCTCTAAAAAATGTCAGAGTTTTGCTCCAAAATGAGTCCCAAGCCTATTTATCAAAATGGGGTCGGGTTATGAAAATAGAATAATTAACCCTCCGAAAGCAGGTATGCGGTCGCATAATGGACAGCAGAATGGGTATGCGGGTAGCAAAATGCACCGCAAAATCGATGCCCATAAATGGGCTTCATTAGACAGGTTTGCGACCATTTTATGGTCGCATAACTAATTCTGCGATCGCATAATGGTTCTGCGATCGCAGAATTGGTCGCAGAATCGCATTTTTCAGACTTTGGTAATGTGGTCATAACTTCTTGTAGGAATATCCAAATAAAAATAGTTTAAAGAATTATAAACTAGACACATAGACCTTTCTTTTGATAGGTAATACACCATATAACACTTCGTATCATGAGAGTTATGCTCATTTGAAGTTAGGTCTTGTGCGAACTCACTTGAAACTTTAGTCTTATGAAATTTCCAACTTCCAAACTTCTCGTTAACCATCCGAAATCATCCCGAGCCCCTCGGGACCTCAACCAATAATTCAAATAAGTCATATACCACTACTCGAACTTAGTTGAACCTTCGGAACGCCCAAAATAACACCAAAACACCAATTCAACATCAGATTCAAGCCTAAGAACTTCTAAACTTCCAAAATTCGCCAATGACGCCGAAACCTATCAAACCACGTCTGAATGACCTCAAATTTTGCACACACATAAAAAATAACACTACTAACCTACTCCAACTTCCAAAATTCCATTACGACCCCGATACCTAATTTTCCACTACCGACCAAAATCGCCGAATTTCTAACTTTTGCCAATTCAAGCCTAATTCTACCACGGACCTCCAAATAACATTCCGGACACACTCCTAAGTCTAAAATCACTCAACAAAGCTAACCAAATCATAAAAATCCAAGTCCGAAATTGTTTACTCATAAGTCAACTTCTTGTTGACTTTTCTAACTTAGCTTTCTAACTAAGAGACTAAGTGTCTCATTTCACTCCAAAACTACTCCGAACCCAAACCTACCAATTCGATACAACTCAACACAGCTGAGCAATACATAAATAAGCAGAAATGGGGAAAATGGGGCTACAACTCTCGGAACAACCGATCAGGTCGTTACAGTTCTCGTGTAGGTGAGGACGAGGGACATGCATTATGTTGTGATATCTTTCCTTTGTGTATACGTTCATGTCATTACATTGAGATGTTATTGTTGTATTTATGGTTCTTATGTGACTTGTCGTTAATGCCCTGTTCTTGCTCTTTACATTATTTGTTATTGTGTCACCCATGCCTTCTACTTGCTAAACTTGCAAATACCATGCCTCTTTCCTGTTGTCATAATTATATATTTGTCGCATCTATTTTGGTTGCACTTAGTACATGCCTTCTACCGTGTTAGTCATTCATGCTTCTACTTGTTAACACATAAAGATCATGTGTTCCCCTCTTATTCGTTATAATTATATTTATGCCTTCACCATGCTAGTTAGTTGAAGTTACATTCTTTTTCCTGATTTTTGTCATCACCTCTATGTTTTGCACCTAGTCTGTTACTGATGCCCTTATGTACATTCTCGTTCATTATTGCTACTTGCGTATTTCCTAATTTGTCATTACTGGTATCGGCATTTTTGTCATCCAGTTGGTGTTGTTGTACGCATATTTGGTGAGGATGAGATAAATGCACGAAGGGTGTTGTCATGTGGTTGACTTGATATCAGAGTATATTCCTCACGTTATGAAAGTTATGGGGTGACTATTGTGGCTTATTAGTTTCGCTCTAAGGAAACGATTAGTTGAGATATTGAAAATTGTTGAATTGTGATCTCTTCTAGTACTCTGTTATTGCTATATACATTCGTTTGTGTACTCTATCCTGTTATAATTTAGTATAGTTCTATTGCTAGATTTTGGTACAGATTTTTTTTAGTGAGCATCTTTTTACTAAAAAGCCTCGACACTACTTCGACGAGGTTAGACAAAATACTTACTGGGTATATGGGGCCGGTTGTATTCATACTATATTTTTGCACTTAGCGTGAAGACTTTTGGAGCGTAGCTGACCCTGAAGATGTTCGTGTATTCCAGATGTAGCTGCCACTTGTCCTTGGCGGCTTTAGATTTTGTTAATTTGTTTATGTAGCTTTCAAAGAGATCGTGTAATTATTTGTATCAACTTTGTAAATTTTAAGACTTAGAAGCTCATAATTTGTATTACCAGTTCTTGGGTTAATTTGTAAAAGTTTAGATAATTTATCTTTATTTTCCTACAATTTCATTTGGATTGTATTGACTGTTAGTTGGCTTACCTAGCGGGTCGAGTTAGGTGCCATCACAACTAGTGATTTTTGGGTCGTGACAAGTTGGTATCAGAGCTCTAGGTTCATAGGTTATACGAGTCCTGAGCAAGTGTCTATTAAAGTCTTGCGGATCGATATGATGACGTCCATACCTATCTTCGAGAAGCTGCAAGGTATTTAGGATAAACTTCACATTTTTCCTTCCTTATCGTGCGACATTAATTCAGCTTGAGTCTTATTTAGGGGAAGGGGGTTCTAACAGTCAAAATGACTGGTTGGGTCGTTACACTACATGTGGCTCCAAATCCTCCAAAATGTTTATCGATGTGTTTGATATCTAGAAAAACCATATTTTGTTGTTACAATTGGAAAAACAATTTTACATTCCTAGTTGTAACTTGTATTTTCCAATTTTTGTAGACCTAACTATTGGTTCTTGTAATGCTATAAAAGGTAATTTGTGTTGTAGTTGTAAGGTTTTCAATATTTCAAAGGCTTGTTGGGACTTCATGCCCTAATGATCCATGATAGTGTGTTAATTATTAAAACTTGTAAGGTTTAAGTCCTTTTTGTTGCGCATGGGAGCTCTTATTGATATTCCTCTTTTTATACCACTTGATTTGTGATGACTTTTGGGTGAGAGGTTATTGGATTATGTTATTCTGGCCTTCACTCTAGTCACTAAACCTTCTTCATTCTCAAAATCCAGTATCCTCCGGGGTCTTCTTACGTTCTCATAATTAGACCTGACTTCTCCCTCTTCCTTGAAAAGATTGATCATGTATGTATCTAGTGTCTCTAGTACTTTCTCTGGGTCCAAGTCCTAAGAACCTCGGTTGACTTTCAGATGGGATAGTGCCAACCCTATATTCTGAGTTGGATTCGTTTCAGGGATTAGTTTATGTACCTTAAGTGCGACTGATGTATTCAGGCCAATATCTCATTTTCCCCTTGGACCTCCACTAGTCTTAGGTTTAGAGTGCGGAATTGACATATCCTTCTTTTCCAAATTGGTTACCCATTCCGATAATTGTTAGGTGGGTGTTCAGATTGGAATCTTTTCCTCTTGGTGGATAATTTCCTCGCTTGGTTCCCTCTCACAGTAACAAGTTCCTTATCTATATCAAGAGCATGTTCTTTAAAGTAATCAAGCACTTTAATCGTAGCTTTTCTTCTAGGCTTTTTCACCTTCATTGTGGCTCCATTCTTATTCTTGTTCTTGTTTGCTTTTTTACTTTCTTACCCTAGATTGTTCACATTTTCGTTGAGGATCCACCAGTATCTGCCTGTCCTCTGTACCCTTTTCCAATTCTATTGGACCCTGACGATCTGCAATATCCATTGTGCTCACCTCCATTCCCGACTCCACCCTTGTAGTAACATTTTATTTTGCAGCAGTTGAGTTGGGTTTCTAAGTCACTTCTTTTGTTGTATCTCCAATCTTTATGTTACCATTAGTTTTCTTCCTATTATTTTAGAGTTCTTTGCTTCAATCCATCCTTCCACATCCACATCCATTGCTATTTTTTGTTATTTAGGGGTTGGTACTCTAGATGTCTCTGGTGCACTCAGTTTTGGCTGTTGCATCCTGCATTGGGCATCCAAGTGACCCTGAATTCAACAGTAAAAGAAGAAGTTTGTAAACTTTCATACTTTATTTGTTGTCTCTTCATTACCATCCATCAGAGCAGCTTCTACTTTCTTCAATATTAGTTTTGATAAGTTATTCCTACTCAGGCCTTGACCATTGTTGGTCGGGTCCTAGCCACTGTAGCCTTGTCTAGGATGATGAGGGGACCAATTGGCTCCAAGATTCACTCCATTTGTAACGACCTAACTGGTCGTTTTGAGAGTTAGAGCTTCGTTCCCCCATTTACTACTCATTTTATACTTTATAACTACTATGTGACTTGACGGGGTAGTTGATTTGGATCTTGAAAGGTTTCGGAATGAGTTGAGGCACTTAGTCTCAAGTGTGGAAGATTAAGTTGAAAAGGTTGACTGAATATTGACTTATGTGTAAACAACTCCGTAATGGAGTTTTGATGGCTTTGTTAGCTCCGTTGGGTGATTTTGGACATATAAGCGTATCGAGATTGTGATTTGGAGGTTTATAGTTGAATTAGGCTTGAATGGCGAAAGTTGAAAATTTTAAAGTTTGACCAAGAGTGGAATTTGTGGTTACCGGGATCGGATTGGGGTTCCGGTAGTTGAAGTAGGTCCGTGGTGTCATTTGTGACTTGTGTGCAGCATTTGAGGTCAATCGGGCATGATCTGATAGGTTTCAGCGTCGTTTGTAGAAGTTGGAATTTTCTTAGTTTCAATAGGCTTGAATTAGGGTGTGATTCATATTTTTGATGTTGTTTGATGTGGTTTGAAGGTTCGACTAAGTTCGTATCTTGTTTTAGGACTTGTTGGTATGTTTGTTTGAGGTCTCTGAGGTCTTGGGTTGATTTCGGATGGTTAATGGATCGAAAATAGGACTTAGTGCATTGCTAAAGCTGGGACTCTTCTGGTGTGATCACACCTGAGAGGGTTGGCCTCAAGGGTGGCTGGGGTTGCGCAGGTACGGAGTTGGGGCTGTCCTTGGGAAGGACGCAGGTACGAAGGGTAATCTGCATCTGTGTAGGTTGTTTCCGCAGAAGCGGATCATGGGCCGTAGAAGCGCTTCCGCAGGTGCGGGCCTTGGGGACTTTCGTGATTTCCGCAGAAGCGGAGGATTATCCGTAGATGCGGTCAAGAGGAGTACAAGTGCGACACCCCTGGGCAGAATATTTAAATTCAAGGGTTCGCGATTTTGCTTCATTTTGAACATTTCAAGCTCGGGATTGGGCGATTTTTGAGAGGATTTTCGAGGGGTTTCTTGAGGTAAGTCACTTGTGCTCATTTTTGTTTGATAATCATTTTTTCCCATTGATTTTCCCACCTAGATTGTATGATTTTAAGGTGTAATTTGGGGGTTTGAGGCTAGGGATTTGGAGAGTTAAATTTGGAAATTTGGGTGGCGATTTGTCGTATTTTGGAAAATTTGGTATGGTTGGACTCGTGGTTGAATGGGCTTTCGGGTTTTATAACTTTTATCGTATTTCGATACGTGGTCTCGGGGCCGACTTTTGAGTCGACTTTTGACTTTTGATTAAGAGTTTAGTATTTTCTTATGGAAATGATTCCTTTAGCCTGTGTTGATTGTATCACATTATTTGTGGCTAAATTCGAGGCATTTAGAAGTCGTTTCGCTAGGCAAAGGTGTGTTGGAGTAGAGATTTGCTCGGATTGAGGTAAGTAACAGTCTAAATTTGGTTCTGAGGGTATGAAACCCTGTAATATGTGTCATGTGATTGGTTTTGGAGGTGACGCACATGTTAGGTGACGGGCGTGTGGGCGTGTACCGTCGAAATTATGACTTAATCAATTCCATGAAATCGAATAGTTGGAAAATCCGTTGTTATTCATATATTCTTCATGTGTTATAGAAAATGAATTGCAAATCATGTTAGAAATCATGTTTAGACTATGTGTTGGCACTGTAGGGACCCACAGAGGTCGTGTACATGTTGAATTATCTGCTAAATTGATATTTTATACTCAATCATAGTTTTTCTTACATGTTACATCTCAGTCTTTATTGTTCATTATTGATACATCATATCATTGTTGTTTGGGATGATAATTATGATTACTGAGAGCCTGAGAGACTGGAGAGGTTGATGACAGAGTGAGGCCGAGGGCCCGATTTTTGTAAGGATGTTATAGGATCGGGTTGCACGCCGCAACATGTTTTATTGATTTGTGCCATGATTGACTTGTTATAGCATTTGGGCTGAAGGAGCCCCTCCGGAGTCTGCACACCCACAGTGAGCGCAGTGGTTTTATATTGATGGATGGAGCTTCCCTCGGCATGGATCTTGCACGAATCATTTATATTTAGGGATGGATTTTTCCTGGGCTAGATTGGCCTTATACAATATTAAGTGACTGACTGTGAGGCGATAGATAAATATATTTTGGATGTCCATATACAGTACTGAGTGATTGAGTATTCCGAAAGTGTAAGTGCATGATGCCTCTAGTGTGGTGCATTACATACAACATGTACACTGGCATGTAGATATAGAGAGGTTGTATTCCTCATATCATTCAGAATTGACCTATCTTACTTGCACTGAGTTTAACTGTTAAACTTAAAAGCATGCCTATCTTTCTATATTGAAACTTCTGTAATTGAATTATATCCGTTAAGCTCGTCACTACTTTCAGTCCATTATTTAGTATTGTTACTTACTGAGTTGGTTGTACTCACGCTACACCCTACACTTCGTGTGCAGATTCAGGTGCTTCTAGTCACGGTGGGTGTTGATTTCTTTGCGCAGCTTGATCGTTGGAGATTCCAAGGTAGCTTCCCGGCGTTCGCAGACCTTGTCTCTCCTTCCCTATCTTTCCGCTTTATGTACTTAGTTTTAGTTTTTTATATACAGTATTTCCAGACTTGTGTTGTATAGACGCTCATGTACTCCGTGACACCCCGATGTTGGGAATTACTGTATTGGGTTTTGGCCTTCTATCCAGTTTTTGAGAGTTTGATGATTTAAACCTGTGTTATTCTTATTTTTCATTTAAAAGTGTTGGAAGTATTTTGAAATGTCGGCTTGCCTAGTACCACGTTAGGCGCCATCACGACAGGCTAGTTTTGGGTCGTGACACCATTGTTGTCCAGTCATGATTGTGCCAAGGTAGTTCGGGGAGGGTCTCCCACATTGGATCCAGGGTAGACTCCATGCCGGCCTTGAACGTTTTGGTCCACCGCTAAATTCCCATGATAGTACCACTAATATTAATTGGTCATCTACCATAGAATCGTTTGAAATCGTCATCTTCCGTAAAGTCAATGAATACATTAATTCCTCCAATCAAACGCTCCAATTTTGATCATCCCTAATTTTGTCAATTTGGGGACGGTTTCGAGAGAACTTACCAACGATTGTTAGTTTGCACTTTCTCCGCTAGCAATTCATCTTCCTCTTTCGAAAAATCTCACTCTCGCTTTCTCATCAACAAGTTCGTATGGTTTGTGCTCTAAGCGAACTCCCTTTTTCCAAGTCCAATGCTTTTGCCTTCTAAAGCCGCAGCAAAATTGAATCGGGGGAATCAGACTCACCCCATGTTGTTTGCCGTAGGCCCTGTGGCCGGTCACCATCGTCGTAGTTGGCAGCGGGGAGAAGGAATTAGGGTTCATGGTGGGGAGTTTTTAAGAGGCAATATATCATATACTGTAATTAATAGTGTTTGAGCCTATAGTTGGAGGATAACTAAAAAAATGAAAGATTGGGATTTGGGAAGAGGAATAAATTGTTTTGCAATTGAAGTAAATTTCGTGCTATTTTGACTCGCTTTCTACTGTACAAAACAATAAGAAAGGATTGTCGTATCTTCATAGCCAATACAAATATCTCATTGCACATTGTTGAGCTAGCTAAACTTTAAATCAGCTTCAAGAGGAGAAATAATGTTACAGATTATTTAGCTACACATATCAAACTGAACCCACGATTTATTATTAATTTCAATAAGTTACTGAGCTGCTTTTCAAGAGTTACGAGCCGAATGTTGTTATACTATATTCTTGTGCCATTTCACATGTTCTCAAGATGTATAGATTCGATTTTGATAGGCCCACACATTTTGTTAAAAATATCTCAAAAATGGAAATCTTCTTATAATTAATAATTTTGTTGTTAGTTTTATTTAAAGATGAGTTGATAGTAATCAGATCGGGAGTAATAGAGAGAAATGTACATGTGATGACTAGAATGATCATGATTAAGGTACAGATAACTCAAACATAATCATCAGAGGAGTCAATTTGAAAAGTTCAAAGATGACTTTAGATGTGTGTAAATATGCTTTGTTGATTTTATTAGAGGACGAGTTTAAGGATTAATTCCAGGCTTTTTATTTTCACTCTTAACAATTTTTCCTCCTGCTTCCTGTGTGTGAAAATATGAGTCCATTTCAGTTTTATATGCATTGCATAAAATATGCTATGATTAATTTCATGGGTGACGAAGTAAAATAACCTCACAAAATCCAGTTCATCTACAGTTTATACTCCAAAGTACTCCCCCACATTAATTTTAGGTCTTTTAAACGTTTAAACAACTGATTCAATTCCTCAGTATATGTTGGCACAAAACAAATACTGTATTATTTCGAACAGGCCGTAGTTCAAATGAAAGCAACATAATTATTCAAGAAAAGCCTGAAGAGGGTGAACAAGAAAAAAGAGGAAATCAGGCTTCAAATCAAACTTGTTACATTGTCAAACAAACATAATTATACTAACTGTTTGCTGATGCAGTATTTATCTTGATTAATGGCAAGGAGAGTAGCAATAACAAGCATATTTTGCCCAATGATGATGTTTGTGTCCCCATTGTATTTCTTACAAATTCCATATTTAGCTCCAAACCAGTGTTTGCAATGCTGGCTAAGTACATAAAAAATATTCAAATCCTTTAGAAAATATGATCATGTCCAAAGGAGAAATGAGATTGATGTTCATCATCAAATAAAAAATATTTCCGGACGGAAAGTTTCATAAGTATATCTAGATTATCAAGTTTCATTTTTGACTCTCAGTTAACAAGAATTATTACACAAATAGCCGGTAGAATTCACTGTTTACTTTTTCTAGCTAGTATACATAAATTATATTCTGATTATATATATATATATATATATATATATATATATATATAGCCAATTATTTTTAATTTATTGATCGGCTATTTAGGTTAATTCTACCCGATTTTTAATATACGGGCAGGCACTATTTAACGTTACAGTTAAGGTGTTGTTATTGATCTTAAAAAGAACCAAATGTGAATTCCACTTCCGAAGTTTGTGGATTTTGATGTATGATCACTTATTGGAATCACCATATATATATATATATATCATAGCAACTTGGAATACACAATTGTTGTCTATCAGACTTAGGGTATGCATTAAAACATATAAATTTCTTTTAGTTAAATGATAAATTTAGATAAGAATACATATTATTCGTCATGGCTACGTGATACGCTCGTACTTACAAGAAGCATGATATGCATTTATTGTTTTGGTGTACGCACTAACTACGATTAAATATTTTTCGTGGTATTTCTATAATCTAAATTCCAGCATACCATCATATACACATTATTTTACCCGTGCGAGACTACAGGATCTTGTAATTTTTCAACTTTGGACTTTCAAAAGTTTGTAATCCTTCGGGTTAGATTGCAAATGAAGGAGATTATAGAACCTTTGCAAATGCAACACCATAACGAAGAAAAAGGTTATTCTTCTTTAGAAGCTACAGTATTTTCTTCATGGAAATGTTCAATGGCTTTTCGTTTTAAGGCAATGAATTGAGAAATTTGACCTAGTCATGAATTTTATAGCCAATAATCTGATGTTTTCTTTTGTACCAAGCTACTTATGCGCGTGAGCTTAATTTTAGAAACTCGGGCGACTGGTATTTTTTTAGAATCCCTTGACTTTTAATAAAAATATGGCTTATAGATGCAAGTACTATCTGAAACATTATTATATATATATGTTGATACATGCTTAAATAAGGATGGTAAGTGGGCCGGTCCAGGCCCGGGACCGCGGGCCAAACGGGTTAGGATCGTTTGGTCCGGTTCTAAGATTTGGGCCCGTCAGGCCCGGGACTGTTTAGCCCATCAGGGCCCGGGACCTTAGCGGGTCAAACGGCTATTTTTAAAATTTAAAATATATATATATATATATATATAGCCGTTGGGCTGTCAAAAATAGCCGTTGACTATTTATAAAATAGCCATTTAACCCTCCCAAACTTTTTATAATTACACTTTTTCCCTATTTTCAACTATAAATACCCTATACTATATATACATATATAGTATATAAGATGTATATATAGCTTATCGAATATAATTTTTATATATTATACATATATATACATACTATATATACATCTTATATATAGTATATAAGCTGTATATATAGCTTATCGAATATAACTTTAATATATATATTATACATTTAATATATATATTATACTATATATACATCTTATATATAGTATATAAGATGTATATATAACTTATCGAATATAGCTTATATATATATACTATATATACATCTCTATACTATACTATACTATATTATACTATACTATACTATACTATACTATACTATACTATATATACATCTTATATCGATATATATATATATATATATATATATATATATATATATATATATATATATATATATATATATATATATATATATACATCTTATATACTATATATATTCGATATTAAATATTGAATATTAAAATTTAGGATGTTAAATAAAATTTAGGTCATAATTCTATAATAAAATTTACAAAGCATTGCCTTAGATATTTTTTTTAACATCCTTTTGTCTCTAATATCTATTTAAATTTTTTTTTTTAAAATATATGTTAGGCCCACTTAGCCCGGGACCAAACGGTCCCGGGCCGGTCCATACAAAAAGCCTGTTTGGCCCGGACCCGTTTGGCCCGTTTAATTTGAAACCGGTCCGGGACCGTTTGGACCAGCCCACTTGGCCCGTTTAAGCCCAGAACCGGCCCACTTGCCAGCCCTATGCTTAAATGTACTAAATCCATGACTAATGTACTTGAGGGAAGATAGTATTATTGTTTTCTACAATTTGTATTTTACTATTTTCGTTTTCCCATTTCCACTTGTACTTGGTCGCGACACCAATTCTAAAATTAGACGCAACTAATCTTGAGCTTGATCAGTTCAAACTCCTACATATATTAGAAGCATTATATATCAAACAAAGATCCTCAAAAATGGTTCTTGATTATGTCTTTATACAGAATAACGTACATTTATTCAAAATCATTTTAGATAATTAAACTTCCAATATTGAACAGATAAAAATAATTATAACTTATTACAACATATTAGTTACTATCTTTATCAAGTTATTGTATAGTATTACTTATCATAGGAATTTAATTGCTTGCAATTACCTTAAAAATGATTTGGTCTGTGTAAACATTTTTGTTTTTATTTTGGGTTCAAAATTTGTGTTTCATACAAGAATATTTTAACCTTGAACTCGTCCACCAATCGTCTCGTCACTATCTTGTACTTTGCTTATGTACTTAATAATTACTTAATCTTTAATCTGAACTGGTCAAAAAAATAATTAAGTTGACAATATTGAGTTTCATATGCTATAAATATCACCATTTCTGTTGCTAGTTTCCTCATCAAGAAATCGAAAAGAAAAAACAAGCTACTCAATAAATGGCAAAATACACAGCCTTCGTTGCCCTCATCTTCTGTCTTCTCCTTGTCGCTGCCACTGGTGAGTCAAGAACTATCTTTAAACATGTTTATAAATTTAAATAGACTAAAACGAAAATAGTGTCAAATAAAATAGAACGGATAGAGTACTAACTAAACTTGATTTCAAATTTTCCTATTCGTGCAGAAATGCAAATGGCAGAAGGAAAATACTGTTGGAAGAAAAATCACAAATGGCACGGGCCTTGCCAATATTCTTACAAATGTAGCCACCACTGCAAGCATTATTTTGGAGCTCAATATGGAGTTTGTAAGAAATACCAATCGGGACATAAACATCATTACTGGGCAAATTATGCTTGCTATTGCTACTCTCCCTGCCACTAATCATAGTTTCAATGATTGGCTTGGACTGCTAAATATATTATAAATAAGAAGGTGACTTTGTGTGAATGCAGAGTACTAAATACTGCATCAAGAAACTGTTGGTGTGATTTTGTTGTGTGTTTGTGTCGTGTGACAATGTAATAAGTTTTGTTGAGGGTAGCATGACCTTTTGGTCTAGCTTTGCCTGTACAAGTATGTTTCTTTTATTTAATTTTATGTTTTTACGGGGGTTAACATCAAGCTTGCTGTGAAAAGTTACATATTATCACAAGTCAACCTAACCTAATTCTTCACAAATCGCACAAAATTCTCAACCTTGGACTTCCAATATTGTCGATTTGTCTCTACCTTTTTTCGGATGGTTTTGCTAATGAAGGGATTTTAGGACCTTATCAAAATGCAACACCTTAACAAATCAAAAACTTTTGTATTTTAAAGTCTACGCTACTATCTACTTAGGAATGTTCAATGGCTCTCCTATTGAGTCTATGGTCACTGAACTAATAGAAATTATTTATGAAAGTCATATTACTTTGTTTTGTAACTTCAAAGCCATTATACTTTGCACATTATAACTCAAAAGTCACTCGGCAGTTTTAGGGCTTTATTAAGCATTATTTTTCATATTTCTTTTCAGCTCAACCATTTAAAAAAGCAAAAAACCCATTTATCATGAATAGGCCGTTCCATGACCCGACCCATTTTCTCTTATTTATGTTATAAAAAAACGTAAATATTATTTTGTTGTAGTGTATTATATTGGTTCTCAATATAGTCATGCTGAATGTATACATTGGTTTAAGCAAAATATTAAATAGAGAATAAGGAATTAATCATAACAAACTAGAGGAGTTAAATTTGAAAGTGAAACAAGAAAATTAGCAGCGTTGAAGTGGGAAGAAAATAAAAAGGAGGAAGGAAAAATGAAAAAAGTATTTATGCTTGAAATTTTGACTGAGGAATATTAATATAAGAGTAAATTAAAAGACAATATCCTTGATGTTTCAGAACAAGAACGCGCATTGCTTATAATAAAGATAATATTACTAGATGACCATTTCTAGTGAAACTGATTTAATACTTTGCTTAAACCAGTATGTTGAAAACCAAGATAATTAATATCAAAGTGGTATTTACGTTTTTTGTAACAAAAATAAAAGAAAGTGAGTCGGGTCAAAGAGCGGGTTGAGTCACGGTTTAAATGGGTGCATTTTTATTGTTTAAATGATTGAGTTAAAAAAATATAAAAAATAATATTTAATATGACCTAAATGTGTTGAGTGACTTTTGAGTTGACTTTGATAAATAATTTCGATTAGTTCAATGACCTTAGGAGAAATGGACTCCTCTCCTATTTAAAGAAATGACTTTTATCAAAAGTTAAAAGAATGAGAAATTTGACCTACTCATGACTTATGTTAATTTTATTTTTTTAGACCATCTAATCAATATTAATTGACCCGACTACTCTAGATTCACATGTAGAATCCATTTAAGGACGATGCTCTTTACCAAAAATTATCAATTCATAAGATTTGATAATTACGACATTTAAACAAATGATCTGATGTTGACTTTTATAGCAAGCTACACTTACGCCCAACTTAAATTCCTTAGCTTGAGCGGGTAACATTTTTTAAGAATCACTTGACATTTAATAGAAACATAGATCAAATTGGCCTAATAATTTTATCTGAAACATTCTTATATTAGATACATACGCTTAGATGTACTACTCATAAATAATGTACTTGAAAAAAATAGAAGTATTATTTTCTACAATTTCTAATTTATACGTTTTCCCATTTTCACTGGTACGTGGTCACCGCCAATGATCTAATATTAAAAGCAACTAACATCTTGAGCTTGATCGTTTCAAACTCCTAAATATATAAGGAGCATTATTAATCAAAGTTTCACAATTTTTTATTGATTATATATGTCGCTTTAAGCATGTAATTTTTGACCCGCGTAACTTTTAAATATAATATTTATTTATTTTTATTTTAATAAAATTTCAGTCAACTTTTAATTTTAATATCAAAAAGAAATATGTTTAAAAATACAAAAATAATTTTATAATACTTCTTCTCCTATTAATTAGTATATTTTGGTAGTATTTTTACTTTTGTTCAATGAGAAAGAATTGAATTTGGGCCAATTGGGAACCCATCTTCGGATTTTAGTGGCCCAGCAAGACAAATGTCCACTATTCACAACTCATTAGCCCACTCTCCATTTAAATGCAAGATTTAATCTTAGCCATCGATTCCCCTCCAATCTAATGGCTCATGTCAATTCTTACACCCATATTTAAACCTAATTATAACCAAACCCTAGCGACAGGTTTAATTTTAGAGCTCACCCCAAATCCCTACACTCCCTAGAGCAGCCACCCCCACCTCTGGGATTCTCATGCAATAGGGAGGACCCCCCACCCCCAAGATTTAGCTCCTTCATTCCCTAAATCTCTCTCTCTCCTTCAGAGGGCGATAGTAGAAGCTCTTCATTGGAGAAGCCTGCCGTGTCGACTTCGCCGGAGATGTTGATGACGATGAGAACTTTCAGATCTGGCTAGGCGAGCTAACGCCGACGACGCCACTTTCGAACTCCATTAAAACCAGCAGCCACCAAGCTCTTAAACCTTCCTCCTCCAAAAACCTATTAATGATGAGGTCTTGTTGTTCGAGTTTAAGGGTCTGTCGAGGTCAAGTTTTCGGCGTGGTCTTTGGTTAACGGGTCTGGTATCATTGGCTCAACATTCTTTATAAACCAGCTAAGAAGCTTTTAGATATTTTGAAGGTAATAAAAAGGTCTGTTTCCGGCATTTCCTTAGTTCTGCTAGTTTTCTTTTGCTTATTATAGCTTGGTGTTTATTTTTTATTAGTTTATGCCTATTTTGTGTCAGCATAATTTTAGTTGTTGCTTTGTTCATTTTCATAATATTCTGTTTGGTTTGTTCCTTTGAGTTGTGAGGGTTTAAGTCATTGGTTAAATCAATTAAGCAGTTTGGTGGATGTTTTAGTCGCTCTTATGTTATACATACATTTATCTTGTTAATTTGACTAGTTTATTCTTTTTTTTTTAAATATTAATTGTCTTGTTCTCTGAATTATGACAATAGATTTGATATAATGGAATTTGGACTTAGTATGTTGGGTCATTAATCTGTTGGGGCTATACAATATTGGTACATATTGGCCTATTTACTCCTTTAACTAATTTACTTCATTTTTCACAACTATTTCATAACATATGGCCTTCATAATAATCTCAAATTAGTTTAGGAAAATAATTCAAATGTGTAGCTTGCTTTAGGTGCGATTGATAAACCATCGTGACTATGGGTACGGTTTCCGTAACATGGTCATGATAGGTAAATCTCAATTCGAGTATGCGTTTCACTTGACTCGATCATAACTTCAAATAATAATAAAAATAAACATGTCATAAATCACGGGTGCATTTCATGTGGCGCGGTTTGCAACGTATACCAAAACGGCAAGTGTACGATATCATGACTTGTTTCAGAAATAATTTCATAAATACTAAAAGCGGTTAAAAGTTAAAAATACACAATAGGTTTCAAATATGTATTAAATCATATAATTAAGCTAATTATTAACAGTTGAGCGACCGTGCTAAAACCACGGAACTTGGGGGGAGTGCCTCACACCTTCTCCCGGGTTAACAAAATTCCTTACCCGGTCTTCTATGTTCGCAGACTATAAATAAAAGTCAATTTTTTTGATTTGGGATTTAAAATAAACTGGTGACTTGGGACACCATAAATCATTCCAAGTTGCGACTCTGTAATAAATAAATAATCTCATTTCGATTAATGTCACTTTAATTGGAAAAACTCCTTATCCTTCGGAAAAAAGGAGGTGTGACAACTCTGGCAACTCTGCTGGGGATCGAACCCAGAATCTTTGGTTCAGGGTTCAGAATTCGAGCTTAGAATAACTGTTATACTTGGCTTTCTTGTGATTGTCTGATATTACGTGTTTGGGCCTAATGTGCTAAATGCCGCTTTTTACCGCTTTGATATTGTTTGAACTGTATATAAAATCGTTACGAAACCCTCTTTCCCTCTGAGTCTTCTTGAAATTAAATTGGGCATTTGCTTGACATAGCCCTCTTTCTTTGAGATAGCCGAGGTGCTTGTCACCCGGTGAAAGATTTTAGTCACACATATTTTAGGCGGGGAGCATTACCAGTTAAGCCGGAAAGCAATGCTAGTAGTACGCTGACCTTCCTCGACTCGAGTTGTACGCTTGAGTAAGCCAGTCTAGATACTTTCTCCACAAGGATTTGAACCTAGAAAATTAAACCTCATACTGGATATCCCTAGTAGGTTCGCTTTATTTGCATCACGTGCATTTGACTTAGCAGGGTCGGCACAGGGGTCGAGTTCTGTTTAGAACAAGTACCTTGTTGAGACTATTATGTCATATTATGTACTACTTGTTGCATTATTTAGGAGGCTAGCATGTTGCCAATTTTAGCATAAATTAGTTGAATGAACAAAAAAATGATGTGGCCTAGTGCGTATGATTTTTAAAGATTAATTTTCATTAAAAGAAAAGAAGAGAAAAATAGTTGGTTTGACCGAAGTACGCGGGTCTGATTCTTACCGGATGTGAGATACGTAGGCAAACCTCATCGGTTCCGGCCCACAATTTTTTTTAAAAATCCAAAAATATTTTCCATTACTTCCCCCTTGAGAAAAGTCTTCCTTTGAGACCCCAATTTGTTTTTACAAAAAATAATCTAAAAATATTTTCTTTAAATTTCTTCTAAAAATCCAAAAACAATTTCAGAAGTTTTACTTTCGAAAATTGAGGAGAAACTTCAAGATTCAAAAATATTTTCCTTTTTCTTTAGAAGTCTTTTTCATAAATTCAAAATAAAAGTCCAAAAATTCAAAAAAATTTCCTTGTTTTTAGAAGTCTTTTCCCCAAAATATCAAAAAAAAAAAAAAAGATAAAATCAAAATCCAAAAAAAAAAAATCTACCCTTTTTAGAAGTCTTTTTCCCAAAATTTCAAAAAAGAAAATCAAATATCCAAAAAGTATTTTCTTTCTTCTTTAGAAGTTTTTCTTTTCAAAAAATCTCAACAAAAAAAAAACAATCAAACAAATCAAAATCCAAAATATTTTCTTTCTTATTTATAAACCTTTCTTTCGAAAAAAAAAAGGAATTCAAATCCAAAAAAAGAGTTAGTTTATTTACTTTATTTCTGATCTTCCCGAACTACGCAAGATCTAATTCATGTTCTCACATGATACGTAGGTAACCCACATTAGGTTCGATCAACCTTTTTAAAAAAAGTGTTAAAAATGATGATGATAATAATAAGGACCGACTGAATCCATTCTAACGTGTCTCTTGTTTTGAATTGTAAAGAAAGGTTGAGGTGGTCGGTTTGTGGTAAGCTGACAACACAAGATCCAAGGAAAAAATGACAACTGACATTGAAGTTGTTACGAGTGCTCAAGAGGCTCAGGGTCAGAGAGTTCAACAAGAGTCTACAATGGTTGAGAAAAATAGCGTACCGAAGTAACAAATGACTAAAATGTGTCAAGCATGGGCCAATGTCCTAGGACCGCCTTTTTCTATTCGGGGTTACCCAGAGTTCACATCTATTTCGACTACTACCATTTTGGTCTCATTGCCTGATCAATCCTATCCACCTGGGTACAGTCTTTATCCCAACTGTATGACTACAGCTGGAACTTATGTTGCGCGCTCCCAAAGTGTTCCATTGACAACCAATCAGACAACCACTACTGTTATGCCCGTCTTCACCATTCCGCAACCGACGGTGGTGCAGAAGAAAACTCATGAGTCATAATTTGCTACCCAGCAAGAATATTACCATTCTCCAGAGTACTACTCGTACCTATTTTATCTTCCTGCAAAGATTGAGAAGCCTGCTCGAAAGATGGCAGAGGAAGAAATGACCTAAAGAATGAAAAGCTTAGAACAACAGTTGAAAAACATACAAGGGTTGGCAGGTCAGAAGAGTATTGCCTTCAAAGATCTATATATATTCCCCGATGTTCATTTGCCACTTGATTTCAAGACTCCCAAATTTGAAAAGTATGATGGACACGGAGACCCCATAGCCCACCTGAAAAGAAACCAACTGAAAGTTTCAGGGAATATGCCATTAAATGGAGAGAGCAAGCGGCTAGAGTTAAACCACCCATGGATGACCACGAGCTAATCACCGTCTTCCTTCAGGCTCAAGAGCCAGATTATTTTCAAAATATGATGTCCGCAATTGGCAAATCCTTCTCGGAAGCAATCAAAATTGGAAAAATAGTTGAGAATGGCCTTAAGATAGGCAGAATTATAAGTCAAGCGGTTCTCAAAGACGCAACTCAGGTTGTCCAGATTGAATCTGCTAATTTTAGTGATACGAATGAGAAGGATGAAGAAACCATGATGACATCAGGGTCGAGAAGAGGGCCTAGGAGAACATCTCGTAGGTTTGACCAGCCTCGTCTGGTTTTTGATGATTCCTCTGAGCACTATTATCTATCTCAGAACCCACAATACTATGTTGCTCCATCCCAGTATGTCGTCCAGCCGCCAAGACACCCCAGAAGGCGAGCACCAGCACCGCAAAATCTCCACTCGCCTCCACAAAATTTTTAAGTGCCCTATAACCCACATCCAAGCCAGGGGGATAGAGGGGAACAAAGGTTGAAAGATAATTTTACACCAATAAGAGAGTCATATGCAAGCTTGTTTGAGAAATTAAAGCATTATGACATGATTGCACCTATTCCTCCAAATCATGTGGACTCGCGTGCAAGAAGCTTTGACCCTTCTAAAAGGTGTGAATACCATTCCAATGCCAGGGGCACAATGTTGAAAGCTGTCAGGATTTGAAAAGAGAAATAGAAAGGGTGATCCAAGAAAACCTGATTGTGATCCAAGACAATGACACTCCGAATATCACGCAGAATTCTTTATCTGTATATGATGATGCACACTTTGTGGGGATGATGCGTGGTGACAGGGAGTATGAGAATTCTCTCGGGAACTTGCTGACTGAAGTTAATGATATTGAAATTGGAGAAGGCCCTGGTGATTCTGATGAGCAATTTTGTGGCTAAATGTCAAGCTTAGCAATTGAAATGGCATTCCCTCATCACTAGGAAGGAATCTTGGTAGCTTGTTTTGATATTTTTTCTATTATTTGGGTTATTTCAGGGTTGTGATCTAGATTTTATTTGTTTTATTGAGTCAAACCCTTATATCCCTCTATTTTGTTTGTGTGAGTCTTGTCTGTTTGTTCTATTGCTATTTTCATTATCCGGGTTATTTTAGGACCTTAACTCGGATTTTAGGTTGTTTGTCTTGTTGTTAAACCCTTCCACCTTTGACTCAATGAAATACAGTTTGTCCTTTGTGTCACTCCATGCTTAATTCTTTCGCCGCTAGTTCTAGTGACATGACATGCATGCGAAATTTTTGGCCAGATCTTAGAAAATTGATTTAAGCTTGAATTGGATAACTGAGAAAAGACACTTTTGAGGATGAAAAAGAGTTGAAATACCTTGGAATTAAGCCCGAGTAAAATTCAAGTGTAACTAGAATAGTCATACCCGTAGAGTTTAAGGATCTTTACCTTCAAAATCATTGTAAAGGTCAGATTTGAGAATGTTGAATCATTTGAAGTTCGGTGGAAAGTTTGACATTTAATGGATCGAAAATGTCTTTCGACCACGACACACCAAGAAGGCAGGCATGTTCATCAATATTGTGGTTGTGAAGAGATAATATGTTTGGCGTTCTCGAGGCTTGGGGGCCCTTTTTCTGCTACCCAAACACTTTATACCCTTTGTTACCCCTTTTAAGCCTGTGTTATTTTCTTTGAAAATCCTCTTTTGGAATCAAGTTTAGGGTCAAAAGTAAAAAAATGATATGAAAAAATGAAAAAAGAAAGGCAAAGAAAAAGACCGAGAAATAAAAAAAATATTTAGGTCAGATGTTTGAACTACGTTTGACCTAATTCCTTAAAAAATGATACGTAGGCAGCCTTACACGGTTCGGTCCAACCAAATAAGAAGAAGAAAAAGAAAAAAAATCCAAGTATTAGAAACTAGGGAAAATATTTTATTTCACTTTGAAAGAGTCGATTCCAAGAGTTGTAAGTCTACTACCCCTCATTTTGAGTATTTTGAGCTTTCATGTCGTCCTTTCTTTTTAACCATATCCAAAAGCCTTCCAAACAAGATCTCCTGATTAGTTTTGAGAATGCCAAGGAAATTCCGCAATAAGCAATGGTTGTCATATGAGGGACATGGTCATGGGTTCTCACTCAAGGAATAAAGAAAAGAAAAAAAATGAGAGAGTCTTACTAGTGAAAACCCTTACAGGCACTGTAAGATGACAGTAAATATAGATAAATAAATGAGAGAGACTTGTTGGTGAAAACCCCTTGGGGCACCACTACTCGAAGGTGAGTTGTGAGCTGATGCAAAGAATTGGCACAAACAAGTCCGACTTCCAAGGTCATAAGAATGGTGAAAGGGAAGATTGGATTAGTTTGATAGATCAGACTGTTAAGTCCAAAATGCATGTCATGATCATTAAGGCTAGTTACCGCAAATAAAAATAAATAAGAAAAAAAAATCTTACTTTTATCCTTCATGACAGGGGTATTTCTTGTAATATTGTTTCTTTGCATCATTTGTGTCTTCACTTTGAGTCAGTCCTTGTCAAAACAAGCAAGAAAATATTTCAAAATCTTCTACCAGCTTTTCAGTTGCACAAAGTAAATTTGGCCAGCACACTCAGGTGTTACTGTCAATATACCTTGAGGATTCATGCAAGGGCTCCCCCAAAAGACTCTTGTCAGCCTACTTGGCGCAAGAAAAGATAACTTGTGATTCTCTCTGACAGACAAATTGCTCAAAAAGCAAGAAGCCATTCAAGATATCAGAAAAGGTCACTTAAGCAAATATCTCCAGTTGGGATAAGGCTAATTGAGCCACAAATACAAATGGTACTGGGTGTGAAACAATCAGGGTTGATGCAGAGCAAAGGTCTTTTGAAACCGACTCAAGATGATTAAGCAAAAGCCAAGTTGCCCAAGAATCATGGCCACAAACTGACCGCCACTTTCAAAACTGACAAAATTTTCTTTGTTTGAAACAGGAACAAAGCAGTGCAAGGATAGTGGTTCAAAAAAAAAAGAGAAAAAATAAAAAGAAGACGAAAAAAAGTGTCGTCAAAGGGAAGTTTCTCAAATCTTTGCATTTATTTGTCTTGCTAGCGTGCATAAGATATTGCCATTGCTCTTTAAATTTTTCTTCCTATGGTAATATATCCTAGTCTGATGGATTTTTCTCCTAATAAAAAATCTTAGTCTGATGAATCTTTCTCCTAAGATAAGAAAACCTAGTCGGATGAATTTTCTCCTAGGATAGAAATCTTAGTCTGATGAATCTCTCCTAAGATAAGAAAACCTAGTCTGATGAACTTTCTCCTAGGATCGAAATCTTAGTCTGATGAATCTTTCTCCTAAGATAAGAAAACCTAGTCTGGTGAATTTTCTCCTATGATAGAAATCTTAGTCTGATGAATCTTTCTCGTGAGATAAAAAATCTAGACTGATGAATTTTCTCCTAGGATAATAAATCTTAGTCTGATGAATTTTTCTCCTAAGATAAAAATCAAAAAGACCTAGTCTGGTGAACTTTCTCCTAGGATCGAAATCTTAGTCTGATGAATCTTTCTCCTAAGATAAAAAACATAGTCTGATATATTTTCTCCTAGGTTAATAAATCTTAGTCTGGTGAATTTTTTCCTAAGATAAGAAAACCTAGTCTGATGAATTTTCTCCTAGGATAGAAATCTTTGTCTGATGAATTATTCTCCTAAGATAAAAAAAACTAGTCTGATGAATTTTTTCCTAGGATAATTTAAAAAAGAAGTCTGGATTTAAAAAAAAAGGGTCATTTGTTCACGCCCTCGAAAAATAAGTGTTGGGGCAATTTGTTTAAAAGAATAATTTTCTTAAAAAAAAATGATGAAAATGATTTTCTCAAAACAAAACAAAAAAATCCTTCTTGGTTCATTTTAGCATAGGGTACACAATTCCCTAATCTCCTTTTCCAACATAGGGTCTCCATTTCCTAGTTGATTTTTATTTTTAGACATATGGTCTTCATTCCCTAGTCTCTTTTCCAACATAGGGTCTTCACTCCTTAGTTGATTTTTATTTTTAGACATAAGATCTCCACTCCCTAGTCTTATTTTTCAACATAGGGTTTCACTCCCTAGTTGATTTTGCTTAAGATATATGGTCTCCACTCCCTAGTCTCCTTTCCAACATAGGGTATCCATTCCCTAGTTGATTTGATCTTAAATGCAGGGTACATCACTCCCTGATATCTTTGCCAATATAGGGTATACCATTCCCTGACCATATTTTTCCAACATAAGGTACACAAATCCTCAGTTGAGACACCATTTTGACAATTATGGTACACCATTCCCAAAGAATTATGTTATCTCCGGGTACACCATTCCCGACCTTTTATTACTTTCAATAAAGAAGTAGTTTAGAATTTTGTTACAAATAACTCACGAAATTTTTCTAGTAAAAACTGGGGCAAAAATATTTTGTTCGTTTGTTTTGTTTTAGTATCTGAGCAGGTTTTACCTCGAGGCACAAGGTTCAATATGATCAAAATAAGGAGTCTCGATCCAGAATAAAGAAAAGAAAAGAAAAAAAGAAGTGAATCCAAAATGCAGAAACAGATGAAAGATGTGAACTGCTCAAGACATTGCTGAAGTCACGAGCGCTGCAACTAGCAAGCATCAAGGTTCAAATCAAAAGTCTACATGAAGAACCATTCAAGACTCAAGATCTAAGCTTCAGAAAGCATATAGATAGGAATCTTGTAACTCATAGCTGACAAGCTTAGTTAGTCTTTTTCATTTTTGATTTTGATGTAATAACAGGACCGCGGACCGGAACCTTGACGGAACGGTACCTCACTCGACTCTTTCATCCTCTCCACACACTCCATCATTTCATTCACCTCTGAACTACACGTGGCCTGATTCCTTTATAGCCAAGGATATGACGGCAGCTCAGATACCAGGGCTCAGTCACAATCTTTTGTCCATCTTTGTTTCGTTTTGAATAGGTGTCGGGTCATAAATCAATTACGTTGCTTATTGTTCTTTTCTCCGAAAACTCTTCGTGTTTTCAAGCAAAGAGAGGTAGCTGTAAGCACGTAATTCTTTATCCGCGCAACCTTTAAATGTAGTATTTACTTATTTTAATTTTAATAAAATTTCAGTCAACTTTTAATTTTAATTTTAAAAATAAAAAATTAATTTTATAATACTTCTTCTCCTATTAATTAGTATATTTTGGTAGTATTTTATTTTTATTTTTGTTCAATGAGAAAGAATTGAATGTGAGCCAATTGGGAGCTCATTTTCGGATTTTAGTGGCCGAGAAGACAAATGCCCACTCTTCCCAACTCATTAGTCCACTCTCCACTTAAATGCAAAATTTAATCTTAGCCATCGATTCCTCTCCAATCTAATGGCACATGTCAATTCTTACACCCATATTTAAATCCAATTATAACCAAACCCTAGCGACTGGTTTAATTTTAAAGCTAACCCCAAATCCCTGCAATCCCTAGAGCAGCCACCCCAGGATTCTCATGCAATAGGGAGGACCACATATATTTAAACCCAATTATAATCAAACCCTAGCGACTGGTTAAATTTTAGAGCTAACCCCAAATCCCTCCACTCCCTAGAGCAGCTACCCTCACCTCTGTGATTCTCATGCAATTGGGAGGGCACCCCCCTCCCCCCCAAGATTTTTTCAAATCCCCTAAATCTCTCTCTCTCTCTCTCTCTCTCTCTCTCTCTCTCTCTCTCTCTCTCTCTCTCTCTCTCTCTCCTTCAGACGGTGATAGCAGAAGATGTTCATTGGAGAAGCCCACTACGTCGACTTCTCCGGAGATGTTGATAACGATGAGAACTTTCAGATCTAGCTGGGCGAGCTAACGCCGACGATGCCACTTTCGAACTCCATTAAAACAAGCAGCCACCAAGCTCTTAAACCTTCCTCCTCCAAAAATCAGTCCAAAAACCCATTAACGATGAGGTTTTGTTTTTCGAGTTTAAAGGTCTGTCGAGGTCGAGTTTCCGGCGTGGTCTTTGGTTAACAAGTCTGGTATCATTGGCTCAATCTTCTTTATAAACCAGCTGAGAAGCTTTTAGATATTTTGAAGGTAATAAAGAGGTATGTTTCCGGCATTTTCTTAGTTCTGCTAGTTTTCTTTTGCTTATTATAGCTTGGTGTTTATTTTTTATTAGCTTATGCCTATTTTGTGTCAGCATGATTTTAGTTGTTGCTTTGTTTGGTTTTGTTCATTTTCATAATATTCTGTTTGGCTTATTCCTTTGAATTGTGAGGGTTAAAATCGTTGGTTAAATCAATTAAGGAGTTTGGTGGATGTTTTAGTCGTCCTTCTGTTATACATACATTTATCTTGTTAATTTGACTAGTTTATTCATTTTTTTTTCTTAATATTAATTGTCTTGTTCTCTAAATTATGACAATATATTTGATATAATGGAATTTGGACTTAGTATGTTGGGTCATTAATCTGTTGGGGATATAGAGTATTGGTACATGTTGGCCTATTTACTCCTTTAACTAATTTACTTCATTTTCACAACTATTTCATAACATATGGCCTTCACAATAATCTCAAATTAGTTTAGAAAAATAATTCAAATACGCAGCTTGCTTTAGGCGCGATTGATAAATCATCGTGACTATGGGTACGGTTCTTGTGGCATGTTCACGATACGTAAATCCCAATTCGAGTGTGTGTTTCACATGACTCGATCATAACTTCAAATAATAATAAAAATAAACATGTCGTAAATCACAGGTGCATTTCATGTGTCGCGGTTTGCAACGTGTACCAAAACGACAAGCGTACGACATTGTGACTTGTTCCAGAAATAATTCCATAAATACTAAAAGCGATAAAAAGTTAAAAGTGCACATAGGTTTCAAATATGTATTAAATCAGATAATGAGGCCAATTATTAACAGTTGAGCGATCGTGCTAAACCACAGAACTTGGGAATGTCTCACACCTTCTCCCGGGTTAACAGAATTCCTTACCCGGTCTTCTGTGTTCGCTTACCATAAATAAGAGTCAATTTCTTCGATTTGGGATTTAAAATAAACCGGTGACTTGGGACACCATAAATCATTCCAAGTGGCGACTCTGCAATAAATAAATAATCTTATTTCGATCAATGTCATTTTAATTGAAAATACTCCCTATCCCTCGGGAAAAAGGAGGCGTGACAGTACATACAAATTAATGTACGTTAATTCCAAATCACTTTACGTAATTAAACATCCAACTTTGAACAAATAAAAAAATATTAACAATATTACTTAAGCTTCTCTCCATAAGTATGGTCATTAATCTTAGTATTCTAGTAACTTGTTACAAATAAACTTAACCAAATATACCGGGGCGGAGGGAGAGATAGAGAGTAGAACCTACGGGTTCGGCCGAACTCATTAATTTTAGTTCAAATTATGTATTTGTTTTAAAAAATTCATTGAACATGTACAAATTATTAATTTAAAATCCAATAAATTAATAAATTTATAATTCGGAACTCATAAATTTTAAATCCTAGCTCCGCTTCTGCAAATATATATCAATGGCTTATAAGTCTCAAGTTAGCTTCACAACCTCTCTTTTATTCTAGTGAAGTTATTAGATTGAAACACAAAAAGTTCATAGATTGAAATATTGAGTACTTTGTTTCTTGTTTTTCTTCTTCTTGAAAAAACAAAAAGGTACTAAGGACTGATCACTTTTCAAATTATTTGGTTTTATTCCATTGTCAGATCTGTGTTATACCAAGATGACAGCCAACTTGTCATAACCATGCATAGTTTCCCAAATCCTAAGAAGAATGTTGTACACAATTTGGGTTCAGCTTCGTACACTGATCCGATTTAAACTTATCATAAAACAGAATTTAGATTCCTGATAGGATAATCTTAGTCACCGGAAATAAATGTCAACATACTTTTTTAAGTGTTTAGCATGAAATAAAAAATGTATATGTTCACACACTTTAGTGTCGAGGTGCGCGTCAGGGTTGAATTCAACCTGGAAAATGGAAAATGACCAACGGAACTATTGCCGAACTATCGTCGGAGGAGAGATGAGCTGCCGGATTTCTGCACCAAAAACGAGTTAAATAACTTGGGAATAAAAAATTTGGGGGGTGGACGGGGAAATGGAGCGGGTGAGGGAGAGGGAGAGGGAGAGGGAGGGAATCATACCTAATATGGTGAGATTAGAGGAGAAAATGAAGAAATAGAGCGGGTATAGGCAGAACGTGAGAGGGGAGGGGAGGGAAAAAGTTAGAGAAGAAAGAAGAAAAACTGGTTAGGGTGTATTACAAAAAAATATTTGCGATCGAATCGGTCGCAAATTTGAAATTTGAATTTTTCAAATTGCGACTGATTCGATCGCAAATCTCGTTGACCAGTCAGACCTCATTTTTATTGCAGATTCTGACCAAATCGGTTGAAATATTTAATTTATTTATTTAATAAATTTTAATTTTTGCGACTAATTCAGTCGCAAACCGTAAAAAATATTTTTGCGGTAGTTTCCGCGTATGGAGTGACAGAATCAGTCGCAATTTTGAGCCAAAAATTAAAAAAAATTACATATATTTTTATTAAAGTTTCCGACCGAATCAGTCGAAAATTACGACTAGATTAAATCGGTCGGAATTATCCAGTCACAAATTTGCTATTTTTTTAGTAGTGGAATAACATTGTTATCTAATATGAACATAAACACGTACATGCAGAGTTTTTAGGACTAATATACGCAAAGGTTATCACGTCAACGACATAAATAAAGGCATTATATGTAAAGAAATACACTTTTCAAACAAAGAAATGTGATTACCCGATAGGTCATCTTATGTTTTATAACTTAATTCTGCGGTTTGAAGCCTTAAATACCTCATTTTAGTCTTTTTCGATTTGCGTGCACAGCCTGGGTGTTTTTTCGGAAATCTTTTATGTTAAAAACTGATAAAAATATGGAATATTTTTCTTAAAATCCATTTGAGTTGACTTCGGTCAACGTTTTGAGCAAACATGCCCGGATTCGTATTTTGACGGTTCTGGTAGGTCTGTATCGTGATTTGGGACTTGGGCGTATGCCCGGAATAGAATTCGGAAGTCCCTAACTCGAGTTATCGCACTTTGTTAAAATTTGAAAGCTAGAGGCTTAATGACTTTCACATGTTTGACCAATGTTTGACTTTTTGAATATCGGGTCCGTATTTGGTTCTACAACCCGGTATAGGTTCATTACTATATTTATGACTTGTCTGTCAAATTTGGTAAAAACGGAGTTGGTTGACATGATTCGGACGTCCGGTTGTTGAAATGGAAGTTTTAAAGTTTTCTTGAAAATTTCTTTTGATTTGGTGCTCAATTCGTAGTTTTAGATGTTATCTTGGCGATTTTGTCGCGCGAGCAAGTTCGTATAATATTTTTAGACCTGTGTGCATATTTGGTTTAGAGCCCCGAGGGTTCGGGTGAGTTTTGAATAGGCTACGGAGTGGTTTAGACTTGGGAAAAAACATAGCTGGTGCATCAGGTCTGCAAATCTCGCATTTGCGAGGACTTGATCGCAAATGCGAGCCTCGCAAATGCGAAGTCAGGATTGTATTTGAGAAGAGGGAAGGGGCGGGGTCAGATTCGCTTTTACAAAGAGAAGCCCGCAAATGCAATGGGGGCAGGGTTCGCATTTGCGGGAATATTGTCGCATTTGCGACTCGAATCAGATCAAGGCAGATTCGCATCAGCGAGTCAGAAGTTCGCTTTTGCGAATGACCTTGGCTCGCATTTGCGAAGATTGCAGGCTCAGAGATTCTTCGCATTTGCGCGGAATTGATCACAATTGTGATCATCGCTATTACAAACTTTGTGTCCCAATTGTGATAATTGCAGCTCGGTAAAAAAAATGGGGAAAAAAAAAGATTTTTGTTCATTTTTCAAAACTAGAAAACTCTAGAGGCGATTTTTCAAAGAACTCTTCTCCCCCAATCCATTGGCAAGTGATTCTAACCTATTTTCTTTCAATCCTTCATTACATTTCATAAGTTTTCAACCTAAAATCTAGTGTTTTCATTGTGGAAATTGGGAGTTTGGGTAGTATTAGAGATTTTTGTAAATTTGGGATTTAGATCTCAAATTGAGGTCGGTTTTTAAAACAAATTACATAACGGGGATCGGGGGTGAATGTGTACTCGCACTACTAAAAATTCGGCAAAAACCGACCAAAGACCAACTTTGGTCGGTTTTCTTTGGCGCAAAAATGCGGGAAACTATTTTTGAGTCCCGCAAAATTTATTTTTCAAGAAACCGACCAACTTTGGTCGTTTTTTGAATTAAAATAAATAAAAATTAATATTAAAAAAACCGACCAAAATTGGTCGGTTAATTCGGCGGGTCATTTAAAAAAATCGACCAACTTTGGTCGGTTATTTTCGTGCGAAAATATAATTAAAGAGTATAAATCAAATAAAAGACAATCTTAAAACAAAATGTACCAATGGTCTAGTGGTAGAATAGTATCCTGCTACAGTACAGACCCCGGTTCGATTCCCAGATGGTGAATCTTTTTATTACATAATTAAAATACCGACCAACTTTGGTCGGAAAAACCGACCAACTTTGGTCATTTTTTTTTTTTGCAATATTTTTTTTTGAATTTAATTGACCAACTAAAGTTGGTCGGTAATTTCCGACCAACTTTGGTCGGTATTCCTTTCTGACCACAAAAATACTGTCCACGCGTAAATGGTCGCGTTTTGGTCGGTTTTTGGCCATTACCGACCAACGTTGGTCGGTTTTTTTGGTCGGTTTTTATCGAATTTCTAGTAGTGTCGGGTTTTGGTTCGAATTTCGGATTTGGACCAAGCGGACCCGGAAGTTGACTATTTCAATAATGACCTAAATTGAATCTTTTACAATCCTGGGTAGTTCCTAAGGCTTAATTTGAATCGTTTGGTTGGTAATTTGCTAGATTATATTGGTTCAGAGGCTTATTTGAGAGGCAAAGCTGTGATTTAGCTTTGAGTGGACTTTTAGAGCGAGGTAAGTATCTTGCCTAACTTTGTTGGTGGAATTTTTTCTACTATTTGACATTGTGTGCTACATGCAGGGGTGATACATATATGAGATGACGAGCATATATGCATGTGCCAGGGTTAACCATGCTAGGGGGTAAATTATATTATAAATTATGTCTTGTAGGATCACGTGATCTTCTTGCTTCATGTCTTACTTGACTCCTGGATACTAAGAACATAGTATTAAATGTTAGAAATTAAGACTTAGCTTATTATAACTTGATCAAACTTGATGGAATTCTGAGAATATAATGGTGTGTTTAATTCGGTCATCAATATGCATAGTCATTAATACATTGCTACGACCGATATTCTTATAATTCTAGATTCTATACTTGTGTTGTAGATCATTTGTGAGATTTGTTGGAATACTTAAATAATAAGGTTCTTGCGGGTTTATTGAACTATTGTTGGCTTTTGAAAGTTGTGATTGGGATTCATTTGGAATATTCGTTTAAACACTCTCCTTGACGTTATTTATGCTTCCTGCCTTGTTTGTCATTGATATGCATATGCTTGGTAAGGAAGAGTGTAAATCACGAAGGGTGATGTCGTGCCATATTATTGAGAGTAAAAGCATGAAGGGTGATGTCGTGCCATATTATTGGGAGTAAAAGCACGAAGGGTGATGTTGTGCCATATTATTGAGAGTAAAGGCACGAAAGGTGATGTTGTGCCATATTGAGAGTAAAAGCACGAAGGATGATGTTGTGCCATATCATTTGTGAGTAAAAGCACGAAGGGTGATGCCGTGCCATTTCATTTATATTATCATGCTTTAAATTATAATGAGTTCATGGCACAATGAGTGTTTCCGTGCAGGTGAGAACGAGGGACATGCATTATGTTGTGATATCTTTCCTTTGTGTATACGTTCATGCCGTTACATTGAGCTGTTATTGTTGTATTTATGGTTCTTATGTGACATGTCGTTAATGCCATGTTCTTGCTCTTTACCTTATTTGTTATTGTTTCACCCATGCCTTCTACTTGCTAAACTTGCAAATACCATGCCTACTTCTTGGTGTCATAATTATATCTTTGTCATATCTATTTTGGTTGCACTTAGTACATGCCTTCTACCATGTTAGTCATTCATGTTTCTACTTGTTAACGCATAAAGATCATGTGTTCCCCTCTTATTCGTTATAATTGTATTTATGCCTCCACCATACTAGTTTGTTGAAGTTACATTCTTTTTCCTGATTTTTGTCATCACCTCTATGTTTTCTGCCTAGTCTGTTACTGATGCCCTTATGTACATTATCGTTCATTATTGCTACTTGCGTATTTCCTACTTTGTCATTATTGTTATCGTCATTTCTGCCATCCAGTTGGTACTGTTGTATGTATATTTGGTGAGGATGAGATAAATGCACGAAGGGTGTTGCCGTGCAGTTGACTTGATATCAGAGTATATTCCTCACGTTATGAAAGTTATAGGGTGACTATTGTGGCTTATTGGTTTAGCTCTAAGGAAAAGATTGGTTGAGATATTGGAAACTCTTAAATTGTGATCTCTTCTAGTACTCTGTTATTGCTTTGTACATTCATTCGTGTACTCTATCCTGTTATATTGTAGTATAGTTCTATTGCTAGATTTCAGTACAGATTTTTATTAGTCATCTTTTAACTAAAAAGCCTCGTCACTACTTCGACGAGGTTAGACAAAATACTTACTGGGTACATGGGGTCGGTTGTATACATACTACACTTCTGCACTTTGCGTGCAAACTTTTGGAGCGGAGCTGCTGGTGATGTCGGGAGCTGACCATGAAGATGTTCGTGCATTCCAGATGTAGCTGCCACTTGTCCTTGGTGGCTTTAAATTTTGTTAATTTGTTTATGTAGCTTTCAAACATATCGTATAATTATTTGTATCAGCTTTGTAAATTTTAAGTCTTAGAATCTCATGATTTGTATTACCAGTTCTTGGGTTAATTTGTAAAAGTTCAGATAATTCTTATTTATTTTCCCACAATTTCATTTGGATTGTATTGACTGTTAGTTGGCTTACCTAGCGGGTCGAGTTAGGTGCCATCACAACTAGTGATTTTTGGGTCGTGACAAGTTAGTATCAAAGCTCTAGTTTCATAGGTTCTATAAGTCATGAGCAAATGTCTAGTAGAGTCTTACGAATCGATATGATGACGTTCATACCTATCTTCGAGAGGCTGCAGGGCATTTAGGATAAATTTCCCATCTTTCCTTCCTTATCGTGCGACATTAATTCAGCTTGAAGTGTAACTCTTTGAATTCCTTCCACGCATTTGTATGCACGTGTGAGTGCTCGGTATCGACTGAGCTTTGACGACTTGTGATTCCATGGATGAGGTGCGAGATGTGATTTTTGTGTGCTGGTGATGGGTCAGTCTGGACGACTTGAGGCTGGGTTTTGACTGCGGCTTAAGCACGAGAATTTCGGTTGTGTTTGCATGTGCTTTTGGACTTATACATTCGGTAATGTTCCTATGAGTGGAACTTGTGGTCGGCGAGTGGTTGGATGATTGAATGATGAGTAGGATGTGATTGCGGGCTATGTTCAGATGACTTGAATGTGAAGAGAAGAGTGTGCTTGAGGTGTAAAAAAGACTGATGGGTGCTTGATTTCTGTCTCGATGTGATGTGTAGTCCCGAGTTATGAGTGTGTTGGAAGGTTTTCCATGCTATTTAATTGTGTAGCGGATTTGGTTCTCATGCCTTATTGATGAGTTCAGACTCAGGAAGATTAAGTGGTGGCATAGTAATTGTGGCTAGAGTTTAAGATTTACATTGGATATCGTCGAAGCTTGCAGTATTTCTATATCATTGTGGATTATGCATTTTAGTATCAGGAGGACTGAGTGGTGGAGAAAACGGCTTTAGATTCATAGAAGGTTTCTTCAGAGTGGGTATCTCAGTTGTGGTACTTTGGGGGTTCTAAGAGGGGATGCAACGGTTTATGGGCCTTAGGGCGGTGTGGTTTAATGCTAGAATCTATTATGACGAGCTTTGGCGTAAGGATCATGGTGTTCTCGCAAGGAGGGGTATCAACTTGAGATCAACTTTGGCGGTATGGTTTTTATGCTAGAATATCTTATGGCGAGCTTTGGCGTAAGGATCATGGTGTTCTCGAAGGAAACAAGGCAATTTGATAGTAAATTGGATCAACATGGTAATGGCATGATCAGTTCTTTAGATACTTATGATATGGTGGGTCTCCACAGGTGTTTCGTGGCAATGCTCATGGGTTTTGGGCAACAACGTGGCTTGGTTGAGTTAGAGGGATTCAGTTCTGATAGCTTGGTTATGTGCAAACGGATTCCAAGGGGTTCTCGATGATTTCTATCACGGTTCGAGGTGGATATTTCCTATTAGTGTACGGAACATGTTGCGTATTGGGATTTCCTCTTGGATGAGATCAAATAAAAGGTTTTCGATCGCTCGGGATTGAGTTTTGCATGGGCAGGGTCACGGTTCAGTTTTGAAGGGAAGGTCATGAATTCATAGACAACACAGACGATTTTAGATGTCTAGATGGATGTTATCACCACTTGGTGTTGCCTGAGAAGGGTGTGCATATCAGAAGACGCATTGTATTTTGACATACAGATGCATCACTAATATTACGGTGCTCGCCCGGTTAGTTGACTGCTGAGATTCAGATTTTGTTATGTGGCACGAAAGAATTATAGAAGTATTCCTCGTGGGATGATTGTATACGAGAGATGTGTTAGACATTTTGGCGGTGGAGTTGGGATCAGAAGCATATTGTTTCATAGTTGTGGACTTTCGGAGGGCTATTTGTCTGTTTGGGGATGACCTGAGTTGATTTGGGGGCCTATTGGTAGGTCCAATGAGGATGTGTATTCTGTATCGGATCAGATTTGCTTGCTCTTGCGCAGCTATTACCACAGGTATATTGTCGGGCGGAATAGATGTTATTCGCGCCTTCGTATGTGTTATATGTTCCTCTATTATGCTATGACGGGTTGTGAGGGTTACATGGTTCATCGTACGCATATTGTAATTTGGTTTAGGCCTCATGGCGCTATGGGCGAGATGGCCTTCGTGATGTTGATTTTCTTATTGCACCATAGATGTGCTTGTCCTTCTCAGTATTATGTGTTTATAATAATTTTTCCCATAGTTATATTTTGTGCACTTTATTGTGTTTGATATTGACGCACATGTGATCAAAGAGCCCGAATATTATGGATTGATGGGTACCCTATGTGGATTGATATGACGTGATCGGGTTGTATGTCGCAACAGTGCTGTGATGAAATGTAACTCATGATGCTTACTTCGTGTAGTTTTGCTTTCACCTTGTTAAAAATAGTAAATAGGAAAATGCTAAAATTTCCCTGCCTGCTTATCTTGTTTATTAGTCTTCTTATTTAGCTCTCTTACTCTTATCTTTCTGAATTATTACTTGTTGGTGTTCGGGACCGTGTTCTGTGGGGATCCATATGATTATTGTTGATACTTGTCGGTGGAGCTGCTTGTATTGGCTAAGATGAGGTTTATAGACTTGAGAATGGCACTATTGTATTGGGATGAGGAAGGTTTGGAAGAATAATACTAAATATTGCTGAGGATTTGGGCAATAGCCTTGGTCGGACGAGTGAGCTTCTGGGTTTATTGATCAGATGAGTGGTTAAGAGGTTATGCGTGTTTCTTTCATCATCGGCAGGGTATGAAGGTTTGAATGAGGCTCTAATCGATATGAGGTTTGCTACCGGCACCAGATTTATTTTTGGGCAGTAATGGTGGTTAGCAGTTCCGCTGTGAGTGTCTAAGTGATGGGGTGTACCGTGTGATTTCATCTTGGGGTTATGGTTATGACCTAATACAACTTGTTCAGGTTTATATAGTGTGTAGATGTGAGATTCAGGTCTTTTAATGAATCTGAGATGTTAGAGATTGGGTTTTAAGGTTTAAGGACCAAGGTTGAAGTAAGGATCTCTAGTTATGTTGCGTTGGCATGCTTATATAGAGCAGGGTAACGTGGGAACACCCCCGAGTATATGCATAGTAAGGTTACACCATTATTTGATAGCTTTGGAACGACTCCTGACATGTTCGAAGACGAACATATGTTTAAGTAGTGGAGAATGTGATGACCTAATAGGTCATCTTATGTTTCAGAACTTAATTCTGTGCTTTGAAGCCTTAAATAGCTCATTTTAGCTTTTTCTTGATTTGCGTGTGAAGTCCAGGTATTTTTCCCGAAATTTTTTATGTTAAAACCTGATAAAAATATGAAATGTTTGCCTTAAAATCTATTTGAGCTGACTTCGGCCAATGTTTTGAGCAAACTGACCCGAATTCGTATTTTAACGGTCCCGATGGGTCCGTATCATGATTTAGGACTTGGGCGTATGCCCGGAATCGAATTCGGAAGTCCCTAGCTCGAGTTTTCGCACTATGTTAAAATTTAAAAGTTAAAGGCTTAATGACCTTGAGATGTTTGACCAATGTTTGACTTTTTGGATATCGAGTCCGTATTTTGGTTCCGAAACCTGGTATAGGTTCATTACTATATTTATGACTTATCTGTCAAATTTGGTGAAAAACGGGGTTGGTTTGAGTTGATTCGGACGTCAGGTTGTTGAAATGGAAGTTTTAACGTTTTCTTGAAAATTTCTTTTGATTTGGTACTCAATTCGTAGTTTTAGGTGTTATCTTGGCGATTTGGTCGTGTGAGCAAGTTCATATAATATTTTTATACTTGTGTGCATATTTGGGTTAGATCCCCGAGGGCTCGGGTGAGTTTCAGATAGGCTACAAAGTGGTTTAGACTTGGGGAAAAACATAGCTGGTGCATCAGGTCTGCAGATCTCGCATTTGCGAGGGCTTGATCGCAAACACGAGCCTCGCAAATGCGAACTCAGACTCACATTTGCCAAGAGGGAGAGGAGGGTCAGATTCGCTTTTGCGAAGAGAAGCCCGCACATGCGATGGGGGCAGGGTTTGCATTTGCGGGAATATTGTCGCATTCGCGACTGGAATCATATCATGGCAGACTCGCATCTGCGAGTCAGAAGTTTGCTTTTGTGAAGGACCTTGGATCACATTTGCGAAGATAGCAGGCTCAAAGATTCTTCGTATTTGCGTGGAATTGATCTCAATTGCGATCATCGCAATTGCGAACTTTGTGTCGCAATTGCGATAACTGCAGCTGG
Organism: Nicotiana tomentosiformis; assembly: GCF_000390325.3. Classification (NCBI taxonomy): domain Eukaryota; kingdom Viridiplantae; phylum Streptophyta; class Magnoliopsida; order Solanales; family Solanaceae; genus Nicotiana; species Nicotiana tomentosiformis. The sequence continues at coordinate 27,537,087 of NC_090822.1, forward strand.
GTAAAAGAAGGAAAAAACGGGATTTTTGTTCATTATTCAAATTTTCTAAACTAGAAAATCCTAGAGGCGATTTTTCAAAGAACTCTTCTCCCCCAATCCAAGTGATTCTAAACTATTTCCTTTCAATCTTTCATTACATTTCATAAGTTTTCAACCTAAAATCTAGTATTTTCATGGTGGAAATTGGGGGTTTGGGTAGTATTAAGGATTTTTGTAAAATTGGGATTTAGACCTTAAATTGAGGTCGGATTTCAAAATAAATTACATCATCGGGCTCGGAGGTGAATGGGTACTCAGATTTTGGTTCGAATTTCGGGTTTGGACCAAGCGGGCCTAGGAGTTGACTTTTTCAATAATGACCTAAATTGAATCTTTTACAATTGTGGGTAGTTCCTAAGGCTTAATTTGAATCGTTTATTTGGTAATTTGCTAGATTCTATTGGTTCGGAGACTTGTTTGAGAGGAAAAACTGTGATTTAGCTTTGAGTGGACTTTTGGAGCGAGGTAAGTGTCTTGCCTAACTTTGTTGAGGGAATGTTTCCTACTTTTTGACATTGTGTGCTACATACGGGGGTGATACATATATGGGGTGACGAGCATATATGCATATGCCAGGGTTAACCATGCTCGGGGGTAAATTATGTTATAAATTGTGTCTTGTAGGATTACGTGACCTTCTTGCTTCATGCCTTACTTGGCTTCTGGATACTAAGAACATAGAATTAAATATTAGAAACTAAGACTTAGATTATTATAACTTGATCAAATTTGATGGAATTTTGAGAATACATTGGTGTGTTTTATTCGGTCATCAATATGCATAGTCATTAATACATTGCAACGACCGATATTCTTGTGATACTAGATTCTATACTTGTGTTGTAGATCATTTGTGAGATTTGTTGGAATACTTGAATAATAAGGTTCTTGCGGGTTTATTGAACTATTGTTGGCTTGGAAAGTTGTGATTGGGATTCATTTGAAATATTCGTTTAAACACTCTCTTTGACGTTATTTATGCTTCCTGCCTTGTTTGTCATTGATATACATATTCTTGGTAAGGAAGATTGTAAAGCATGAAGGGTGATGTCATGCCATATTATTGAGAGTAAAAGAATAAATGGTGATGTCGTGCCATATTATTGGGATTAAAAGCACGAAGGGTGATGTCATGCCATATTATTGAGAGTAAAATCACGAAAGGTGATGATGTGTCATATTATTGAGAGTAAAAGCACAAATGATGATGTCGTGCTATATCATTTGTGAGTTAAAGCACGAAGGGTGATGCCGTGCCATTTCATTTAGATTATCATGCTTTAAATTATAATGAGTTCATGGCACGATGGGTGTTTCCGTGCAGGTGAGGACGAGGGACATGCATTATGTTGTGATATCTTTCCTTTGTGTATACGTTCATGCTGTTACATTGAGTTGTTATTGTTGTATTTATGGTTCTTATGTGACATGTCGTTAATGCCTTATTCTTGCTCTTTACCTTATTTGTTATTGTGTCACTCATGTCTTCTACTTGCTAAACTTACAAATACCATGCCTACTTCCTGTTGTCATAATCATATCTTTATCGTATCTATTTTGGTTGCACTTAGTACATGCCTTCTACCGTGTTAGTCATTCATGCTTCTACTTGTTAACGCATAAAGATCATGTGTTCCTCTCTTATTCGTTATAAGTGTATTTATGCCTCCACTATGCTAGTTAGTTGAAGTTACATTCTTTTTCTTGATTTTTGCCATCACCTCTATGTTTTCCGCCTAGTTTGTTACTGATGCCCTTATGTATATTCTCGTTCATTATTACTACTTGCGTATTTTCTACTTTGTCATTACTGTTATCGGCATTTCTGCCATCCGGTTGGTACTGTTGTATGCATATTTGGTGAGGATGAGATAGATGCACGAAGGGTGTTGCCGTGCAGTTGACTTGATATCAGAGTATATTCCTCACGTTATGAAAGTTATAGGGTGACTATTGTGGCTTATTGGTTTAGCTCTAAGGAAAAGATTGGTTGAGATATTGGAAACTGTGAATTGTGATGTCTTATAGTACTCTGTTATTGCTTTGTACATTCGTTCGTGTATTCTATCCTGTTATATTGTAGTATAGTTCTATTGCTAGATTTCGGTACAAATTTTTATTAGTGAGCATCTTTTAACTAAAAAGCCTCGTCACTATTTCAACGAGATTAGATAAAATACTTACTAGGTACATGGGGTCGGTTGTACACATACTACACTTCTGCACTTTACGTGCAGACTTTTGGAGCGGAGCTGCTGGTGATGTCGGGAGCTAACCATGAAGATGTTCGTGCATTCCGTATGTAGCTGCCACTTGTCCTTAGTGGCTTTAGATTTTGTTAATTTGTTTATGTAGCTTTCAAACAGACCGTGTAATTATTTGTATTAGCTTTGTAAATTTTAAGTCTCAGAAGCTCATGATTTGTATTACCAGTTCTTGGGTTAATTTGTAAAAGGTCAGATAATTTTTCTTTATTTTTCTTCAATTTCATTTGAATTGTATTGACTGTTAGTTGGCTTACCTAGCGGGTCGAGTTAGGTGACATCACATCTAGTGATTTTTGGGTCGTGACCAGAATAAACCAAGTAAATTTCCCCAATGAAACAAATAAAACTAGTACGTAATAAAATCATTCGAGATGAACGAAAGGTCAAAGCAATAATAACCCTTTAGTTATTGGTAAATTTAATTTTGATCCTTGTAATATATGGCAAAGCATATTTGACCTTCAATCATCAAAATGTGTGTTTTAGTTCCTTTATTAGAACTATATCCTCAAATATAAAGTTACAGTTCAAATTTAACATGACACATGTGTCATCAAATGATGTAATGGTATATAACATTGTTTTAAAAGGCGTTTTCGGGGTGAGCTCTGGGGTGAGGCGCATCAAAAACTCCCCGAGGCAATGGTGTTGGGCGAAAGTCTCAAGAGGCGTACGCCCAGACGTTTGAGGCACATTTTTTAGTGAGGTGTAAGCCCCAGAAATATTTTTAAATTAAAACAAAATTTGTTGAATAAGTCTTTCATATAATACCCAAATTCTCAAAAATCAGCTTGGTAATTACTCAAAAGTTTAAAAAGGAACTGAAATATATTAAATTTAAAAGTCAAGACTTTTTTTATTGATTGAAGCCCCAATTCATGATTTTTCCCAATTCTTTATCTTTTTCGCTAGTCTACTAATATCTCCCAAAAGCAATGAGTATTCGATTTCTCTTTACAAAGACAAAGAGAACTCCATAGAAAACTTTATTCTATTCGACTCAAGTTACTTGAGCTTCTAAGTAGAAGCTAATAGATTGCTTTGATTAGATTTTTGTGGGGATGAAGCAACAACAACAACCCAGTATAATCCCACTAGTGGGGTCTGGGGAGGGTAGTGTGTACGCAGACCTTACCCCTACCCTGAGGTAGAGAGGCTGTTTCCGATAGACCCTCGCCTCCCTCCCTCCAAGAACTCCCTACCTTGCTCTTGGGGTGACTCGAACTCACAACCTCTTGGTTGGAGTTGGAAGGTACTTACCACTAGAGCAACACACTCTTGGAAGTGGGGATGAAGCACATATATATATATATATATTTGTTTTTACATATTTATAGTTTTCTTCATTTTTATGCAATTTTACATGTTTATAAATATTTACTGTAATTATATTATTTTATAAAATATTAAAAATTAAATAACGATGGGGCTTATGCCCAGTGCCTCGGGGCTTACGCCCCGTGCCGCGGGGCTTACGTATCGCTGAGTCATATGTAAAACGCCTCGCCTTATGCCCACGTCTTTTAAAACACATGTATATAAATCATTGAATTTTGTGGAAGATTCACAAATAGAGAGATGAAAACTCCATATTTTAATTAATTAAAGGTTAAATGTGCTTAATCGAATATCATAAGAACCAAAAAATAGAAAATATCAGTATTTGAAGGCTAATAATAGTACAATTTCTCCTAAAACAAAATTTCTGAAATTCTTTTAGGTGGAAAAAATTGAAGGCAGGGGTAAAATGGTAAAGTATGGCGAGTCCAACGTGAAGGCAGGGTCAAAATACAGAAACTGTCTTGCATTTTCTCTCAAAAAAAGTCAGAGAGAAGTCTCACTTTGCTAAAAATGGCGTTTTTGAAACTGCTGTTTTTCTCCTCCCTATTTCTCCAAATTTTCTTAACAATTTCATCAAATGGAGTTGCTGCTGATCCAGAACCCATTATTGTTGAAGAAAGCGACGTCGTTATTACAAAAGCTTCAGATTCAGATTCATCTATCAGACTCCCACTTGACCAACTCAACTCCAGGATTTCCCTTCTAGGTTATTTCTATACTCAATTTTTGTGTATATGCTGTTATATTTCATTTACTCAACAATTGAACTGGGTTTCTTTTTTATTTTATTGCTCGTCTGTCAGAAATTGGTTCTTGTAATTGAACTTATGGAAGTTTGACTATCAGTTTACTCACAAATGTAGTATATTTCTCCCATGTCAAGGAATTCAACAGCTTATATATGACCAAAAAAATGTTTTTGTTCCTATTTGGACAGTACAAATTTTCGGCCTTTAGCTCCGCCCCTCTTTCTATGGATTAAATGTGAGTATAATTCTTCAGTTTTTGATTAAAGGTTAAGAGAAAAAATTAGGAAATTTTGTATTATGATCTTAGCATTTCATTTTCTCGTTGAAAGACTTAAGAAGTGAAGAATTATTTGTCGCTGTTTGGAACATTTCCTAGAGTAGAAAAGTACTTCGAATTTCCAGTTATATGTGGTTTAGACTTTTTGTGTAACTCTTGTTGTACACTAAGTTAACCACCTGTCTTTTTGTAGATAGCCGTTTTGCTAGTTGGAAGGTTATTGAGTGATTTCAGTCAATCAACTATACCTCAATCCCAAACTAGTTGGGGTTCGCTGTATGAATCGTCTAAATCAAATTCACTCTATTTGACCATTTCATTTCAATACTCAATAATTTGTCTTGTGGAAGCAATTCGGAGTTGTCTGAAAGTAGAGGTTCTTTAAATCTCATACTTGTTCCTACAATGAAATCTTTAAACAAACCAAAAACTCCTGGCAAATATTGACCTAATGTAGGTGTAACACCGAGTATTCTGGGTAATGTGGAAAGTAAAATTCCTTCTTCTTCTTCACTGTTTTTCCCCTTATCTTTATAGTTCCCTTCTAATTAACAGCTCAAATTGCTTTTCTTTTCTTTGATGAAAGAATCCCGCATTGACGAGAGCACTCGTGAACTGAGAAGGAAGGATGAGAGAATCAAGGAGCTGGAGAAGACAATCGACTTTAAATTAGCCAAATTGGCTTCTTTGCAAAGTGAACTTCAGGTTTGGTGGCAGAACTTTTGAAATGAGAGTGGTCATTTTTAGTTCAGACAGTGATAACTAGCAGGGATTTTTCTGTGCTCTAGATTTGATTTTGCAATTCAAATAATGATGTGCAGCGTCCTCATTAAATTGATATATGCACATCTTTGCTAGGAAAAAGGATCTTTGAATGCAAACGAGCTGGTTGCTAAGGCTAATGTGCGTGCCATTGAACTCGAGCGTCAGGTTAGTTATGGTTAAGCTGGTTTCTTTGTACTGGGCTTTGTGAAACTCCAATCTAGTATTCATATTTGATTCATATTTGAGGGGAGAATTGTATTTATTTTTTGTAATAAAAAAGTAACTAACTGGATAATACATTATCATTATACTTAATATTCTGCTGATGTGCAGATAGATGCTCTTAGAAGGGATATAGAAGCACAAAACAAGAAGAAAGATACTCTGGAAACCAGTACAAATGTAGCGGAGGAGAAAATGCAGGAACTGAATCTTAAACTTGAAAGGGTATGTACTGTTTTCTTGAATGCATATTAAGGATCAAGGGGATTTCATCATTCTAGTTTTTTTTGTCCGGTTGATGCTCATGTTGATTAAGTGGTTTTTGGAGAGAGCTTTGTAAATATCATCCTTTTATGCTATCACTTTCCGAGGAATTGATATCACTTTTTATTTTGTTCATATCTGGTTTTAGCTACAAAGGATAAATGAGGAGCAGAATGCTAGGATCCGTAAAACCAAACGCGCTCTTCAAGTGGCAGAGGTTCTCATTACTTACTTTCTTTGAGTATATGAACTATTTATTAGCGGAGGGGTACTAATACTTAAGTGGCTTCAGGAAGAAATGATGAAGTCCAAATTGGAGGCTTCTTCTGTTTCGAAGAAGCTTGAGGAGGTAGAATCAATACTTTGGAAATTATCCTTTTCTTTTTTTGACTTGTACTTGGCTGTTATTGTTATTAAAATCTTCATTGGTTTCTTATCTTGAAGTGAAACTTATATCTAGAGATATTGATCCCTAGTGATGTCCCTCTACTGCAATTATGTTCTTATTCTCTCTTTTCTTGTTCCATTTTCTTTCGGAAGTTCCTAATTCCCTGGTTGATACAATCTTCCACTTAAAATTTGGGTGACGACATTAACTATCAAAATCTACCTTGAGTATCATATTTTAGTTCTTTCTGCTTCTTTACTCTTACTTCTTTTCCTTCTCTGTATTTCCTCTTTCTTTTTCCTTTTTCTTTTCTGGTGATACTATTTCCTATTGGGTCAATTAAGATGGGATTTGATATTTTACAACAAGCAAAAGTTGATGGGGACTTAATAAAATTACAGTGTGATGACTCGGAGGAAAAACAATGAATTATTCACTGAATCACATATCCTCTACTATTTGGAATTTGATTTGGTGTACTATTGTTGTGCGACCAGGTTAAAGAAGGATGGCTTCCTCCTTGGCTTGCTGTTCATCTTGTACACTTGCAGGTGATTAATTATTTTTTGTGTAGTATACGGGAGTCTCTCTTTTTATCCTTTTTCCTTGACTTATCCTGATTGTGCAGTCAATTGTTACGACTTACTGGAATGAGCAAGGAAGACCAGCTTTGGATCTGACGATAGAAAAGGTCTTGTTCTGCGTCTAATGCTTCTAATTAATTAGTTCATTTAGGTCTATTACTTGTTCTTTATGGTATTCTTGATATATATATATATATCTCTTCCGCAGTATAGATGTGAATCTTTTTAACAATGATTTCTTCAGGCGCTGGAGACCAAATCTGAAGTGGTAAAGTTGGTGGAGCCTCATATTCACTCATTTAAAACAGTGAGTGTTCCCTTTGAGTTCCTCTTTTTCACCAAAGGAGACATTTCTGCTTTGATAGTCCATCTAGTTAGTTCTGTTATCTATTTCGTGGCTGCTGTCACCTTGACTCCGCTTTCTTAATGTCTTCTCTGTATTTGCTTAGCTCTTTGCATCTATCCTCTATGCTTAATGACACATTCACATAGGTTTGGGAGATGATAATCTGTAGTTTAGATTTTATTTGGTTGTTTGTTTCCATTATGGAAATAACATGTATAATATGTTTTTCTTGTTGTTTCATTTGAAGAAATGGATCCCAGCTATGAAAGAGCGTTCAGTGGAATTTGCTCGTGATGCCGGACCTCATGTACAGAAGCTTAAGACTAAGACAATCGACCTTTATCACACATCCAAGACGTTTATGGAACTTCATATTGTGAAGGCACAGGAGGTCATCCAACCCTATCTTGAGGTATATTTGTTTCTTTAGTCTTTACCATCTTATTTCAATGATTATGGTCTGCCTCCTTGTCAAAAAAAGGGATTATGTTCTGCCTGATTTATTCATATCAACCTACTAATTCGGCAGGAAGCTAGGAAGTTCACAGGCCCTTATGTTGACCTAGTTTCACTGGTGATGAAACCTCATATTGACAACGCAAGGGTTCTCTTGCAACCTTATGGGAAGAAAGTGCATCGCCATTATAGGAAGGTCAAGAAAACCGTCAGTTTATATCACGCCCAGGCATGATGTCTCTCTCTCTCCTCCATTTTCCCTACCACAGTATCCTTTTGGTCTATGTTGCTCGGACTCTCCAAAAGTGCTGCCGTACCCGTGCCGGATCCTCCAAAAATGCACTAAATTTGGAGGATCCGACACGCACCCAACAATATTTTTGAAGAGTTCGAGTAACATAGCTTTTGGTGCTGCTTTGCTATGATGTGCCACCCTTGATTTGCTTTCTTAATCACTTATGATCTAGAGTGATTCCTACTCGAACTTCTGATTAGTGATTATTAAACGAACTTGCAGTAATTATTACCTCAACACTGTGAACAGGAAAAACATGATTTTTCCTTGTGGAGTTCATGTTGTCTGGAGGAAGGGTGGGAGGATAAATTTGTTGGACAAGTTAATTGTCAAGATGGAAGGAGGGAGAAAATAAAAATGTTGGGAATTGGGTCAAACATAATGAAATAATTTGCAGAATAATGGTTGTAACAAAAAATATATTAGCATGAAAACCCATGTTTGTCATAATCTGAGTTGGTCATTATGAGTCAAACCTAGTTTGGCAAGAATGTTGAACCTTTTATGTTGTATGGTTCAATATGGAACCTATATTAGAGGCATCCTTTTCTTGTTTAACATGTTTTCTAATTTTGGTCTCAGTTAGAGAAACTGGCGTATTCTTGCTAAGTAGACATCACATTTGTTGGTAAGGACACATACATATTCATATCATATACCCACACCCACCCACCAATGTTCTCTAACTTCATGCTGCGGTTCTATTTGTCATAAAAGAACTGGGTCATGTGGGTGGTGGGGTGAGGAGACCTGTGCTCTTGCCCTTGAAGCTTTGACAATAATGGCTCATAGACCTGTGCTCTTGCCCTTAAAGCTTTGACAATAATGGCTCATAGAGATAAGTTGGTTATAATGAAGGACTTTTGCATTGGGCCGTGTCTGGAAGATACCAGAATCATAACTAGTATTCTGATGAATATGCAATCATCTAAACACCATGTTTTCTTTTTCCACCAATTCATTCTTTTGATGTAAGGTTACTTCTTGTGTTTAGCTGCTTTTTCTTCAAATGAGTGTCTGATTTAGAGTATATATTACACCAGTGTTTGTTGCTTGTGAACATAATTGGTTAACAAAAATTAATAGAATAAACAACAACTACGCCTCAGTCTCAAACAAAATTGTGGTCTGCGAACAAGTATTAATAGAATGGAATTGGAAAGAAAGGCTGAATGATGGGAGCTTGGCTAATATCTATATTAAGCTGGCTACCAAGTTTCAATTAAGGGAATGAACATCCAAGGGCATGCTCTGTTTTTTCAATTTGAATAATTACTTTTTCCTAAATGTGTTGGTATAATCCACCTTCAGTATTTCATTTATTTTTCATCGATTGTGTTCTTTTGGGGGGGATGCTGGAAAATAGTTATATTTTAGACTTAAAATGATGATCGCAATCGGCTTACATGAATCATTATTGCTTTTGTTTATGAAGGCTCAAGAAAACATACATCACTTGTTGAAGAATCATGACATCACCAAGCCGTATGCTACAAAGGAGTTGGCTTGGTATTTGGTATGCAGTGCTATATGTTAGTAATTCGCTTTCAACAGAATATATTGAGTGAGGGTGGATTATGTTTTGTTCTTTTGATGTTTTGGCTTAACATTTGAATTTTTATTTTCATTTTTCTTTTTATTCCAGGCCTTAGCTTTGCTGGCCTTACCTGTGATCTTTCTTCTTAATTTGGCGTCAGATTTTATGCGGTTAGTTTTCATGACTTTGACTTTGGCTAACCATGAAATCTATTTTTAATTTAAAGTAGCTTTTAACATTTTTTCGAATTTGTTGATTGCACTTTTGTGATTGTCCTATGCATTTCTGCAGTAAGAAGCCAAAGAAGCATTCTCATAGACACCATCATAAGAGCCACACACGTCGTAGGGCTAAAAGAGCACATCCTGACAAATGAAGTTCTATGCTACAACTCTATATATTCCAATTGAGTTGAAGGTAAAGCTTTGCTGTTTTCTTTTGTATAACGTTGCTAAATGAATTTTAGGGCTATCTAGCCTACTCCCGATCAGCAAGCCAATAGAACAATAATGCCTCCACAAAACCAACATTAAGGGAAGGAAAAAAGTGAAGATGTTAATGTTAGGCATGTTTATGCATATGTTGAGCAGATTAGTATGTTTTTTCTGGTCTCAGTTATGATCGTCCTGCATTGAACAGTATACACAGATGTGCAGGCAGGCAGGCAGATAGATGGGGGTATTTAGAACAGTGAAACATTAAGCATGACTATATCGTTCTGCTTTAATATTCGACTTGTAGATAACAACAACAATAAAAAACCCAGTGAAATCTCATAAATGGGGTCTGGGGAGGGTAGTGTGTACCTTTCCCCTACCTTATAAAGATAGAGAGGCTGTTTCCGATAAACCCTCGGCTCAAGGAATAGTAGAGATAATATTCGACTTGTAGATCTTGATGGAAATATTTTTGTCTATAATTCTTTTCATTCATGTTTATTGGACAGATCGCATGTTTCAGTCTCCCACACACATCAATATCTAGGGGGTCAGATATCCTGGTCTGTGAGATGCTAAACACAATATTCGAAGATTTTTGGATAACGAATTAGAAAGGTATGGCCTTAGCAAATATTAAAGTCTTACACACAAATAGTCTGCAGTTTGAAGATATAGAAATTCAAATTCATGTGATCTGAAGGATTAGGCTTACTCTGATGAATCATCTCCCTTTACCTTTCTGTTCTGTAATGAGATTGTATTTATTCCCTATGCCAGTGAAGACAAATATTGTGATCACAGTATTTTGATGACACTGCAATACATTGGTTACATTGTGTTTTTCCCATTTGGACGATGTTCTGTCCCTTCTGAATCCTATGAAGGAGATTGGAAATCTAACCTTTTTTGTGATTCATTTATCTTTGGAAATATACTTTTATTCGACCTATCATTTTGAAATTTTATTGAGGAAAGAAATAAAAAATTATTTTAAAATGAGAATAATTAAAGTAAAGAGCCAAAATGATGAATTATTTTAAAAAAATAATGATAATAACAAAAGAGATGATTTTCTGATCATATCTTACATATTCTTTTTGTGGTAAAACTTAATATATAATCATTCAGGAAATGGTTATATTTGGATAACTAGGACAAACCACTCGACTAATCTCTTTTGAACGTTTCTTTGCGAAAGCAAAAATAACATGAATTATTCGCTAGAAGAATTTGTTAATTTTCGTATATTTTTGCAAGAACACAAAGAGTTATTTCCTGGTTTATATTTGGTGTTTCTTGTTAAAAAAAACTTTCTGCTTACGATAATAATGTCTTGACCCTGAAAAAATAAAATATTTAGAGGAAAAGATAAGTGTATTGGAAAAAAAGTATACCCGATATATGGCAAGCACATGAGTCAACCCGTGGCAAACATTTCCTAGTCAACCCCAAGTCAGTCGAAGCTAACTAGGTTGAAGATTGAAGACAGCAGGTCACAACCCAAAATCACACCAAGTACCTAATCCAACTTGCTAGGTAAGCCAAACAATAATTAACACAATTCGAATGGAAGATCATCAACAAACAATGAATGAGATAACTGAATCCCGTTAAAAAAATTATCTCAAAGACTGGTAGTACAAGTCATGAGCTACTAAGATTAAGAATACAACTCTGGTACGAAGAAATAATACAACATCTGTTTGAAGTTTACATAAACAGAACTATAAGTCCTAAACTACCATGAACAAGTGGTAGCTTGAGTCTGGATCGCAGCTACAAATCCAATGCTGGCCTTCGTCATCCACAACAACTCAGCTCCAAAATTTGCAAGCAAGGTGTAGAAGTGTAGTATGAGTACACCCGACCTCATGTACTCAGTAAATATCAAGACTAACTTCGGTAAAATAGTAACGAGGGCTCAAGTCAAAAAATACTCAATTACTTAACCTGTACAACTCAATAACGTATACATGTACATAGTAACAATATCGAAATCTAAGCCTCACGTACAGATAAGGCCATCGGTGTACATAGAGGAAATATGCACAAGCATTTAACTAGACAACAATTCAACATATAGAGAAGATATCCATTTGATATCAAATAACTCGTCAACAATTGCATAGAGAGAAGATATCCAATTTCATACCAGTTTAACAGTTCAACATATAGGGAAGATTGAGGCTAAAATCATTAAATCATCAATAGTTGCATATAGAGAAGATATGCATAAAAGACATATATACATTCCAGGACTAACATATAGAGAAAATACGCAATAAAAATTATGTATGTGTTCAAGAAGTTTATATATAGAGAATATACACAAAATTCAACCACTAATCAGTTTTCTATAATCCGCATGAACCAGAAACCTGTTGGTTTCTCACAACCTGCATGTAGGCCATCAAGAGCGAAACGTGAGAGGGCGACACTAGGGAGATTGATCCTTATCCAAACGTTGTACAGACAACTCATGTGCCATAATCATAATTACCGCACGGACAACTCACGTGCCATCCATAATCTTTATACCGCACGGATAACTCACGTGCCATAATCATAACATTGCACGGACAACTCAAGTGCCATAATCGTAGCACCACATAGACAATTCACATGCCATAATTATAACACCATACAGACAACTCACGTGTTGTTAATCCAATCCATCACATAGAAAACATAAACAAGCATAAATGTATACAATCAATAGATATCAAATTACATACTCATGGACTGATAAAATAGCATGTTCGGGTGTATGCATGTGTGAAATATATAACTACAACTCAGATTAGGCGGTTACGCCACACATAAGGAGTATTATGTTTGAACAGGGAAATCAAACCTATATATATTCTCTAGCATGATTCAGGAAGTCACACAGTCATACAAACATATAAAACATGATAGCAAGAAGCATGGTATCCAAACAAGGCATAGTACAACCTAAAGAATACTCCGGTCATGAATCATATATAACACCCGTATATACGCTCGTTACCTTGCATATACATTTCTTCTACACATTTTATTTAATGAAATAAGGTCATATCCAAAAGATTATTTCCTCACAACAAGATTAGGCAAGATACTCACCTTAGTAGGGCTAGCTTTCAACCTTAAATGGCGCACAAATATCAATCTAGCCCTCCAATCACGTTAATCCAAGCCAATCATCAACCAAAGAAGTCAAACAATGTTATAGGAAGCAATCCTACTCCAAAAGCTTCGATCTTTGTGTGACGATCTGATAAGTCGTTTTGAGTACTAGCCTTAATTTTCTATTTCGATACCTCTCATAGATTCATTTGATGTTTATTGGTTTGCATGCACAGTTCGTGTCATTTTTCAGAAAGTTTTTACGTAAAACTTTGAAGAAAAAGTAATTTTTGACTTAAAAAGAGGTTAGAATTGACCACGGTCAACATTTTTGGTAAACGACGTTAGATAGGTATTTTGATAATTTTGGTGGGTCCATATAATATTTTTGGACTTCTACGCACGTTTGGTTGGGGTCTTGAGTAACCCAAACGCGTTTCGGTGCATTATGTGAATGATTGTGAAAAATCGAGTTTTAAGTTTAAATCTTGAGTTTTGATGATCGATTCTTGTTATTTGATATTATTTTTATGATTTGAGGTAGCTAGAGAGATTGTATGATGTTATTTCACTTGTGTGCATGTTCGGTTTGGAGCCCGAGGGGCTCAAGTGAGTTTCGGATGCATTGCAGACTGATGTTTGAACTGCTGATGCTTTGGTCTGGCGCTTCAGGTCTGCAGGTCTCAGAATTGCGATGACCTATTCGCAATTGCAAGTTCCGCTTTTGCGAAGTTGGGCTCACAAATGCAATAACTGGGAGGGGAAGCTGTTTGCTTTGCAATTGCAAAGATTGCATCGCAAATGCGTCTTGTAGGCTCCGCTTTTGCGATTGTTGTGTCGCAAATGTGACTAGATCTTAGTCGGGGAACCTTTGCAAATGCGAAGGTGTGGTTGCAAATGCGCATAGGGTCAGGTTCGCAAACGCGAGTTTTGTGTCGCTTTTGCGACCACTAATGGCTGGACAGTTGTTCGCTTTTGCAAACATTGCAAATGCGAACAAGCTTGTAGCTGGGTAAAAGATGGAAAAGTTGGGACTTAACTCATTTTACTCTATTTTTCAACCCTAAATACTTTGGAGGCGATTTTTGAAGAGGATTTTCTTTCCAAATTCTTTGGTAAGTAACTTTAACTAGTTTTCAATTACCTTTTCATGAATTTTATCATCAAATCCATGAATTCCAAGGTAAAAATTAGCGATTTTGGGTAGAATTTAGGGATTTTGTAAAATTTAGATTTAAACCTCAAATTGAGGTCGAATTTCAAAACAAATCACATAACCGTGCTCGAGGGTGAATGTGTAATCGGGTTTTGGTCTAAATTTCATATTTCGACTAAGCAAGGCCGGAGTTGACTTTTTTTAAAAAATGATCACAATTGAACCTTTTTTCCTTTGTGTGTAGGTTCTAAAGCTTATTTTAGATTGTTTGATTGATAATTGGCTAGATTCAATTGGTTTGCAAGTTGTTCAAAAGGCAAAGCCATGATTGATTGTTGATTTGGCTGCAGAAAGAGGTAAGTATTGTGGTTGACCTTCACTTGAGGGAATTCGAACTTGATTGGTCTATTTTCTACTTGAATTTTCTGTGTGGGGACATCGTATGTGCAAGGTGACGAGTGTACGTACGTTGTCTTGAGTTAAGTATGCGGGGTGGAATTTTGACTGTGTATTTTAATTACATCATGCCTTCTTTTACTCCGTGCTACTATTCATATCATGCCTTCATAGTTACTTGCCCTTATTTGTTAAATATATGCTTTCTTGTTATATGCCCTCTTTTGCCACTTATTCCGTGCACCCATGTTTCTACTTGTTGTCTGTTTTTACTTGTTTTATGTCTTTAATTGTTTATTTGCCTTTACTTGCTTCTACTTCGCTCTGATTTATTATATTAGTTTACTTTAGAGTATTTACTTGCTTGGGTTCTTTTTTCTTATATTGAGAGCTACGTCGTAGTTACTTGTCATATTTATATGTTGTTTGGGACCGGGTTGCATGCCGCAACAGATATTAGTATTGCTGTTAGGGATCGAGTTTTATGATATAACGAATATTGGTATTTGTTATCTGGGATCCGGTTGCATGCCGCAATGGAGATTGGTATTGTTGTTTCGAATCGAGTTACACGCCGCAACAATAATTGGTATTGTTATGATATGTGTGGATCGGGTTGCGCGCCGCAATAGAAAAGATATGTTATGAATGTTCTTGACTGTTGGTTCTATAAACGTTTTGTATTGTGAATTTGAGCATAGATGATATTCTAGAGCCCTCTGTTATGTATTTTCTGATTCGGTTTTCATGTTAATTCTTACTTTTCTCTATTCTACTATTGATGTCACATTCGTACATGATTGTAGTGACTGCCTTGTTATAGCCTCATCACTACTTCATCGAGATTAGGCTTGGTAGTTACAAAGTACATGGGGTTAGTTGTACACTTTTATACTTATTGTGCAGATTCTAGTATTGGTCTTAGCGGAGCATAGTGGAGTCTTGCTCAGACTATTCTTACTCGAAGACTTAAGGTAGAGCTGCATAACATTCGCAGACCTTGAAGTCCCCTTTCTTATCTATTTTACTATTTATTTCATTTAGACAATTGTATTTTCATTTTAGACCTTGGTTGTAGTATTTTTAGTAGCTCATGTACTTGTGACACTTGATTTTGGGATTAGACTAGACAACATATTATAAGTTTATTTTACATATTTTGAAGATATTTAGCTTTACCTTTGTATTAATCTGATTTTAAATTATTAAAAATGAATATTGTGTAGCTAATGTTCGCTTGCCTTGCAAGTGGACGTTAGGCACCATCATAGCCTCGTGGTTAAGATTTCGGATCGTAAGACTTGAGGTGGAGTCATCTGTTGTAGTCATCACAAGTATTGTTCCGGTTTTCCATAAAGATACATCAATTTTATTTGCTCTAGGTTCCACTTATTTGTATGTGTCATCTTATTTTGCTTCATATTTAGATATGTCTCGTGATTCTTTGAGTACCCATTTTATGTGTCATGCCTATTCGGGATTCTATTATGTAGACCGTGCCTATCGTTCTTGTTTGATCTCTATCGTGGGTTATGAGACTATGGTATACCTTCTGTTACTCAATATGGTGGACTTTGATGTGATTTTAGGCATGGATTGATTGTCACCGTATCACACTATTCTGGATTATCACGCTAAGACCGTGACGTTGGCTATGCCGGGATTGCCGAGGTTATAGTAGAGAGGTTTATTGGGTCATGTTCCTAGTAGGGTGGTGTCTTTTCTGAAGGCACAATGGATGGCTGAGAAGGTATGCTTGGCATATTTAGCCTTTGTGAGGGATGTTAGTGGTGATACTCTTACCGTTGAGTTAGTTTCGATAGTGAGAGAGTTTCAAATGTGTTCCCAGTAGACCTACCAGGCATGCCTCCCAATAGGGATATTGATTTTGAAATTGACTTTTTACCGGGCACTCGGCCTATATCTATTGCACCATATTGCATGGCACCAGTGGAGTTGAAGGAATTAAAGGAACAACTACATGAGTTTCTTGATAAGGGTTTCATCAGACCGAGTGTTTTGCCTTGGGGTGCTGCAGTTCTATTTGTAAAGAAGAAAGACGGCTCTATGAGAATGTGTATTGACTACAAGCAACTTAACAAGGTTACTATCAAGAATAAGTACCCACTACCGCGTATTGATGATTTGTTTGATTAGTTTCAAGGTGCTAAGGTATTCTCGAAGAACGACTTGAGATCGAGATACCATCTGTTGGAGATCTGGTCTTTAGATATTCCGAAAACGGCTTTCAGAACCCGTTATGGCCACTATGAGTTTTTGGTGCTATCTTTTGGGCTGGCCAATGCCCCCGCAGCCTTTATGCACTTGATGAACATCGTGTTCCAGCCATACCTTGATTCTTTTGTCATCGTGTTCATTGATGACATATTGGTATATTCTCACAGTCGGAAGGATCATGAGCAACACTTGAGGATCATGCTACAGACTTTGAGGGAGAAGAAACTTTATGCTAAATTCTCCAAGTGCGAGTTTTGGCTTGATTCAATGGCATTCTTAGGCCACGCGGTATCCAGTGAGGGGATTAAAGTAAATTTGAAGAAGATTGAGGCAATTCAGAGTTCACCCAGGCCTTCTACAGCTACTGAGATTCGGAGTTTCCTTGGGTTGGCTGGGTATTATCACCATTTCGTGGAGGGTTTTTCATCCATCACAGCTCCTTTAACTAGATTGACTCAGAAGGGTGTTATTTTCATATGGTTTGCCGAGTGTGAGGTGAGCTTTCACAAGCTCAATACTGCATTGACTACAACCTCAGTGTTGGTGCTGCCTAGAGGTCCGAGATCTTACACGGTGTATTGTGATGCATCACATATTGGTCTTGACGCGATATTGATGCAGGACAGTAAGGTGATTGCCTACACATCTCGGCAGTTGAAGGTTCATGAGAAGAATTATTTGTGCATGACTTAGAGCTGACAACCATTATTCACGCGCTGAAGATTTGGAGGTACTATATGTTTGACATCCCATGTGAGGTCTATACCAACCATTGGAGTCTCCAGTACCTGTTCAAGCAGAAGGACCTTAATTTGCTGCAGGAAAGATAGTTAGACTTGCTGAAAGACTATGATATCACCATACTATATCATTCGGGGAAGGCCGATGTAGTGACTGATGCATTAATTAGGAAGGCTGAGAGCATTCTTAGTTTGGCATATTTACCGGCAGCGAAGAGGCCACTAGCCATAGATGTTCAGGCTTTAGCCAATCACTTCGTGAGGTTGGATGTTTCGGAGGCTAACTAGGTTCTCGCTTGTGTTGTAGTACAGTCATTGTTGTTGGAGTGTATCAAGGTTCTCCAATTTGATGATCCTAACTTGTTTGTGTTGAGGGACACGATGCAACGGGGTTGCTAAGTAGGTTGTGATTGGAGATGATGGTGGTATGCGGCTTCAAGGCCAGATTTGTTTTCCAAATATTAATGTGTTGAGAGAGTTAATCCTTGAAGATACTCACAGTTCGCGCTATTCCATTCACCCAGATGTCACGAAGATGTACCATGACTTAAAATATCACTATTAGTGGTGGAGAATGAAGAAAGATATTGTTGCATATGTCTCTCGGTGTTTGAACTGTCAACATGTGAAGTACAAGTATCAGAAATCGGGTGGGTTGACTTATAGATTGGAGATACCGGAGTGGAAGTGAGAGCACATCACTATGGATTTTGTGGTAGGCTTACCACAAACCTTGAGGAAATATGATATAGTCTGGGTTATTTTGAACCGTTTGACTAAGTCCGCACGCTTTATTCTGGCGATCACTTCCTATTCTTCAATTTACATCTGGGAGATTATCTGCCTGCACGACATGCCTATTTCCATCATTTCTGACTGAGGCATGCAACTCACATCGCATTTTGGAGAGTCGTGCAACATGAGTTGGGAACGCGGGTCGAACTGAGTACAATATTTCATCGTTAGACGGACGGATAGTCCGATCACAATATTTTGATATTAGAGGACATATTGCAGGCATGCTCTATGGATTCAGGGGTCAATAGGACTAGTTTTTACCTCTAGCAGAGTTCACGGACAACAACAACTATCAACCGAGCATCCAAATGACTCTGTACGAGGCCTTATATGGGAGGCGATGTCCTTCGCCGATTGGTTGGCTTGAGCATGGTGAGGCTAGATTGTTGGGCACTGATTTGGTCCATGATGCTTTAGAAAAGGTTAAGGTGATATAGGAGCCACTTCGTGTAGCTTAGTCCAGGCAATAGAGTTATGCGTACCATAAGGTTCGAGATGTGGCTTACATGGCGGGCAAGGAGGTTCTTCTCTGAGTGTCGCCTATGAAAGGCGTGATGCATTTTGGGAAGAAGGTCAAGTTAAGACCGAAGTTTATTGGCCCGTTCGAGATCTTGGAGAGAGTTTGGGAGGTTGCTTACAGGCTTACATTGCCTCCTAGCCTAGCAGGGGTATATTCGATATTTCTCGTTGTCATGCTTTGGAAGTACCATGAGGACATATGACATGCTTTGGCCTTTACCACAGTGCAGCTTGACAAACATTTGACCTATGAAGAAGAGCCGGTGGCTATTCTAGATTGGCAGGTTCGTAAGTTCAGATATAAGAGTTTTCTTTCTATGAAAGTACAGTGGAGAGGTCAGCCAATAAGGAGGCTACGTGAGAGTCCGAGTCCAATATGTGGAGTAGATACCCCCTCATTTTTACTAGTCCAGGTACTTGTCTATGTCCGTTAGAGTATGAATATTTCTTTTAAAGGTAGAGAATGTGACGACCCGATAGGTCGTTTTGAGTACTAGCAATAATTTTCATGTTTTGAGACCTATCATAGTTTTATTTGATGCTTATTGGTTTGCGTGCAAGGTCTGTGTCGTTTTTCGAAAAGTTATTATGTAAAACTTTGAAGAAAAAGTGAATTTTGACTTTAAATGAGGTTAGAGTTGACCATAGTCAACATTTTTGGTAAATGACCTCAGATTAGTGTTTTGACAATTTCAATGGGTTCGTATGATATTTTTGGACTTGTATGTATGTTTGGTTGGCGTATTGAGTGACCCAAACACGTTCGGCGCATTTTTGAAGGATTATGAAAAATTGGGTTTTAAGTTAAAATCTTGAGTTTTGATGATCGATTCTTGTTTTTTGACGTTATATTTATGATTTGAGGTAGCGAGTGAGATTGTATAATGTTATTTCACTTGTGTGCATGTTCGATATGGTGCCCGAGGGGCTCAGGTGAGTTTCAGATGCATTGTGGACTAATATTTGAATTGCTAATGCTTTGGTCTGGTGCTTCAGGTCTGCAGGTCTCGAAATTGCAATGACCTATTCGCAATTGCGAGTCTCGCTTTTGTGAAGTTGGGATTGCAAATGCAATAACTGGAGGGGATGGGGGGATGTTGGCTTCACAATTGAGAAGATAGCATTGCAAATGAGATCCTATGGGCTGCGCTTTTGCAGTTGTTGTGTCACAAATGCTAAGGTGTGATCGCAAATGTGCATGAGGACATGTTCGCAAATGCGAGTTTTGTGTCGCTTTTGCACCATTGATGACTGAACAACTGTTTTCTTTTGCGAACAATGGTTCTCTTTTCTGAACATCGCAATTGCGAACAAGACGTCTCCTAGTGTTTTAAAAGGCATTTTCGGGGAGAGCCCTCGGGCGAGGCACACCAAAAACGCCCGGAGGCGAAGGTGTAGGGTGTAAGTCTCAAGAGGCGTACACCCATCAATTCGGCGCAACGCCCAGGCGTTCGGGGCGTACGCCCCGACGTTTGAGGCATATGTTTTTTAGTAATGCGTAAGCCCCAGAAACTTTTTCAAATTAAAACAAAATTTATTGAATAAGTCCTTTATAATATACCAAAATTTTCAAAAGTGAGCTTGGTAATTACTCAAAAGTTTTAAAAAGGAACTGAAATGTATTAAATTAAAAAGTCAAGACCTTTTTTTATTGATTGAAGCCCTAATTCATGGTCTTTCCCAATTCTTTATCTTGTCCGCTAGTGTGTTAATATCTCCCAAAAGCAATGAATATTCAATTATTTTTAACAAATACAAAGTGAACTCCATTCTCTTTCATAGCAGCAAGTTCAAAATTCAAATTACAGGTTAATCATCCCTTTTGTCCTCCATGTAGAAAACTTTATTCTTTTCGACTCGAGTTAGTTGTGCTTCTAAGTAGCGTACAATAAATTATTGTGATTAGTTTTTTTGTGGGGATGGGATATATCTATATATATTTTTTACATATTTATTGTTTTCTTCAAATTTTATGTAATTTTAACTGTTTATAAATATTTACTGTAATTATATATATTTTTATGAAATATTAAAAATTAAATACCTACGGGGCTTACTCCCCCGTGCCTCGGGGCTTACGCTTCGCTGAGGCATATGTAAAACGCCTCGCCTTACACCCATGCCTTTTAAAACACTGACGTCTGCAGTTGGGTAAAAGATGAAAAAGTCGGGTCTTGGCTCATTATATTCCATTTTTCAACTCTAAACACTCAAGAAACGATTTTTGAAGAGGATTCTCTTCCCAAATTCATTGGTAAATAATATTAACTAGTTTTCAGTCAATTTCAATTTCTTTTCTATGAATTTTGTCATCAAATCCACGAATTCCAAGGTAGAAATTAGGGGTTTTGGGTAGAATTTGGGGATTTTATAAAATTGAGATTTAGACCTCAAATTGAGGTCAGATTTCGAAACAAATTATATAACCGGGCTCGGGGGTGAATGAGTAATTGGATTTTGGTCTGAGTCTTATATTTTGACCAAGCGCGCCCAAATATATAATTAGATTCCAATATCGAGTCCCAATCAGTACTCAAATCCTCAAAATATGCTCTATTATAGTGTAGTTAAAATCCCAAATTTCCCTTATAAATTCCATGACTAGAGTGTGCAAATTCGTGGGAAATCAAGATATATATTCAAATTCAAGTGAAAATTACTTACCCACTAAGTAGCAATTAAATCCATGTTAAAGTTCTACTCTCGTGATCCCTAAGTCAAAACTAGTGAAAATGAGTCTCCTCCTGAAAATATGGACTTATATAATCCCTGGATGAATTCCTTCATTACGTTCGCGGCCCTACCTACGCAAACACGAAGTACATTCTCTATTGAACCACAAATCCTTGTCCGCGAATGCAATGCCCATCTCGCGAGCGCAAAAAACACTTGCCTGCATCCCATGCGAAGGCATCTGTCCTTTCGCGTCCGGGAAGACCTACCCTCCAAGCTACTAACACCTTCCGTGAATGCGGTGACGCACCTGTGAACGCGAAGCACAAAGGCACCCAGCTTCTAAACACCCGTCACAGAGGTTGTCCTTTCTCGCGAATGCAAAAAACAAAACCCCCGGTCCAATCTCTGCTTTACGAACGCGGGGCCACCCACGCGATGCATAACTAACACCAACAAAACCAACAGTGCCCATCACGATAAAAATAATCTGAAACTACCCTGAGTCACATCTGAGGTCCCCGAGACCCCCCTCCAATCATATCAATGAGTCCATATACTTTATTTAAACTTACCCAAAGGCTAAAATACCACAAATAACATCAAAGCCAAGAATCGAAGACAAAAATTCTTATCTTACCTTCCAATCAATTCAACTTCGCCGAGCGCGTCCGAATCATACTCAGACATTCCGGATCATAACTAGACTTTACACACAAGCTCCAACCAACCAAATGAACCTATCCAATGCCTCAAAACCATAGTATGAGTCCGATAATACCGAAGTCAACTCCCAGTCATTCCTATGAACTTTCTAATTCTTCGAATTGCAAACTTTCAACAAATATAGCCAATACCTTTTAGAAACATCCAAATTCAAATTAGAACATACTCCCAAGTCCAAGATTATTATACGACCCTATTGAAATCATCAAATTTTGATTCCGAGATCGTTTACTTAAAAGTCAAACCTTGGTCAACTTTACTAAATTAAAGCGTCTAAATTGAGAATCAATCTATCAAATCAATCTCGAACCTTGCAAACATCAAAATAAACCACACACGTACATTATATGAAGCTAATCAAGGTCTTAAACCGTCCGAACAGAATGCTAAAACTCAGAACGATCGACCGAATCGTTATAGAGAAGTTAATCCTACGATCACCCTAACCCTACTCGTAACGGACAAGCCCTATCTGTGATAATTGATTTGGAGAGTCACACCTTAATACCCCAACAATTATGATTCTACTAGGCGTAACAGTCGAGATTCACCTTTATCACTTGAAGCCTGTGCAACGGGTGGGCATGATACTTGGGACAATTACAAAGAGATTATACTGTAAACATCCATCTTCCCCACCACTGTATCTCATTTTGATCATGTTTACACTACTATAATTAATCTATATTAAATTCTCTACTCAATCTTATTGTCTACTAGCATTCAAAGAGCTCAAATCTTTCAATAAGAATCTCTTCCCTTTTTCTTTATTACTCTCATTAATTCTATTTACATTGTTATTATCATTATCTAACATAGGATCAATAACTTTGGCTTAATTGAGATTGTTTGTGGCCTAGTTTTACAATTCAATTGCTTAACCTATTTGACTAGTTTAAGTTAAACAATTTGGCGCCATGCGGGGCCCAAGCAATTGTGTAATTATCCAAAGCTTTTTATCTTTTGGTTAATTTTCTTTTTGTTGTTAGCGGCGCATCTTGGCTGGAGATTAAAGTAGGTCATCATCACAAAGTCCATATTAATTCCAGCCAAATTCACCACGACAATCACAAGAAGAATCACCACAAAGAAATGCAGACGAAGAGGTTGGAAGGGTTCAACCTGACTTCGCTGAATTCATAGCCCATCAATATGCATGGAACCGGCAAATTAGCATGATATTGTTGGCTCTAATCAAGAATGCAAAGTCAAGGTCACCCATACCACCCAGGGGGAACCAATAGGATTCACTCCAGCTCCTATGCCAAGACTTACAAGTGACTTAGGGTACGTGGGAATGAGAACCGATATCACATGGCAAAATATTGATCCTAATGGTACTTCAAAACTATAAAGCTCTTTTTATCTTCGTGGGAGACTTTGTTAAAATAGATCAAGGAGCAAAAAGATTGTATTAAATCAAATATCGGGGGCTCCAACCGTTCTCAAAGGGATAGATGTTGAAAGATACTCTCTACAACCTTGGAAGTCGGAGGCCTCTCCCCTTCATATACTCAAGAAATTTAGGATGCCAGAGCTTGTCAAATATGATAAAACTTGGGATCCTCGGGACCATGTCACAACCTACACTACCAAAATCAAAAGTAAATAACTTGACAAAATAGAAATTCGAGTCGATGCTGGTCGAAATTTCGGAGAAACGCCCACAAAGGGAGCATTAACCTAGTATTGATTGAAAATTTGATAGGTTCTTTTGCAGAACTTGCAGATGTCTTTATTAAGGAATATAATAGAGCTTAAAAAGTTGAAAAGAAGTTTTAGGATATCTACAAAAGTTGGCAGGAAAGCACAAATCTACTCCAAGGCTTTGTGGACCTGTTTCAAAAAGTCAACTAGAGGTCCCGGATAACTTGGCAGCATTGGCTTTTGCTAAGAATTTGAATGAGAAGAGTTCGGGGGATACCAGGAGGTTAAAGGACAACGTGCAAGAATTTTTCCCAATGACCTGGAACGAGGTGTACTACCGATATAGTACCAACCTTCGTGTATAATAAGATGAGATAATATCAACTAACACTGATAAAGGTTCAGGAAGCAAATATAACTTCTCAGGACTCCCAACAGTTTTATTCTCCTCTTTTTTATACTTTTCATAGATTTTTATTTCTTTGTACTAATATTTTTAGATGATAGGCATGGATAGCCCGGATGATGAAAATTCAGACCCGCAACAAACATACTGGAATAACAATAGTTTTGAGCAGGGGTTAAAAATGTCTGACCAAAATGCTAGTGTCATCTTTATCTCTATATTTTCTGCTCCAAAATTCCTTTTTAGAAATCGGGTTGATGGAAGATCAATCGAAAAAGATAAAACAACCTGGCAAACAAGTCTAGTATTCGAGCTTTTATTCTTCAAACTCAAAACCTAGGGATACCACTATACACTACTATATGTTGAGTCTAAACTATACAAAGACGAGCAATCTCAGCCCGACATCATGATAATGAGAACATCAGGGACAAGCTCATCCCAACAAGTAACATTCGAGAACACATCCCAATCAAGCAATTTTACTGCTTATGAATTAATAGTTCGGTAGCAACCATTTTGTCAAAATATAAAGCCTTTCAACGGCTTACATTTGAATTTGTTATACCATTCGGATCTATTATCCCATTGTATTCCATTTGGATGTGTTATCTCATTGTATTCCATTCGGATTAGTTATCCCATTCGAATTAGTTATCCCATTCGAATTTTTTATCCTATTGTATTTCATTCAAATCTGTTATCCCCTTGTATCTTATGTATTGTAGGTCCAATAATGGCTACACTCCCTAAACAGAATTAAGTCCGTCAAAATAACTCGGTATATATTATTCATACAAGTAATTCCTGATATAGATATATATAATCAGTTATTCCATATTATTCAATGAAAATGGAACATCATCTATTTTTATCTAGATAAGTTATCTCATTCATAAAAGGCAGCTCGGTGCACTAAGCTTCCGCTATGCGCGGGGTCAGGAGAAGAGCCAAACCACAAGAGTCTATCGTACGCAACCTTACCCTGCATTTCTGTAAGAGGTTATTTTTACGGCTCGAACCGTGACCTCCTAGAAGTTATCTCATTCATATTTAGCATATTACTACATGCACAATAATCTGGATCCGTTATTCTCTTATGCCTAAGTGAAAATGAAGCGTTATTTCCATACACATTAAATAGGTTACACGATCTCCTTTTATATTATGTCTACAATAAGGAAAATATTTACCGAACACTTGATATTTTAATCCCTTTTTAGATCATCACTCCACAAGCGAAACCTTGGACTTCATGCACCCACGTACAATTAAAGCACCAAATTGGAACATTCATCCTGAAAGTGCCGGTTAACTTAGATAATACACATACAAGTATAAAATGGACTCATTCAGTTATAAAAAAAATGAAATATGATATCAGAAGTACAGAATCTGGGTTTGAAGTAGTAGACTAAGAAGTTGAGAAAGCGATCAAAGTATGGACAGTGGAGGAGGAGAGATGGGGATTGTTGTAGCAGGAAGCGCCAAAGTATCCTCTTCTCTATCACTTCTATCTAGATTCTTAGCTAAAAAATCATAAATTCTCAAATTTGTTTTGAAAAATTTAATTTGGGTAAAATTTGGTTTGAAGATGAAAATATGTTTGGACATGATTTTTCAAAACATATTTCACTTTTTATTTAAAAAAACATGAAACATGACTTATTTCCACAAGTTCTAAAAACTATCACAAATACCCAACAATATCATTATCACAAACCATAGCCCTGAACATATATAAGTTTGATACAAAATTATCATTTTTATAATGAACTATATAAATCATTAATTACAGTGAAATTCCATTAGAGAATTACGGCTCCTAATTAAGAAGAAAAAGTTAACTGGTATGAGTGTTCAGAAAGCCATTTAGCCTACAAATCAGAAGCAAAAGTAAGATGCACAAATGATTGAACTGATAAAGGAGCACATTCATCAAATATTTAGTTGGTCGTAATAAATGTGGGCTCTTTTCAAATTATAAAAGTTTGGGGTAATATTTAAAAAAATTTAAAAATGTAACTGTCATGTTATGACCAAACATGTGTTTGCTAAATAAATCTCAAATTTATTTTGGCAAAACTCACGGTCAAACGGTCCTTAAAGGTTTCCTTTTGCTTTTTGGAGTTGTGTTGCACTCCTTCGGAAATGGAGCTCCCGAGAAACAATGTT
Source organism: Nicotiana tomentosiformis (assembly GCF_000390325.3). Lineage (NCBI taxonomy): Eukaryota > Viridiplantae > Streptophyta > Magnoliopsida > Solanales > Solanaceae > Nicotiana > Nicotiana tomentosiformis. The sequence goes on from NC_090822.1 coordinate 27,563,639, forward strand.
CGAGACAACAATGTTCCCCTTTGATTCGCCTATAAAGGCGTTGATGAATGACTAGGCGATTGACTGAGGGACTGCTTCCACCTTCTCCAGGTTAATATCTTTTCCTCATGGTATAGAATATAGAGTGGCTTCAGTGGTTACATGCTTCCCCTTCCTTAGATAAAGCTATACGTACGTAACTATTGTAAGCTGTCAAATGTATGAGCATGTAATTATTTTCCTATTCAAATTGCTTCTAAAATAACTTTAATTAGTATTTTAGTTATTTTTTATGTTTATAGGATTTTCAATAATTTTATTTATTTTGTTTTGTATTTTTAGTCATATTTTTGTATTTAATTGAATTTTAGCTGTATTTCTAAAACATACAAAATCACAATTTTTTTTTATTTTTCTTAGTACATTTGAGTTAGTTTATTGCATAATTAGATAATTAATTAAGTTAAATAGCAATTTTGATAGTCAACTTATTAGGAGATTGATGAAATAGGCTATTAGTGCAAATGACTCAATTTAAAATTTGAATAAAAGTGGTTATATGCTTAAAGAAAAATTTCAGGTCCAAACTTTAGCCGACAACCTAAAATTTTCAGGCCCAATACATGCGCCATTTTCCCCGACCTGGTCTTTGATGACCAAATGAGTTTCAAATGTCGAAGTTAAGCTTCGAAACAGGGTTTTCCCCTTCTCACGCTTTGTTAAATGACCCCTTTTCCCTCATACCCTCAAAACACCTAATTAACCCCCATTTGGTCCGAACCTTAGTCGCCTCAATACCCCCCCTCTCTCTATCTCTACCATGAACCATTGCCTCTCCGCCGTTTACCACCACCGAAAATTTTCAACCAATGCCAGAGGTGGTCAAAACCCCTACCACCTTATATTAAATTCTTCATCTCTTCACCCTTTACTCAAATACATCAACCAAATTGGCCAATTTCTTCTTCAAATCCATGAAATTGGTCGAGAAAATAAAAACCCTACCTTTATTACCCCATTTACCAAATTATCACAAACCAGAGCCCCGATTTTTCTGAAAATTGCATAAATAGGTAGGTTTTGTGAAGATCTATTTACTGATGGTAGTCTCTGACCATTTCACGGTGGCCAGCTCCAGTCAACTCACCATTGACTAATTGGAATCACTGGTATCCTTTCTTCTCCTTTATGTATGGGCTTTCAGAATCTATTGTTGCTTGTAGTATTGCCTCGATTATTGTAACGACCCGACTGGTCATTTTGAGTATTACAATCCCGTTCCCCCATTTATTGTTCAATTTTTGCTTTACAGTTGTTGTGTGACTTGTCGGGGTAATTGGTTCGGGTCCGGTGAGGTTTTGGAATGAATTGGAACACTTAGTTCCAAGGTTTAAAGCTTGAAATAGTTGACCGGATGTTGACTTATGTGTAAACGACACCGGAATAGAGTTTTGATGAATCCAATACCTCCGTATGATGATTTTGGACTTAGGAGTGTTTCCGATTTTTTTTTTTTTGGAAGTCCGTAGTTAAATTAGGCTTGAAATGGATAAAATAGAAATTAAAGTTTGGAAGTTTGATCGGGGAGTTGACTTTTTGATATCGGGGTCGGAATTCAATTCTGAAAATTGGAATATGTCCATTATGTCATTTATGACTTGTGTGCAAAATTTGAAGTCAATCGGACTTGATTGATAGGTTTCGGTATCGAATGTAGAAGTTGAAAATTCATAGTTTCATTAAGCTTGAATTGGGGTATGAGTCGTGGTTTTAGCGTTGTTTGATGTGATTTGAGGCTTCGACTAAGTTCGTAGGAGGTTTTAAGACTTGTTGGTACTTTTTGTTGAGGTCCAGGGGCCTCAGGTGAGTTTCGGATAGATAACGGATCGAAATTTGGACTTAGAACAAAGCTGGAAACTTTCTGCCTTCTGATGCAATCGCACATGCAGAATTTGGCTCGCACGTGCGACTCGCAGAAGCAAGCATGGAAAGTGCAGATGCGGTCAGGGGGCTGAGAGGCAGTGGTCGCAGGTGCGAGGGGATTTCCGCACCTGCATGATTGCATATGCGGATGAATGGGCGTAGAAGCGCAAGCTCCGCAAAAGCGGACCGAGTCTCGCAAATGTGAGCCCGCAGAAATGTCTTAAGGGACGCAGAAGCGGGGGCAATGAAGGCCTTGGCAAACCGTAGAAGCGGTTGGTTTCTCGCACCTGCGAGACCGCAGAAGTGGCTAAATGAGTCGCAGGTGCGGAACCCCTGGACAGTATACTTTTCGAAGGGGTTCCGAGTTTTTGCCATTTTGGACATTTCCAACACGGTTTTGGGGCGATTTTCAGATTGAATTCATGGGAAAACTTGTTTTAAGTCACTTATGATTATTGTTAGTCAATAATATTGGATTATCATTGAGTATTTCGACTAGATTACGTGTTTTTGAAGTGAAATTAGAGGATTTGGGGCATATGGATTTCAAAATAAGAATTTAGGATTTGGAGGTCGAGCTGATGTCGGAATTTGGTAAAATTGGTATGGTTGGACTCATAGGTGAATGTGCGTTCATATTTTGTAACTTTTATCAGGTTCCTAGACGTGGGTCCCATGAGCGATTTTTTAGTGCAATTTTAGGTTTTGTTGGAAAATTAGTATTTTCATATGAAATTAATTTCTATAATCTGTATCGACTGAATCCAATTTATTGTGACTAGATTTGAGGCGTTTGGAGGCCGATTCAGGAGGCAAAAGCATATGAGAATAAAGAATTACACGCTTTGAGGTAAGTAACAGTTCTAAATTTGGTTATGAGGGTATGAAACCCCGGATTTTGTGATGCGTCATTGATTTTGAGGTAACACACATGCTAGGTGACGGGCGTGTGGGCATGCACCGTAGGAATTGTGACTTGGTCAAATCCTGTGGAACAATGTAGTTGAATAATCTATTGTTATCTGTACATTCTCCATGTAATAGAAAAATTGAACCATAAATCATGTTTAGACAATGTGTTGGCACTGTAAGGACAGAGGTCGTGTACATGCTGAATTATCTGCTAAATTATTGTTTGTACTCAGTCACCACTTTACTTGTATATTACATCTCAGTCTCTATTGTTCATTATTGATACAATATATCATTTCTGTTGGGGCTGATTTTCATGATTTCTGAGAGCTCGAGAGACTGGATAGATTTATGACTGAGTAAGGCCGTGGATCCCGATATTATACTAGCTCGTGAGTTATCCGTGCGGATTCAGATATTATACTAGCACGTGAGTTGTCCGTACAACACGTGAGTTGTCCGTGCGGATTATAGCGCTTGGGGGTAAAGAGCCCCTCTGGAGTCTGCACACACACCTAGTGAGCACACGTACCTACTGAGTATGAGTGTCGAGTGCTGAGTGAATGGGAGGAATGAGTGACTGTTGCTCTAAGAGGATGCATTGATTTCATTATTGTTGCACTTCAGCTGTCATATATCACTGTTTTGGAGATTTCTAAGAGATATTATCTTCTATTTCAGTTGAACTTGACATAAAATTACTGTTTGGGCCTTAATTGTTGAACTTGCAAGCATGCCTACTTTCTTATGTTAGAAATTGCTGTAATTGAACTTAGCTGTGAAGCTCGTCACTACTTTTAGTTCTTTATTTAGTATTGTTACTTGCTGAGTTGGTTGTACTCATACTACACCACGCACCTCATGTGCAGATCCAGGTACTTTCGGATACGACGATTGCTAGTTTTTAGAGCTATTTGTTGGAGATTATCGAGGTAGTTACTTGACGTCCGCAGATCTTGACTCTCTTATCTTTCAGTTTTTGTATTGTTCTATATTTTTAGACAGTGTTTATTAGTCAGAATTTGTTATCATTTAGATGCTCATGTACTCAGTGACACCTGGTTTTGGGAGTGTTTTATATCAATATTTGTGAGATTTTTATATTGATGAAAATATTATGTTTTCAAACTTAAGAGAAATTGTGGTTTTATTGAGGTTGTCGGCTTGCCTAGTATTGAGATAGGCTCTATCACGACATACGTGATTTTGGGTCGTGGCAATTATGAAATCATAGCCAATGCTCAACTCACAATGCCCTCTGCCGGCCAGAACTCTATTTTTTCGGTGGACACTGCTCTGTTGAGGTAATCACAGAGACCTTTTTCCTTTCTTCTTCATTTCTTTCTTTCTTTCTTTCTTTCTTTCTTTCTTTCTTCATGTATATCAATCAAGTATAGTTGCCGCTTAGTTTTAATTCTTTTTTTATTCCATACCTAACTGTTTATGATGATCGTCTCTGCTTGAGCATTGTTTGGTTATCATTTTCGATTACATGTTTAGTCAAACTATGGTTTCTAGTTATGTTGAAACTATTTAATCCTGCGTAAGGCTGTTTGGCTTTGATTTAGCCGACTAATTGAATGATAACTCAGTTAGCGTTTATTAATTTCTCTTTGGCTGGTGATGATTAGTTTTGACCAATTTACATTACGACTTAAGGTTCAGATTTTAAAACGGGGGTTCAAGGTAGTGTTTTGAATTGCGTTTTAAGATAGGTGGCATGTCTTGATCTATATATAGGCCCTGTAGCTTTGTGTTGGGTTGCTGATTAAACTTAATTTTCAAGGGTCAATTGGTTTGAGTCCAAGTCTTAGGGACCCATTTCAGCTCATTCAAATTTACATTGTGGATAACGAGTGAGATGGATAAGATAAGGGAGAAGCCATTGACTATGTATGTTCAGGTCTAGGCTAATAAATTTGTGATATTGGATATTATGGATTCTAGTAGGATTCTTGCTTATGTTGTGGCACAATTGTCTTTGTTAGAGCGCATCAAGGCTCACCAGTATGATGATCTACACTTGTTTGTATTGAATACACAGTGCAACAGGGTGGAGACAAAAAATTTGTTGGATATGATGGTGTTGTGCGACTTAAGGGTCAGATTTGTGTCCCAAATGTTAATGGGATTGAGGGATCTAATTCTGAAGGAGGCTCATAGATCACGGTATTTAATTCATCCAGGTGTCGCGAAGATGTATCATGACTTGAAGCAACTTTACTGATGGCGGAAGATGAAGAAAGATATTGTTGGGCATGTTTCACGGTGCTTGAATTGCCAGCGGGTCAAGTATGAACATCAGAAAACCTCTGAGGTTGGTGATACTGGAGTGAAAGTGGGAGCACATTATACTATATTTTGTGGTAGGATTACCATGGACTTTGAAGAACTTTAATGAGATTTGAATCATTATGGATAGATTGATGAAATCCGAGCATTTCATTCCAGTGATGACTTCGTACACTTCAGACAGGATGACTCAAATCTGTATCACAAAAATTGTTCATTTACACGGTGTTCCCATTTCTATCATTTCAGATCATAGCACTCAGTTCACTTTGTACTTTTGGAGAGCCGTTCAGCGAGAGCTGGGCACACAGATGTAACTGAGCACTGTATTTTATCCACAGACAGATGGCAGTCCAAGCGGACTATCCAATATTCAGATGGCGTGGTATGAGACTTTATATGATAGGCAGTGACATTATATTTAGTTCGTGATGCTTTGAAGAAGGTGGAATTGATTCAGGATCGCCTTCGAATAGCGCATAGTTGGCAAAACAGTTATGCGTACAAGAAGGTCCGTGATATGGCTTATATGGAGGGTGAGAAGATGCTTTTTAAAGTTTTGCCTATGAAGGGCATGATGAAATTTGGGAAGAATGGTAAGTTGAGCCCAATGTTTATTAGCCCGTTTGAGGTGTTAGAGAGAGTTGATGAGGTTGCTTATAAACTTGCATTACCTCCCAACCTAACATGGATACATCTGGTATTTCATGTTTCTATGCTTCAGAGGTATCACGAAGATTCGCATGTTTTGGACTTCAACATAGTGCAGCTTGATGAGAATTTGACTTATGAGGAAGAGCCTGTATCTATCATAGATTGGCAGGTTCGAAAGTTGAGATCTAAGGATATTTCTTCTATGAAAGTACTTTGGAAAGGGCAGCCGACTGAGGAGGATACCTGAGAGTCCGAGTCCGATAAGAGGAGTAGATATCTGCATCCTTTTGCCAGTTTAGGTACATTTCTATGTCCATTCAAGGAGGAACATTTCTTTTAAAGGTGGAGGAAATAACAACCCGATAGGTTGTTTTGAGTTATAGCTTTCTGTTATTTCTTTAATACTTTGAATAGCCTAATTTGATGATTTATGACTTGCGTGTGTGGTCCTTGATTTCTGAAAAGTTTAAATGTGACTTTTCAAAGAGAGTTTGATTTTGACACTTAAAAGTTATTAGAGTTGACCATGGTCAATAATCTTGATAAACGATATCGGATTGATATTTTCACAATTTCAGTAAGTTCATATGATGATTTTGGACTTGTACGCATATTTGGTTGGGATCTCGAGTGGCTTGAGGCCGTTTCAGCACTTATTGTGGAAAGTTCAAAAAATGTATTTTTGAACATTGAAATCTTTGAGTTTTGATGCCTGATTCTTGATTGTGGATGTTATTTGGATATTTTGAGCTTTTGAGTGAGTTCGTATGAGGTTTATATATTTGTTTGTATATTCGAAATAGGGCCCGAGGGGCTCGGGTGAGTTTCAGATTGGTTTTGCACTGATTTCTCCAAGTTAAGATTGTTGGTGCTGTAGTCACCGCATTTGCGATGATCTACTCGCAAAGGCGAGGTTCGTATTTCTAAATACCTCGCATTTGTAATAGGGGGAATGGGAGGGTAAGCTTCGCAATTGCGAAGTTGGTGTCGCATTTGCGGCCCTCACAATTGCAAAGAGGGTATCACATCTGTGACTTCTTTGTCTTAGAGGGCACTTCGCATTTGCGACCATGATGCTCACAGATGCGAGCCACACAATTGTGAACAAGAGTTTGTAATTGCGATATCTGCAGCTAGGTAAAAATAGGAGATTTCGGGATTAGCTCAATTTATTTAATTTTTGAGACCTATACTTCACCTAGAGGCGATTTTGGATAGCAATTTCTTCCCAACGTTAAGGTTAGTAATTTTAACTTATCTTTAATTAATCCCTATTATTTTTCATAGATTTTCATCTATAGATCTAGATTATCATAGAGTAGAAATAAGATTTTTGGGTAGAAACTTAGGATTTGATAATTTAGAGATTTAGACTTCGATTTGAGGCCGAATCTCAAAATAAAATACTTATTCGGACTCGGGGGGGGGGGGTAATGGATAATCAGGATATGGTCTTGATTTTGGATTTTGAACAAGCAAGCCCGAGTTGACTTTTGTTGACTTTTTTAAATATGTTAAAGATTGAACCTTTAGTGGTGATGGCATCACCTTCTCGTGTTGTAACTTGAGGCAAGGCCTAGTCCCCCTCTATTCTCTTTTGGTTAATACAACACAACCTAGTACAACTGGGCAACGCTATCTTAAAAAAAGAAGATTGAACCTTTTTGATACTAGGGCAGTTTTTAAAGCTTGTTTTGACTTATCTGAGTATTGATTAGCTAGATTCGAGTGGTTTGGAGGCTTGTGCTAAAGGAAAAGAGGTTTTGGAGGGTTGAGTTGTGCCAGAAGAGGTAAGTGTCTTGGTTAACCTTGATTTGAAGGAACTAGTATGTAATTTTGTCTATTTGCTATGTGTTATATATGTTGGGGGCTGCATGTAAACAAGGTGATGAGTGTATATGCGTTTGCTATGGGTTAAGCATACATGTAGAACTAGCGTATTTATGTTTTGTTGCTTTATGTATTATGTCTTCCATGCATTAATTAGATTGTGAAACTCTTTGATTGTTCTTATTCATCTTAATATTTGCGTCGAGCTTGCTGTGATATTGGGCAGTAAGACTATTGATATGTTAATTTGGCTATTGGTGCAAAAGTGGTAATTATTTTTCGTATAGCGAGTTATGTTCAATCACTCTTCTTGATATTGTTTGTGTTTTCCATCTTGCTTGGTATTGTTTATATGTTTATGCTTGGTGAGGAAGAGTAAATTACACGAAGGGTTTTTCCATGCTTGTGAGGAAAAGTGATTATGCAAGAAGGGTGTTTTCGTTCTTCTTTATAATATTACTATTACACAAAGGATATTTTCGTGCTTGTGATGAAGATTGAATATGCATGAACGGTGTTATAGTACTTGTGAGGATGAGAGTAAATGTACGAAGGATGATGATGTTCCATTTGATTGATATCTCTTATTCCTTGTTTTTACTATGCGGGTTGAGGATTTGGCTATGTTGTTTCATGATTGCCTTGTCAATTTTTTGGACTTGAGTTGTTGTGTGTCACGATCCAAAATCTAACTAGTCGTGATGGTACCTAACCCGACCCCCTAGGTAAGCCAATTGACAATAAACTAATTCCAATGAAATTTAATGAGACAAATAAATAAAAGAAAATATCTGAATCTTATACATTTTCCAAAGACTGATAGTACAAATCACGAGCTTCTAAGATTAGAATTTACAAAGCTGGTATGAAATAAATACATCATCTGTTCGAAATGTACATAAACAGATTTTTATAAATCTAGGCTACCATGCATAAGAGGCAGGTACAACCGGAACGCATGTGCATCTTCAAATCCAGCTCCCGACGATCACAACAACACCAACATCCAATATCTGCACGCAAGGTGCAGAAGTGTAGTATGAGTACAACCGACCCCATGTACTCAATAAGTAACAAACCTAACCTTAGGTTGAAAGCAGTGATGAGCTGGAACACAGGTCGGGGGTCCAACACCAATAGCCAACAACAGTTCATAACAACATAATGGAAGTAATAAAAGAAGTAGCTCAGAGGTAAAATTCTCACCTCGTTCACAGTTCCAGAAAAATAGGCATGATTTTCAAATATATCAGTGAAAACCCAAATCTTTTACCGAAATCACCAAATTATGAGTACTCACTAGGGGTGTGTACAGATTCCGGAGGGGCTCCTTCAGCCCAAGCGCTATAACAAGCCAATCATGGCATAAATCAATAAAACATGTTGCGACGTGCAGCTCGATCCCATAAATATCCTCACCATCAGGCCCTCGACCTCACTCAGTCATCAATCTCTCCAGTCTCTCGGGACAATGTCATGAAAATCAGCCCAAAAATGATTATGTGATGTATCAATAAATGGTGACAAAGACAAAGATAGGATATGCAAATGAATGCGTATGGCTGAGTATGTAATTGCAATGTAAGCAAATAATTCAACAGCAACAATGACTCGGTGGGTCCCAACAGAATAAGCATGAGGCCTAAACATGGTTCTAGCATGAATCATAGCTCAAATGCTCTAGTACGTACAGATTTCATGGTTAAAGATAAGATCAGGTAACTACATAGTACCACGGAAATAACGGAGTCACAATTCACACGGTGCACTCCCACACTCCCGTCACCTAGCATGTGTGTCACCTCAACACCAAAACATAACACATAATTTGGGGTTTCATATCCTCAGCACCAAGTTTAGAAGTGTTACTTACCTCGAACAAGCCAAATCCAATACCGAGCAAGCCAAGCGATGCTCCAAAAATGCCATCCCGCGCGTACCGACCTCCGAACAGCTCGAAACTAGCCAAAAGCAACTCAAACACATCAATTAATGCCTAAGGAAACAATTCCAAATGATAAGGGTCGAATCTTTAATCAAAAGCCCAAAATCGACTCAAAATTTCAACCCGGGCCCGCTCCTCGGACCCGATAAAACTCACAAAATCTGACAACCCATTCAATTACAAGTCCAACCATACTAGTTTCACTCAAATCTGACTCCGAATCGACGTTCAAAACTCAAAAATTCACTTTATGAAGTTTTAGACAAAACCCCCCAATTTCTCTTTAAAATTCATCAACCAATTACCAAAAATGAAGATGGATTCATGAAATAAAATAAAAGATGAGTAAGGAACACTTACCCCAATCCACATGGTAAAAATTACGTCAAAAATCGCCTTAATCCGAGCTCCATAGCTCCAAAAATGCTAAAATGGCCAAAACCCCCGAAATAGAGTACTTAATAATTCAGCCCAGGCATTCCTCTTACGCGAACGCGGAAAATCCATCGCGTTCGCGATGAAAAATAATAATCTGCCACCAAAAAGCACTACGCATTCGCGATACAACCCACGTGAATGCGATGACCACTGATGCAAAAGCTTCGCGAACGCGACTCACACTTCACGATCGCGTTGAAGAATTCTCCAGCTCCCAGTTGCCAAATCTCGACACTTCGCGACTGCAGTTCCTAATACGCGAACGCGGATAGTAACCCACATGACCTTACGCGAACACAGCCACCTTATCGTGACCGCGATGAAGAAAATTTCCCAACTCCAAATTTCCTCTACGTGATCGCGTACCCATCTTCGCAATCGCGAAGGACAATCGAGGAACCAGAAACCAACAACAACCAGCAACGAAAACATGAAGAAAAATGATCTGAACTCAATATGAAGCATGCCCGAGCCCCTCGGGACCCCGTCCAAATATACCAACAAGTCCCATAACACAACAAAGACCTACCCGAGGCCTCAAATCACACATAACAATATCGAAACGACGAATCGCATCCAAATTCAAACTTGGATGAACTTTGAACTTTCAACTTCCAAAACTCGCACCGAAAACATATCAATCTACTCGAACTGAACTCAAATTTTACACATAAGTCCCAAATGACATAACAAAGCTATTCCAATTTCCGGAACCACCATCCGAATCCGATATCATCAAAGTCAACTTCCGGTCAAACTTGTGAACTTTTCAAACCTTTAAATTTTTAACTTTTTGGAAATTTATGCCGAAACCTTCCACAAATATCCAAATGCAAGTCCAAAATCACCATCCGGACATAACAGAACCATCAAAACTTCAATTCGGGGGTCAAATTCACAAAAGGCAAACTCAGTCAACTTTTCCAACTTAAAGCTTCAATGATGAAATTCCAAGTCGATTCTGAATAACCTTAAAACCAAAACCGACGATTCACATAAGTCATAATACATCATACGGAGCTACTCATGCCCTCAAACTACCGAGCGAAGTGCAAATGCTCGAAACGATCGATACATCCTCCCCACTTAAACATACATTCGTCCTCGAACGTGCCAAGAGTTGTTTCAAAGCCATCAAACTGCCATGTAACCTTACCCTGCACATACCCGTCAGTGAACCCAGGTCACCCTATTCCATATAGGCCCAACAACGCAACATAATTGAAGATCATTACTTTGACCTTAGCCTGTTAACCTTAGAATATAATTTCCAGCATTCGAAATTTTCTATAAGACCTGAATCTCACATCTACACATTGTATAAGTCTGAACCACCTGCATCAAGTCATAACCATAACCAAAGACAAAATCACATGATATACCACATAACTCAAATACTCATAGCAATAACTGATCATAGTAGCTGCTCAAAATAACTCATTACCGTTAATAACCTCATTTCAAGCAAAACCTAGTTCAAAAACCTTCGCACACTGTCGATGATGAAATAAGCACACAGAAACGCATAACCACTCATCAGATCAACAAGTCTTGGAGCTCTCTCTCCCTCGACAAGAACCAAAGCCAAATCCTGGGCGAACTTCCGATATTATTATTCCGTAATCAACTCTGATAGTATCATTCTAGGTCCAACGACCTCATCTTATTAAATATAAGTTAATCTACTGACATGCCACACCAATACCACCTAGGGCCACAACCATGCAATCCGTGCACCAATATGTAACAATTCAAATATACTCAAACATAGAAAATGACTCCAATGAGAGAACCGTCCCGCAAGTTCAACAAGTACCGTCACAATCGTAATGTTACAAACCCATATTACATAGTAAAACCAAGACACACAAATCTGACACAAAGGATCATATCTCAACATAACTCCGTTGCAATGCGTAACTCCGTCCAAGCACTGACCATATGGAATACCTTAAGCCACCATGCTCAAAGTCAATAGCCACGGGCAATATGACCTCAAGTACCCAAGGTCCATGACCATAACCACGGAGGAACCAATAACACAATACCACAGTCCGGAAAGAACATAACCAAATGCGCAATCAATCATTCAACACCCTAATATCCATCTCGCTCAAATTCCGCTATAAGGCCCAAATAGGATCGCACCATGTGTGCCTATAACCAACGGATCCCAACCCCTCGTAGCATAGAAAGGTAACTCATAGAACATCTCAGAACACGAATAAGCTTAACTCTAATCGAATGGCACATCCCTCAACAACAGAAGTACGAAGTCAATCAATCCGAACCGGTGTAAAATACACATCCTCATTAGGACTGCAAATGGACCCTAAATCCACTATGGTCACCCACAAATAGATACATAACCCTCCGAAAGTCTACAACGACTGAACCATAACACATACTATCACCTGGCTAGCTTTGGCCACATCTTCACATTCCACAACCACGAAACGATCTGTTTCTGAGAACTTCTGGTCTCGAAGTCCATATAACACATGAATCACCATATTCGATCCCAGCTCCACCGCCCGAATGTCTAACACATCTCTCATACACAATCATCCCACGAGGAATACTTCTATAATTCTTCTGTGAAACATAGCAAAATCTGAATACCAGTAGTCGATCAACTAGGAGAGTACCACAATACCAATGAAGCATCTGCGAGTCTGAACACAATGCACCTTCTGAAATGCGCACGCTACCCAGGAATTACCAAATAGTTATAACATTCATCTATACTTCAAAAACTGTCCATACTGTCCAAGAATTTATGATCTTCCCTTCGAAATAGACACGTGACTTTGCACATGCAAATCTTAATCCCACATAACACGCCACATCTATCATACCATCATAGGAAAAGTATGAGAATCTCATAATCAACTCTGAGTCGCAAGCAAACTACATACTCAATTGGCCAGGAACCTTCAATTTGAGCTCATCCAGGAGAAAATCATAATACGCAACATGTTCCTCACGCCGATAGAAAATATATAGCTCTAACCGTGGTAGATATCCTCGAGAGCACTTTGAAATCCATTTACACATAATCAAGCCGTCAGAACTGAATCTTTCTAACTCAACCAAGCCACGCGAGTCACCAAACCCAAGAGTACTGCTACAAAACACCTGTAGAGACTCACCACATCACGAGAACCAAAAGAATCGAGCATACCATTACCCTATTGATCCAACCTACTACCAAGCTGCCTCATTTCTCTGAGTTCCTTCCGAATTACCCTCAAGTTGACACTCCTCCTCGCCATAATACCATGATCCTCAACCAAGAATCACCCCAAAAGATCCTAGAACAAAACCACACCACCCTAAGACCCATACGCTATTGTATTCCCTCTTAAACACCCCAAAAGTACCACAACCAAGACACCCACTCTGAAGAGACCTTCTGTGAATCAAAGTTGTTTCCCTTCACCTTCTTAATGCTGAAAGGTAGAATCCGTAATGATATAGAAATGCCACAAGTCTCGACATCATCTAATGAAAAATCTTAGATCCTCGCCATATACAAATCTGGAAAAATTCACAATTGCTACATAAAAATCTTGAATCCATTTGAACTTTCTCGAGAGTCATCCACTCTGCTCAAATCTCAATTGCACTGCCCCAAATGGGCCGAACGACTTGTGCCCCATTAGCACGACAACACCCACAGAAGTAACCTCGCCTTAACGCAACTGAGAAACTTCCTACTCAATGCGCACTACATCCTTCACGAATAACACCTCAATCATTCCATGATTTCTATATACCCATAAAGTGTAACATAACCCGTATCTAGAAATTCCTTTACTCGAGCCATCCTCGATCTCAATCTCTGCAAGTCATAACCGATTCACAAGTATGCCTCAAATCGAAACCAGTACAATACACAACCACGTAATCAAATCGTCAATAACAGATTCCCCCACATGGTTCAAAGCCATAGGACAAAACACTCGATAACTTATAATACCCATGCTCTATTACTGCCATAATCACGCACTAAAATTTAACTCAATCCCTCATAAGCTCATGTAACACAAACCCTCTAATACCTCAAATCATCTGCAAACCTCGCATTCATTCTTGTGACGGTCGGGTCAACTATTACCACCGATCCAAACTTAGATCGCACAAGTATAACCCACTTAGTAGAAAAGAAAGGCTCCACACAACATCATAAAAAATTACACATCCGTAGATTACCTTGCAGGTTATAACCCACATGCTTAGCCTCAAACTGACATCTCTTTATACCCTTTCACAACCACAACTAATACGCAATCACTTAATCTTCCTGGGTCTGAACTCGCCAACAAGGCATGAGAACCTAATTTGTTCCACAGTTAAACAACATGAAAGATCCTCCAATACACTCATAACTCGAGACTATATGTCACATCCAAACAGAAATCAAGCACCCAATAGTCCTTATTATATCTCAAGCAAACTCTTCTCGTCACATTCAATCCATCTGAACACATCCCGCAGTCACATCATACTTATCATATAGCTATCCAACCACTCATCGAGTCATGAATTCCACTAATAGAGTCACTACCGGACTTATAAGTCCAAAAGCACGTGCTCACATAATCGAAATCCCCATGCTCAAGCTACAGTCATAACCCGGCCTCAAGTCCTCCAGACGGGCCCATCATCAACACACAGAAATCATATCTCGCACCTCATCCATGGAATCACAAGCCAACGATGCACAGCTGATACTGAGCACTCACATGTGCACACGAATGCGTGGAGGGAATTCAAAGAGTTATGTTTCAAGCCGAATCAATGTCGTGCGATAAGGAAAGAAAAATAGGAAATTTATCCTAAATGCCTTGTAGCCTCTCGAAGATAGGTATGGAAGTCATCATACCGATCTGCAAGACTCTACTAGATGCTTGCTCATGACTTGTAGAACCTATGAACCTAGAGCTCTGATACCAACTTGTCACGACCCAAAATCTAACTAGTCGTGATGACACCTAACCTAACCTGCTAGGTAGGCCAATTTACAATAAACCAATCCCAATGAAATTTAATGAGACAAATAAATAAACGAAAATATCTGAATCTTATACATTTTCCAAGGACTGGTAGTAAAAATCATGAGATTCTAAGATTAGAATTTACAAAGTTGGTATGAAATAAATACATCATCTGTTCGAAATGTACATAAAAAAATATTTATAAATCTAGGCTACCATGAATAAGAGGCAGCTACAACCGAAACGTATGCGCGTCTTCAAATCCAGCTCCCGACGATCACAGCAACACCATAATCCAATATCTGCACGCAAGGTGCAGAAGTATAGTATGAGTACAACCGATCCCTTGTACTCAATAAGTAACTAACCTAATCTTCTCTTAGCCTCGTTACTATCTTGTCGGGGTTAGGCTGGGCACTTACGGAGTACATTGGGTCAGTTGTATTCATACTACACTTCTGCACTTCTTGTGCAGATTTTGGCATCAGAACTAGTGGTACTCAGAGGACGGACTAGCTAGTGATTTGAGGAGACTCGAGGTAGTACTGCACTCTCGTTCGCAGGCCTTTAAGTCACCTTTATTATAGTTCTGCTACTGTTTATTTGCTTCAAACACTGTATTTATTACTCTAGATGTTGTATTTAGTAACTCTGTAGAAGCTCATATATTCAGTGACACCAGTTCTGGGAGTTTTTGGATGGATGTTTGGTTTTAGTCTTGTTATATATATATATATATATATATATATATATATATATATTCTAGTTTTACCCCTTTACTATGATATCTTGTTGCCTTATACTTAGTTTTGCTTTTTTATTTTCGTTAAGTATTGGTTTGCCTAGTAAGCGGTGTTAGGCACTATCACGACCCTTTAGTTGGGATTTTGGGTCATGTCAATAAATTGTTAAACTAAAGATTTGGTAAATCAAATTAAGGATCAAGCTGAAAAATTAGAACATGTAAAACTTTAACAAGAATTAATTGAAACTTGATACATCAAATAAAGAAGTGATGGAGATTGAAGGTTGTTTCCGATTTTAACATCCCTGTTGCTTGTGATGATGAAATCATAATCAGGGGATTCCTTATTGACATACTTTTAAAAATAATTCAATTCAAATTTGGAAGAAGCCATTGTAGGTTTTGATGATAATTAAATGATCAACCGAACCACCATCGAGCGTAGAAATTATCACGATATCAGGCATATGTTGCATTAGGAAAATAACTCTTTCTAGCATAGCTCTTGATCATCACTCAGGTATCATTATGGCATTGGTGTCTGGGCTACAATATCTTAGGAATTACAAAGTATAAAACTTGATCTGGAATAAGAGGACGAAAAATAATTGTAAAAAGGTCTACTAAGCGTGCTTGGATAAACATAAAAAATATTGGTAAATAATTTTGTCAAATATTAGAGCAGCAATTATTTCTTGGCTTGAGATTCTTTTTTTCCCTCTTAGACTCTACTTTGCTCCCTTGGTGATTCGAACCCGCAACCTTTGGGTTTGAACTGAAGGGTACTTACCACCCTCGCTTGCCTTGATTAAGGTTTCAAAAGTATTTTTGAAGAAAAATTATATTTTCCAGGTTCTACTATTTAAAAGCACTTATGCTTTTCCTAAAAGTTTGGACAAACACATCAAACTCTTTCTCAAATAAGCACTATAAAAAAGATTAACACTTTTAATCTTACACCCCTATTTACCTAAGTTGTGGTGTTACTTAACATAAATACGTTAGGCAAGCCAACCACGCAGATAGCCACGGTGCAAAAATTATATAGCACAAGAAAGTCTAATATCAACTGATAATCATAGATGATAAGTGCAGATAAATATAATAAAGTCTAATTAAGTCATAATTCAAACCCGGTATCACAAGTCATGAGCAATTAAAATAAGAGTAGATTTATCTCAAAGATAAACATCAATGTCTTAAAATATATAATATTATCCGGAAGAAAGATCTGTAACAAAAATAAAAGAGACTCCAAGAAACTGCAAAATAATCTAACCAGTTGACCACTAATAGTCTAGCTTGGTGCGATGATTCTTCAGTTTAAGCGGGTCAATGGTTATTATGACCCAATTCTGTCAAAACTAACTATTGTCATGTACTTTAAATACAATGCAATGCAAATCAAAAGTGCTCAATTTTTTTAAATGTAAAGGACTAAAACTAGGAGTATTCAAACAAAATCGAAAAATTGTACCATTCTAACAATCCAAGTAAAAAAAACAAACTACATGTGATTTGATTTGGTATTACGAAAATCTTGACCACAATTGATTTGGTTTAGTTTTAATTAAAAAGGGACAAATCGAAACCGAAACCTCCGACATTACATAAATATAATTTCTTTAAAATATTTTATACATAAAAATATTTATATCTTAAATTTTTTTAATAGTTTTTGTCTTTAATGTATTATTTTTGTTTGGATTTAGAATTTTGAATGGTCTAATAAGATTTATAGTCCATAGATGTTAGTACGTCAAATAAATTACAAAAAAAGATCAAATCAATGATAATGCTAATAAAAGAATAAATCCAACACTAGGAATGACAACACTATTTGATATCTATTTTATTTTTTTTGCATTGATTTTGACAATAAAAATGCATAACATAATTTTTGTTTAGTCAGGTGTCACACCCCTTTTCTACCCCGAAAAGATATGTATGCTATTGATTGTGGATGGTGGGTTAAAGAGTTTCTCCAATTAAAGTGACAAACTTGAATAGGAATTATTTTATTTACAGAGTCGCCACTTGGAATTGATTTTTTGGGTGGTCCAAGTCACCTTTTGTTTGAATCCCTAGTCAAAGGAAGATTTGACTCTTTTATTATTGGTCTGCAAAACAAAGTTCGGGTAAGGAATTCTGTTGACCGGGGAGAAGGTGTAAGGCATTCCCCGAGTCCCGTGGTTCTAGCACGGTCGCTTTATTGACTAAAATTGGCTTGAATTAATTTTGGACAAACTGTGATTTATTGGTTTCCATATTTTATCTATGTCCGCTTTTATTATTAAAATATAAAATTATCTTTGAAACAAATCGCGTGTGTGAATTCGTTTTATTTATTGTGCCAAAATCATGTCACGAGTACGTATACACAACTAATAACACTTTATTAATTATTAAGATTATTTTGTCAAAGTTGCATGAATGCATACCTTGCCTTTAATCTTTTTGAAATCGTAATTATGTCACGCGGATGTATACATAATAACGATAATTTATTTATTAATACACGCCTAAAACATTCTAACGCATTTATAAATTATTTCCTAAACTACATTTGAGATGTATTGTGAAGCAAAGAGTTATGGAATAATCGAGGAAAATGATTCCGCTTTTGTTCTTATTAAATTGGGCCTGGCAGATATTATTGTGGCCCAAAGCCTAGCGTGTATAATGTAGCTACTCAATAAATGGCCTAAAAACTCCTGCTTTTAAAATATAACCCACTCATTATCTAGTTATCATGCAATTTTTAAGCTTTAACTACAAGTAAAAAAAAACTAACTATGATCAGATATTCAAGAACTACACCAGTAAAACAAAATCAAGATATTCGACAAAACCAGCTAACAAGATAATCAAGTGACAAAAATCTACATCACATTGAATAATCTTCACAAATTTCATGCTTCAAATGATATATTCACATATGTAGTAATCAAAACTTTAAACGAGAGTAGAAGGATAAACCTCAACGGAGAAATTTTCTTTCATGTTACTAATAGATCTTCAACGTCATATTAGAATGAAAAAACAAACGCCTACAAGTTTGAAAGCGGGCAGGACGTTGACTGGAGCTCTACCACACGACCTCGCTAATTCGATCACGAAGCTACACCGACGACTTCGACAAAACTCAAACTTGAAAAATGCTGCTGATTTATGTAAAAAAAATGGACTGTTTTAAGGTGCTTTCAATGGAGTTTTTGGTTGGTTTTGGACTGATTCTTTGGCTGGGAAAAGGGCTTTTTTTCTTGCTGATTTTCGTCACTTTGCTTTGGCTATTTTCGCATCTGATTTTGCTGGAAAATAGTGTGTTTTTCAGCTGCTTTGGAGCTGTTTTGGGGCTGATTTGGGTTGGGTTTTGGGGTATTCTTGGGGGTATTTTAGAGTTGGAATTTGGGGTTATTTCTGCTCGTTTTTAGTGGTTAAAACTTGGAGTTCATGGGCTGAAAATGGAACTGAAGTTGCAGCTCTTTTAGTGATGTTAGAAGCTGGTTTTTCGGATTTCTTTGTTCTGTTTTGGTGAGGGATTTGAGCTCCTTTTTGGGCTATTCTTTGCTGGATTTAAGGGCTGGACAGTGATGGTTTTTTTAGGAGGAAGATGAATGTATGGTGAGGAAGAAGAAGAGGAAGGCAACTCGTTTTTTCTTTCTTTTTTAGCTCTCCTCTCCTCCCTTTTTTGTGTGTTATGTGTGTGTGTTTATGGCTGAAAATGGGGTATGGGGTTTGTGATAGGAGACAAGTACGGGTGACAAAGAGTGGAGAATAATGGAGAGTGGAGTAGGGAGAAAAGTGTGGATAGGACAAGCATGGGGGACAAGGAGTGGGGAACAATGGAGAGTGGAGTAGGGAGCAAAGTGTATGGGGGGGGAGGGGGGACAAACATGAGAGACAAAGAAAAGTTGAGTGGGGACACGCCTGGAAAGCGGGAAATATTCAAGCACGGTCAAAAATTAGGTACTCACAGCATGCCTCTCTTTGCTTGGAAACATTAAAAGTTTTCAGGCAAAGATAAAGTGAGCTGTGTGACTAAGTTTTGACCATATCGTTATTCAAAAGAGAAAAAAAAAAAAAAAAGGTGCAACCGAGTCCTAGTTTTGGACAGCTTGCATATCCCGGGTTATACAGGAATCAGGTCGCGTGTAGTTCAAGAATAATGATGGAGTGATGAGTTCGAAAGTCGAGCTAGGTTCCGTTGAGGCTCCGGTCCGTGGCCATGTTATTACATCAAAATCTAAAGGAACTAAACAAGCCTATCAGTTATAAGTTACAAGATTCCTATTTATAAGTCTTCTGAACCTTTATCTTGAGTCTTGACTGGTTGTTCATGCAGACTCTGATCTGAACCTTGATGCTTGCTAGCTGTAGGTGCTAGTTCATTCTTCTACAGCTTCTTCTGAGCAAGACGGGAAATATGAAGCTCGTAACTTCAGTCATGTCTTGAGTAGTCCATATCATTTCCATCTGCTTCTGCATTTGGATTCACTTCTTTTCCTTTTATTTTCTTTATTCTGGATTGAGACTTTTTCTTTGGTTCATCTCGAACACTGTGCCTCACGGTAAAACCTGCTCAGATATCACGACAAACAAACGAACGAAATTTTTCTGCCCCAGTTTTCACTAGAAAAATTTCGTGAGTTATTGTAACAAAAATTCTAAAGAAAAAGTGGTACCCTGAAAAGGTCATGATCCCAAAATAATGTCTCAACTAAGTATTGGTGTACCTTATGTCGGGAAAATGTGAAAAGGGAATGGGATACCCTATATTGGCAATGATATCAGGGAGTGATGTACCATGCATTTAAGCTCAAATCAACTAGGGAATGAAGTATCCTATATTGGAGAACACAGCTAGGGTGTGGTGTAACCTATACTGGTAAGGAGATCGGGGATTGGTGTACCCTATACTGAAAAGAAAATGTAACCAGGGGTTGGTGCCATGTATTACTGAAAAGGAAATATAACCAAGGGTTGGTGCCTTGTATTACTGGAAAAAATAATGTTGAATCCCCTTGGTGAAAAAGTTCTACCTGGTTAAACTATGAAAAACAAAACTGGACAAAGAGTACTTCTACCCAGAAATATGAGCTGGATCCCCCTAGGCGAAACGATTCTACCTGAGTTAAGCTACGTAAAACATTCTGAGCGAATAGTACTTTTACCCGGAACTATGAGCTGGATCCCCCTAGGCGAAAAGGCTCTACCTGGGTTAAGCTACAAAAAACAACCTGGGCGAAGAGTACTTCTACCCGGAACTATGAGCTGGATCCCCCTAGGTGAAAAGGTTCTACCTGGGTTAAGCTACAAAAAACAACCTGAGCGAAGTGTACTTCTACCCAGAACTATGTGCTGGATCCCCCTAGGTAAAAAAGTTCTACCTGGGTTAAGCAACGAAAAACAACCTGGGCGAAAAGTACTTCTACCCGGAACTGTGAGCTGGATCCCCATAGGCAAAAAAGTTCTATCTGGGTTAAGCTATGTAAAACAACCTGAGCGAAGAGTACTTCTACCCGGAACTATGAGCTGGATCCCCCTAGGTGAAAAGGTTCTACTTGGGTTAAGCTACAAAAAATAACCTGAGCGAAGAGTACTTCTACCCGGAACTATGTGCTAGATACCGCTAGGCGAAAAAGTTATACCTGGGTTAAGCAACGAAAAGCAAGCCTGGGCAAAGAGTACTTCTACCAGGAACTATGAGCTGGATCCCCCTAGGCGAAAAGGTTCTACCTGGGTTAAGCTATGAAAAGCAAGCTTAGGCGAAAAGTACTTCTACCTGAAAATATGAGCTGGATCTCCCTAAGTGAAAAGGCTCTACTTGGGTTAAGCTACATAAAACATCCTGAGCGAAAAGTACTTCTACCCGAAACTATGAGCTGGACCGCCCTAGAGAAAATGGTTCTACCTCGGTTAAGCTACGTAAAACAACCTGAGTGAAAAGTACTTCTACCCGGAACTATGAGCTGGATCGCCCTAGGCAAAATGGTTCTACCTCGGTTAAGCTACGTAAAACAACCTAAGTGAAAAGTACTTCTACCCGGAACTATGAGTTGTATCCCCCTAGGTGACAAGTTTCTACCCGGGTTAAACTACGAAAAACAAACCTGGGCGAAAGGTACTTCTACTCGGAATTATGAGTTGGATACCCCTAGGCGAAAAAGGTTCTAGCTGGGTTAAGCTACGTAAAACAGCCTGTGTGAAAAGTATTTCTACCCGAAACTATGAGCTGGATCGCCCTAGGCAAAATGGTTCTACCTCGGTTAAGCTACGTAAAACAACCTGAGCAAAAAGTACTTCTACCCGGAACTATGAGCTGGATCCCCCTAGGTGAAAAGGTTCTACCTGGGTTAAGCTAAAAAAAACCAATCTTGGGCGAATAGTATTTCTACCCGGAAACTATGAGCTGGATCCCCATAGGCGAAAAGGTTCTACCTAGGTTAAGCTACAAAAACCAATCCTGGGCGAATAGTACTTCTACCCGGAAATATGAGCTGGATCCCCCTAGGAAAAAATGTTCTACCTGGGTTAAGCTACCTAAAACAGCCTAGGCGAAGAGTACTTCTACCCGGAACTATGAGATGGATCCCCCTAGGCGAAAAGGTTCTACCTGGGTTAAGCTACAAAAATCAATCCTGGGCGAATATTATTTCTACCCGGAAACTATGAGCTGGATCCCCATAGGCAAAAAGGTTCTACCTAGGTTAAGCTACAAAAACCAATCTTGGGCGAATAGTACTTCTACCCAAAAATATGAGCTGGATCCCCCTAGGCGAAAATGTTCTACCTGGGTTAAGCTACCTAAAATAGCCTGGGCGAAAAGTACTTCTACCTGGAACTATGAGCTGGATCCCTCTAGGCGAAAAGGTTCTACCTGGGTTAAGCTGCAAAAACTAATCCTGGGCGAAAAGTACTTCTATCCGGAAATATGAACTGGATCCCCCTAGGCGAAAAGGTTCTACCTGGGTTAAGCTATGATTAAAAACTTGAGCGAAAAGTACTTCTACCCGCAAATATGAGCTGGATCCCCCAAGGCGAAATGGTTCTACCTGGGTTAAGCTACGTAAAACAACCTGGGCGAAGAGTACATCTGCCCGAACTATGAGCTAGATCCCCCTAGGCGAAAATGTTTTACCTGGGTTAAGCTACGAAAGACAGCCTGGGCAAAAAGTACTTCTACCCGGAACTATGAGCTGGATCCCCCTAGGCGAAAAAGTTCTATCTGGGTTAAGCTACATAAAATAGCCTGAGCGAAAAGTATTTCTACCCGGATCTATGAGCTGGATCCCCCTAGGCAAAAAGGTTCTACCTGGGTTAAGCTACAAAAAATAAGAGGAGCGAAGAGTACTTCTACCTGAAACTATAAGTTGGATCCCCCTAGGCGAAAAAGTTCTATCTGGGTTAAGCTACGTAAAATAGACTGGGCGAAAAGTGCTTCTACCCGGAACTATGAGCTGGATCCCCCTAGGCAAAAAGGTTCTACCTAGGTTAAGCTACGAAAAACAATCCTGGGCGAAGAGTACTTCTACCCGGAACTATGAGCTGGATCCCCCTAGGCGAAAAAGTTCTATCTGGGTTAAGCTACGTAAAACAACCTGGGCGAAAATTACTTCTTCTCGGAAATATTAGCTGGATCCCCCTAGGCGAAAATGTTCTACCTGGGTTAAGCAACAAAAAATAGCCTGGGCGAAGAGTGCTTCTACCCGAAACTATGAGCTTAATCCCCCTAGGAGAAAAGGTTCTACCTGGGTTAAGCTACGAAAATGAGAGGTATGAACAATAGTTATGCATGCTAAAAATAAAGGAAAGTGGAGATTTTGAGGAAACTTACCTTTGGCGACATTCGTCCTTTAGAAATCACCATTCTTCACTGTTTTGTTCATGCTGCAAACAAAGAAAAATTATGAGTTTTGAAAATAGTGGTTAGTTTGTGGCCCTGATGTCTTTGGAAGCTTGGCTTTGTGCCCATCTTCTTTTGATGATGATTTCAACCTGCCACTAGATGTTTCCTGAATACCACTAGCATGTCTGGCCCCAGAGAGCCTTTGACTTTTCAAACTTTTACATGATGGTTGGTCGCGTGGGACTTAACCTTTTCAACTTTATTTTGCCTTTGTGGAATTTCACTTTCGACTTCTTTCCTCCGAAACTTTCAATTTATGAGAATTGGGGAACCTTTAGCTTTTCAAACTTTGCCAAAACGGTTAGCCACTTGGGACTTAACCTATTCAACTTCATTTTGCCTTGTAGGCACTTTCAATTTGATTTCCTCTTTACAAGAGTTTTTGATTTCTAAGCATCAGCCGCCATGGCCAGTCGGGGTCGACTTGATGTCGCTGCCGAGTCTGGGTGCCTTTTTTGCATATTAGCTTGTATCAAACGAAGGCCCTATAAATTAGTCTTGCTATCCCTTCTTTGCCTTAGTTTTGGAACAGAGTTAGACCAAAATGGATTCGAAGAAAAACAAACAATGGAATGGACAATGAATTTAGACAAGAGGTATCCCTTTCGGGGAGGGAAAGAATGACTTATCTGGAGTATATGCGGACTTCAATGAACATGACATGCCTTTTGGACTTGATGTCTGATCTGTGTAAACCGTCCGACTCTTAGAAATTCATCACAACTTTTGCCTCGAAACCTAGAAACCTTGCCCAGGATTATCAATACCAATGGCTGTGAAGATCCTCTTTTCGATCAGTAGTGCCCTTTGCGGGTTTTCACCAGCTAAACTCTCTCAATTCTCTTCTCACCATCGCCTTATAGTGCCCTTTGCGGGTTTTCACTAACAAGACTCTCTCATTTTCAATTTCTTTGCTCGTCATCGCCCTATGGTGCCCGTGAGGGTTTTCACCAATAAGACTCTCTCATTTTATTTCTCTCATTTTGGTGGCATCAGATCCAAGTGATTGTATCCTCCAATTCTTGAACATTCTCATTGATTGATCGGAAGGACTTGAAAATAATTTGGGTAAAAAGGATTTGGACTGAATTACAACTTTGGAACCTCTCAGGCGAAACCATCGCCGAACCATTATAACACCTGCCCCAGTTTCAACTTTTGGGGGAATGTAGATTTTTATTTTGGTGTGACTGAACCCCAGAGAGAGGCTGCCTACATATCCTTTCGGAATCAAGTCGAACGTAGTTCGATTAACATGAACTTGTTTGATTTTTTATTTTTTTTTCATTTTTTTTTCTTCTTCTTCTTTTTTATTTTTTAAAATAACATCTTCAGGTTCCAAAGAGGGTAATCAAAGAAAGGTAACCGGCTCAAAAGGGTTAGCAAAGGGTTGATGGTGTTTGGATAGCGAGAATGAAAGCGTTCATCATCCCAATCAGAGAACATTAATGCTATATAGAGGGTCAAACATAGTACCTTTTGACTGCATCCGCGTTGACGATTGTTTCAGGGACACTTTCTTCGTTGCTTCCCAGGTACAACGCTCTCTTTTGCAGTACTCTCATTACAATATATGTACCTTTCCAATTTGGAGCCAATTTTCCTTTAGCTTCTTCATGAGTTGGGAGGATACGTCTCAAAATGAGTTGTCCTATTGTAAATTTATTCGGCCGCACTTTCTTGTTGTAGACACGGACCATTCTTTGTTGGCACAACTGCCCATGGCAAATTGCTGCCAATTATTTTTCATCCATCAGTGTCAATTATTTCAATCGGTTCTTGACCTAATCTTTATCCTCAATCCCGGCTTCAACAATGATCCGAAGAGAGGGAATCTCAACTTCATTCCAATTTTCTATTTATTTTCTTACAAGCCTTGTCTTCAAAATATTTTGTTTCTTGATCTATTATTTCGGGGTCTGATAACGTTTTAGGATCTGGGCATGAAGTCCGCAAGCATGTCATGTCATTAAAATCTGAATTAACAGAACTAAAAAGAGAATAAGAAAAGTGACAAGATTAAGAAAAGAAACATTCTCCAACAATGAAATATTAATTTTATTTGATTTTTTTTTTAAAGTTTTTAAGATAGAAGGGTTTACATCACAAAGCAAAGCAGTGAAGTAAAAATATTCGGATTAGATCCTGAAATAATTCGGACGCAGAAAAGATAGCAAGACCGGTTACCGAGACTCCCATATGACAGAGAACTTTTCAGGTTTGGCCCCCGTTTTTAGGTTTCTCTTCTGTCTCGGCAATGGCTGCAATGGCCTTCAGTGCCAGATCAAATTTCTCATCTTCACAGATCATTCCGATTACTGGCCCATTGGTGTGAGTAGGCAGAGAATTGTTCATCATATTAGTGGCCTCTTCATCCCTAAGCACTATTTCCTTGACATTGATGAGGTCTTCCACTGCTCTTTTAAGAGTGTAACAGTCTTCTGTATCATGTCTGACTGCTCTAGAGTGGTATTCACATCTAGCATTAGCCTGGTGCGAATGGGACTCAGGGTTTGGCCGGTTCAGGGCTACTGGCCACAGTAGACCTAGCATGACTAGCTTTTGGAACAAGATCGAGTATGATTCACCAACAGGGGTAATCCATCTCGGGAGGCTCTCTCTTCTTCTTTTTTTCCCCTTTTTTTTGATTTTTTTCTCTTTTTGTTGTTTTTCGCTCTTTGTTTTTCTCTGTTATTTTTTGTCACTCTTTCTCTTTTCTTTCTTTTTTTCACTCAATGGTTTTTCGATTTTTTTTTTTTACTCAATTTGTTTATGGCTATGATCGAATCCGATGGGGATTGCCTACGTATCATGACGTCACATGAATCAGATCATTACGTAGTTTAGGAATACCGGGAACAAAGTACATAAGCTAGCTCTTTTTTTCTTTTGGAATGTATGAAAAGAAGAATTCTTAAAGGAGAAAGAAAATATATTTTTTTGGATTTTGATTATTTTTATTTTTGGATTTTTTGGGAGAAAGACTTCTAAAGAAGGAAAAAATATATTTTTGGATTTTGATTTTTTTTTTCAAATGAAAGACTTCTAAAAAGAAAGAAAATATTTTTGGTTTTTTTTTTCTGGTGAGAATCAGACCAGTGTAGTTCGGTGGATCAGAAATAAAATAGATAAACTAACTCTTTTTTATATACAATTAATCCGACAAAATTTTCTAGCAAAGAAAATATTTTTTAAATTTTGTTTTTCGATTTTTTTTTTTGGAATTGGTGAAAGAAAAACTTCTAAAGTAGAAAAAAAAATTATTTTTGAATTTTGATTTTTTTTTTTTAAATTTCAAAAGAAAGAAAATATTTTTTTTTGGATTTTGGGAGAAAGACTTTTTTTTAAAAAAAGAAAGAAAATATTTTTGGATTTTTGGTCTAAAAAAAAAAGGAAGCTTCTAAAGAAGTAATTAAAGGAAAATATCTTTTCGGATTTTTAAAAATTGGGGGCCGAAATCGATGAGGTTTGCCTACGTATCTCACATCCGTTGAGAATCAGACCCGCGTAGTTCGGTGAAAATTAAAGTCGGTCGACATGCAAGCCTCCCAAATAATGCAACAAGTAGCACATAACATGACATAATGGTCTCAACAAGGTACCTGTCCTAAAACAGAACTCGGCCCATGAGTCGAGCGCTGCTAAGTCAAATGCACATGATGCAAATAAAGCGTAGCCTACTAGGGATATTCATTGCTTGTGGCTTGTTCTTCTAAGTTTGTAAATCCTAAAGGAGATGGTATCTAGACCTGACTTACCCGGGCGGACAACCTGAGCCGAGGAGCGTCAAGCATTACCAGTAGCAGAATATCACTGGCTAGCTAACGGCTCTCCCGCCTAAACATGTGTGACTAAATCCTTCACCAAAAGCTGGTAGGCTAACTGGCTTTATCTCAAGACAGGAATTTTGTGGTGCGGGTAGGCAAACACAACATAACTAATTATCAGAAGACTCAGTGGGATGCGAGAGAGGATATAATTTATATGTACAGTTCAACAATATCAAGACAGTAAAAAGTGGACAAGTAGCACATTAGTCCCAAATAAATCATAATATATACAAAAATTAATAAAGCCAAATAAAGTTAATTTACAAGTTCGAATTCTTGAAGTCCCCAGCAGAGTCGGCAGAGCTGTCACACCCCTTTTCTACCCCCGAAAAGATATATATGTTATTGATTGTGGATGGTGAGTTAAAGAGTTTCTCCAATTAAAGTGACAAACTTGAATAGGAATTATTTTATTTACAGAGTCGCCACTTGGAATTGATTTTTTGGGTGTTCCAAGTCACCTTTTGTTTGAATCCCTAGTCAAAGGAAGATTTGACTCTTTTATTATTGGTCTGCAAAATAAAGTCCGGGTAAGGAATTCTGTTGACCGGGGAGAAGGTGTAAGGCATTCTCCGAGTTCTGTGGTTCTAGCACGGTCGCTTTATTGACTAAAATTGGCTTGAATTAATTTTGGACAAATTGTGATTTATTGGTTTTCATATTTTATCTATGTCCGCTTTTATTATTAAAATATAAAATTATCTTTGAAACAAATCGCGTGTGTGAATTCGTTTTATTTATCGTGCCAAAATCATATTACGAGTACGTGTACACAACTAATAACACTTTATTAATTATTAAGATTGTTTTGTCAAAGTTGCGTGAATGCATACCTTGCCTTTAATATTTTTGAAATCGTAATTATGTCACGCGGATGTATACATAATAACGATAATTTATTTATTAATACACGCCTAAAACATTCTAACGCATTTATAAATTATTTCCTAAACTACATTTGAGATGTATTGTGAAGCAAAGAGTTATGGAATAATCGAGAAAAATGATTCTCCTTTTGTTCTTATTAAATTGGGCCTGACAGATATTCTTGTGGCCCAAAGCCTAGCGTGTATAATGTAGCTACTCAATAAATGGCCTAAAAACTCCTGCTTTTAAAATACTACCCACACATTATCTAGTTATCATGCAATTTTTAATCTTTAACTACAAGTAAAAAAAACTAACTATGATCAGATATTCAAGAACTACGCCAGTAAAACAAAATCAAGATATTCGACAAAATCAGCTAACAAGATAATCAAGTGACAAAAATCTACATCACATTGAATAATCTTCACAAATTTCATGCTTCAAATGATATATTCACATATGTAGTAATCAAAACTTTAAACGAGAGTAGAAGGATAAACCTCAACGGAGAAATTTTCTTTCATGATACTAATGGATCTTCGACGTCATATTAGAATGAAAAAACAAACGCCTACAAGCTTGAAAGCGGGCAGGACGTTGACTGGAGCTCTACCACACGACCTCGCTAATTCGACCACGAAGCTACACCGACGACTTCGACAAAACTCAAACTTGAAAAATGCTGCTGCTTTATGTAAAAAAAAAAATAAACTGTTTTAAGGTGCTTTCAATGGAGTTTTTCGCTGGTTTTGGACTGATTCTTTGGCTGGAAAAAGGGCTTTTTTTCTTGCTGATTTTCGTCACTTTGCTTTGGCTATTTTTCGCATCTGATTTTGCTGGAAAATAGTGTATTTTTCAGCTGCTTTTGGAGCTGTTTTGGGGCTGATTTGGGTTGGGTTTTGGGGTATTCTTGGGGGTGTTTTAGAGTTGGAATTTGGGGTTATTTTTGCTCGTTTTTAGTGGTTAAAACTTGGAGTTCATGGGCTGAAAATGGAACTAAAGTTGCAGCTCTTTTAGTGATGTTAGAAGCTGGTTTTTCGGATTTCTTTGTTGCGTTTTGTTGAGGGATTTGAGCTCATTTTTGGGCTATTCTTTGCTGGGTTTGAGGGCTGGACAGTGATGATTTTTTTTAGGAGGAAGATGAATGTGTGGTGAGGAAGAAGAAGAGGAAGGCAACTCGTTTTTTTTTTCTTTTTCAGCTCTCCTCTCCTCCCTTTTTTGTGTGTTATGTGTGTGTTTTATGACTGAAAATGGGGTATGGGGTTTGTGATAGGAGACAAGCATGGAGGACAAAGAGTGGGGAACAATGAAGAGTGGAGTAGGGAGCAAAGTGTGGAGGGGACAAGCATGGAAGACAAGGAGTGGGGAACAATGGAGAGTGGAGTAGAGAGCAAAGTGTGGGGGGACAAGGGGGAGGGGGAGGGGGAGACAAGCATGGGGGACAAGCATGGAAGACAGAGAAAAGTTGAGTGGGAACACGCCTGGGAAGCGAAAAATATTCAAGCACGGTCAAAAATTAGGTGCTCACATCAGGTAATTAGTACTTATTAACAAAAATTATTTTAGTATGCCGTAGTACTTTAGCTATGTTTATTTTCAATACGACTTATTAGTGATATTTGTTTATGGTATTTTATTATGTTTATTGTTGGTGACACTATTTTTTAGTGTAATATTATAAGTCAAGGCACATTTTGTGTTATTTTCTTGTGAAATACCTTATAAATGTTGTATTTTATTAAGATCTTAGAAATATTTGGGAGCACAAATTATATATTTAGTACTATGGCGATTTTATCGGGAAAAAATTCGAAAACATCAAGAAAATTGAGAAATCGAAGAAAATCAAGATTGAAAAACTCGATTTTTGTTGGTTTGTTTTGATTTATTGATTTAAAACCCAACACAGTTGAGCTAATTTGGTAAATAAAAAATCCCAAACCAATATTTCAAGTACTATTTTAGACAAAACCCCAATTAAAAGGATTATTTTTATCATTTTCTCGCCATTCTTTCATTTCAATGGATCAATATTCTCTGCTTTAGAAGAACATTCACATCGATATAATAAAATATAATAAAAATATAGCAATAGTGACCTTTTACACTTGTCTTATCTCACTTCTTTTAATATAGAAATCCACAATGATAAAAAATCAGTGGTCTAAAACCTAACCAACCTTAAACTACGAATCGCGAAATACCCTTTGGTACTTGCTTACCACCGATGGTGGTAGAAGAATATTTACCTTTTTTCCTAAAATCAACTGATCTCCCGTGATCGAGAAGCCGCATGCATTTAGGTCAATTTCCTTAACGAAATATGATATATCTTCCTCTCTTTTTTTTTTTTTTACTAAAATTTATGTTTATGCACTAAAGGTGAGAATATTATTTAATTTACACAATCAAATTTCTTATTTAATTATTTTACTTTATTACTGGTTAATTTATAATAATAATGTAAATAATCTTTATATTGTTGGTGTATATAACTTTTTTTTTTCTTTCTATATATGTTTTTTAGAGGAATTGGTCAACGGCGGGCCAAGAAAGGACGGGTTAGCAAACTAAATTATAACCATGAAAGGGATTTTTATACAAATATCCAATTAAATTTACTATTTACTTTTCCTAGTCGATATGCATAATTTTTTTTTTTTTGATAATTAAAATTTTATATATACTAGGGAAAAATATTTACAATCAAGACAGAACCCTTACAAAGCTTTACTGTACTTGCCTTCCCTCCCCTATACACTTTTTCTACTATTCTTCTACTATTTGCTAACTATTACTTCGGATAGTAGTCTAATCTATTCTGTATTTTCTCTATTTTTCTGTTGCTTCGACAATGCACTTTTTGTACAATTAGTTTGCTAAGTATCTCACAGTTCCTCGACTTGGCTTGAAAAAGTTTTGCATTAATCCTTTCCTGCCACACAAAATATACGCAGCCTGGTAGCACAACCTTGAACAGTTCTGCTTTTGCACTTCTGTTTCTCGCCCAGTTCTCTGCCCAAAGTAGTTCCTCAGACCAACCATATATGTTTCTGTAGATACCTTGCCGGTTGACCAGTCTATTCCATAGTTCAGCAGCATATTGGCATTCAAAGAATAGATGTTGAATGGTTTCATTTGCATGTGAACATAAAGGACATATTTGATCATTATGAATGCCCCATTTTAGCTATCTATCCTTTGTGTATAGCCTGTCATTAGCCACCAATGTTAGAGTGAATACTCACCTATATTGTTGCATACCAATTTCCTTCACTTTACTTTGTTGAATTCTCCCCTCAGTTTATGGTACATGTGTTTTATAGAGCAAGTTTGCATCTGCATTAGACCTTCGTAGGTGTAGCCTACTTTCTCAAAGTTCTCTTTGGCTTTCAGAATCTTCCTCATAATCCACGATACTTGGCTAGGTTGCACCTCTCATACATGTTTGCTTTTTATATAGTAACGGTGCACCCATTGTATTCATAGCTTGTTCTTCTCCTTGCATAGGTTTCATAGCTGCTTGCTGATGGCTGCTTTGTTCGATAGGCCTATGTCCATTACATTGAAACCACTTGCTGACCTAGGCTAACATACTTTCTCCCAAGCTAGGAGAGCTTTCTTTGAAATATTGCTATCCCATGTTCATAAGAAACTTTTGCAAATTGAATCAACCAGTTTGGTGATCTTCTTTGGTAATAGGAATATTTGAGCCCAGTAAGTTTGGATGGAGAATAGGACACTTTTGATGAGTTGTAGCCTCCTTGCTTATGACAATAACTTGGCTGTCCAGGATATGATTCTTCCCACTAGTTTGTCAATCAGAGGTTGACATTGAATTATTGACACTCTTTTAGAGCTTAAAGGTACTCCAAGATATCGTACTGGCAACTCCCCTCTTTGGATTCCAAGAAACTCCAATATTTCTTTTTGATCATCTTGTGAAACTCCACCAAAGAAAATGGAACTTTTTGATATGCATAAATATCACGACCCAAAATCTAACCCGTCGTGATGACGCCTATCGTTGTACTAGGCAAGCCGACCCCTTTCCAAAATACTTTCAAAATCTAACAGAAATGAATTAAAACTTATAAAATAACCGGACTTTTCTTATAAATACGGGGGTAAAACTCAAATAAAATATACGTGCGGAAAAATAGACCGACATCGGGGTGTCACTAAGTCACAAGCATCTAACAACCAATCTAAAAAAAATGGAGTCTACTATAATCTGTGACAATTGCCAAATAAGTGAGAAAAGATAATAAGAAAGGAGAAATAAGGACTGCGGACGCTGACAACTACCTCGTAAATCTCTGATAGTCAGCTCGCGCACGAACTCAGCGACCGCCAGAATCGTACACACCTGGATCTGCACATGAAGTGCAGGGTGTAGCATGAGTACAACCAACTCAGCAAGTAACAAAATTAAATAAGAAACTGAGAAGTAGTGACGAGCTATAAAAATTCAGTTCATATCAAAAGTTTTCAGTAAAGAGTGAACATGCTTTCAAATCCAGTGGTATAAGTCAATCAGTTCAAGCCCAAGTAAAACAGATATGAATCTTCCAAAATTTCACAGCAACATCGGACAGCAACTAAGTGCAACAATAAATAAAAGTAAGTACAGCCTCTCAAGGCAGCAGTCACTCAACTCATCTCATAAACTCATACTCTCGACTCTCAGCCCTCAATACACACTCTCAATAGTTACCTGCGCTCACTGGGGGTGTACAGACTCCGGAGGGGCTCCTACATCCCAAGCGCTATATTGTTGCGGTATGCAGACCGGCCCAACACTGTTGTGGTGTGCAACCCGATCCATATATTACTGCGGCATGTAGCCCGATCCAAGTACTGTTGCGGCGTGCAACCCGATCCGATAACATGGCCCGAAGGCTTGTTGCGGCGTGCAACCCGATCCAATATTACTACGGCGCGCAGTCCGATCCAACATATCTCACACAACTCTCAACCCGGCACTCAGGCCCTATATCAGTCACTAGCCTCTCCAGCCTCACAATTATCACAACAACATCCCAAACAAAAAGCATAACAAGTACTAATCAAATCTTGAGAGAGAGCTGAGATAAAATGCATAAGCAAACAGTGACTGAGTACAAGACAACAATTTAGCAGTCAATACAATAAGTTAACGACCACTACGGGTCCCAACATTGTTTTCATATAACCTAAGCATGGTTTCTAGCATGTAAGACATTTAATAACTCGAAAACAAGAATGAATAGGTAATAACAAAGGGCTATTTGACTTTACAGTCTACCGGGACGAACCAAGTCTCAATCCCACACGGTGCACGCTCACACGCCCGTCACCTATCATGTGTGTCACCTCTAAATATCAACAGCATATGAATTTCTCGGGGTTTCATACCCTCAAGACCAAATTTAAGACTGTTACTTACCTCAATCCGAATAAATCCCTACTCTGCAATGCCCTTGCCTCTCGACTCCAAATGCTCTGAATCTAGTCACAACCAGTACAATACTATTAATATATGCTAAAGGAAGCAATTCCAATATAAAACTACCAAATTAAACCCAAAATCCGAAATTGGTTCAAACCCGGCCCCCGGGCTCACGTCTCAAAATCCGACAAAAGTCACAAAACTTAAAAGTTCATCCACTCACGAGTCTAACCATATAAAATTTATCAAAATCCGACCTCATTTGGTCCCTCACTCCTAAATCCCACTAATTAGATGAGAAAACAACGGGAAAACACCATAGTTAGGAGTATTAGAGCTCAAGCAACTTACCTCACTGAAAAACCCTTGAATCCCCTTCAAAATCACTCCATAAGCTCCAAGGTACGACTTGAAAATGGTGGAAATGAGCAAATATTCACGAAGTCTTCTATTTATAGGTTCTGCCCAGGCTTTTCGCACCTGCGGCTCAGAATGCGCACCTGCGGTCTCGCTTTTGCGCAACAATCTCCGCATCTGCGAAAAATCACTTTAAGTCCCCACCTCTGCACTTGCGCTCCCTATCCGCTTCTGCGGCCTCGCAAGTGCGGAAAAGACCTCGCACCTGCGGCCACTGCCTGACCTTCTCTCTTTCGCTTCTGCGGACAACTACCCGCTTCTGCGGGCTCGCAGATGCGCACACCCACTCGCACCTGCGGTTCTCCCCAGTCCATCACACTCCCTCACGTGTGTCCGTCCCACCGCACCTGCGGCAATACCCTCGCAGGTGCGATTACACTAGCAACATGCCAACTTCAGAAATTCTCCAAACTTCAAACTTGATCCTTAACCACCCGAAACATACCCGAGGCCCTCGGGGCCTCAACCAAACATGCCAACAAGTCATATAACCCCATACGAACTTAGTCGAACCTTCGAACCAATCAAAACAACATCAAAACACCAAATTACTCTCGGATTCAAGCCTAAGAAAACGACGCCGAAACCTACCCAACCACGCCCGAATGACCTCAAACCAACTAACCCGGTATAACACAATATAGCTGAATAACACAAAAAGAAGTAAAAATGGGAAAAATAGGGCTATAATTCTCAAAACGACTGATCGGATCGTTACAATAAATTATATAATAATTATATATGATTATATATATATATAAATTATCATATATTCGCTGATTATTTTTAGTTTAATAGTTGGATGAGCGGCTATTTATTAGGTTGCTTCTTCTAAAATAATAGATAAATAAACAATCCACCTTTCTTTTTGCTTACGTAGGACTAGGGGTGTACATAGGTCGGGTTAGTTCGAATTTTCTAATTACCAAACCAAACCAATTGTATCGGGTTATTAAATCTAATTACCAAACCAAACCAATAAAAGTCGGATTTTTTTAATCTCGGTTTTTCTCGGGTTTTTCGATTTTTTGGGTTTTGTTTTCATAAAGTCTTCATAGCACAAAACGTATAATTTGTGCTCCAAATATTTCTTTAATCTGAGTAAGACAGGACTATATAGGGTGTTTTTCAATAAAATAACATAATATGAGACGAGTCATGACATTGTACTAAAATATTCAACAATAAATATAATAAAATTATATAAAATAAATATTATTAATAAGCCATAATGAAAATAAACATAATTTAAAATTATGACTAATAAGTACTATTATTTATATGACTAACCACTAAAAGAAAAATAAGTTATACATATTATCTAAATCATGAAAAAACTAAAAAATAGATATCCAACACTAATTTCATTCATAGCACAATTGAATTGAATGTTTTATTAGCATTAGTATTGATTTGATTTTCGTTTAGGATTTATTTGAGTTACTAACATTAATGGACTATAAAACTTATTGGAGCATCCAAAAATTATAAGTTCAAGCTTGAAATAATACGTTAAAACCTAAAACTATGAAAAAGCTTAAGAAATATTTATAAACTACACTACAATAAATATTTTTATGTATTAAATATATTTAAAACTCATATACATATAATGTCGGGTTGGTTTGATTTCGGTTTGACTTTTTTAGTTAAAACCAAACTAAACCAAATATGATCGGATTTTTTTTCAAACACCAAACCATAGTCAATTTTTTTTTCTCGATTTGACTCGAATTATCGGATTGGTGCGATTTATCGGTTTCGTTTGTACGCTCCTACGTAGTACCATCAATTTATTTTGCTCTACGAGATCACCTAAGGGCAAAGGATATATGACACGCAAATTTGACCAAGCATATACAAAGAGAAAAAGGTTGCATATTTTCCAAGCATTGACAAATTAAAGTGAAAGATTCTATTCCTATCCCCATCCAACATCTTTATGCTAAATCATTTTTGCAACACAATCAAACTTTCTTCAGCACACTGTCCTCCCATTAATCGATTAAGTACACATACTTATTGTTTAGTACTGTACTACAACATATTAAAATTTTAGTCCAAGTTAGCAATACTAATTAATGTTACCTCTAATTTGTTGTCATTAACTAGGAATGGTATAAACACACATCAAACAAAAGAGATCTCATGTAACAGATGTATTGTGAAATATTAAGGACACCCTTAATTATAAGACTGTTATTGCTCCCTTCCCATATTTATGTGGATTTGCACTAAATCAAGTTTCATAGCGGATCTTCTTTCTATTTCAACCACGGGTAATTTATAATCTTCCAGAATACTAATTCTCTCATTACTTATTGTTATTTTTTAGGTGATAAAGTGTACAAATTTCTTTTATAGAAGCTAAAATCATTCCAAAACCAATATAGAGCCATGCAAATTAAGTTTTTCAGACTTTAATTTTATTGGAGGGGTCTAATCTAGTATCTTTTCGATAATAGATCGAGATTTCAATAGCTTAACCATTTGTCAGTCAAAAACTATTGTAGTCTAAATTGTGTAGAAATGCCACCATGTAGCGCTTGTACTACTCTTATTTTATATATATATATATATATCTTAAAATTGTTTAAAATTTAGCTAATTTTGGTAAATATCAAACTCAATATGTTGTTGTTGTTGTTGCCGATGATCTTCTTTAGAATTGGGGTCTTAAGTTATGCTTTGTCAAAGACCAACTTCAAATACTAATGTCTGACGTTGAAAAGCCAAAATTCAAATTCAGACTTCAAATATAACGTCTGACTTTAGTGGAGTCCAACTTTGGATCTGGCGGTCTGAATCCGCATTTATGAAGTTAATATTGAGTCGGGTAAAAATTTAAAATTATTTCATGAATTTTAACTATTTGTACACTTAGCCCCTAAATTGTTGGTAATGAAGCTGTTCATTGACGACTCAAACATTTCTTCTGTATACGACATCGACAGAATATGACAAGTCAAATCCAAAATATTTTCTCCCTTTTTTCTCTGAATGGTTGAGTCTCAACTGAATATGACACATGTCAATAATTAAAAAAAAGTTGCTACAGCAATCTTGTGGTAAATCGACCCACAGATGCTCGAAAAGACAATGTGACACTAATGAGGACATCAGAATATATTCACTTTCCAAGCATATATATATATATATATATATATATATATATATATATATATATATATATAGAGCAGCTCTACGACCATTCCATGCAAGATATTGAAAGAAAAAAAAAACAGAAAATTAAATACTTTTTTCTTTGTCGAAGAGAATTTGCATGAAGAAATAGAGAGTGGATTGCAGCCAGGGATGACTTGCCGAGGATCTCTTTGTTAATTGCCTATGATTTGCCTAGGGATTTGTATCGGCAAGTTATCCCGGGCTACATTTCGCTCTCTTCTTCTCATGCAAACCTCTTGAGACATAATAACGATTTTTATTTTTTTATTTTTCATTTGATGTTCGGTACCTGCATTGTGATTCGATTAAATTCGAATTCACGTAAAAAAATTCTACTTGGAGGAAAAAACATTACCTAATAAAAGCGACTTTATACTAAGGGCTCGAACCCAAAATCCTTGGTTAAAAATGAAGAAGTACTTACTAATCTATCACAATTCTTGTTGGTAATTCTCATTTTATTACTTGATGGAAACAAGGCTACAACCTTCAGTTATATATGGTAAGAAATAAATGTCTTAAATTCATGAAAATAAAGCATATTGCAAACTCTTTTTTCTAAAATTATGCTTGTATTTAGGGTCGCTGCATGATTATTTACAGACCGATTTAATGCCACGTTAGCGTATTATACTCTCTCTAGTACATATCATCTATTTCTTAAACTTTTTCCATATCCTTCTATCCGAAATACTCTTTTATATCTCTCGTATATCTCACTTACCTAAGAGTGAGGTGGGGAGTTATTGGAGGGAAGGGAGCCGATGGTCTATCGGAAACAGCCTCTCTACTCCACGGTAGGGGTAAGGTTTGCGTACAAACTACCCTTCCCAGACCCCACTAGTGAGATTATACTGGATTGTTATTGTTGTTGTATATCTCACTTATCCACCACGAGCAACCTATTTGTTGAAACAACATTTTACTTTTTAAAAAATAAATTAGGGTTATCATAAATATGTCAACTCCGAGTATATTATATATACTGAAAATTATTACTTAAATCTCACCCTAATATCCATGAGGGATTGCAGTACATAAGTTTATCGTTTTTCAGAATGACTTCGCTAGCAGTCTCTCTCATTTCTCTTATTAGAAAACGATAGAACAAAAATTGAAAAGAAAAGTGCGACATGATCAGTTCTTTTCTAAATTATAGTACGTTTAGTTGGATCCCAAGCAGAAGTGGAGCAGAAATTCGTAAATCTTAGTTTGTAACATTAGATATATTGAGAGGATCTAACTCTAAGATAATGAAGTGTACCATTTATTTCTTATTCACAATGTTGCTTGTTTTGGAGGCTAAACAATAAGTTACACGAAATCTAACACAAGTGTCATATATTGAAGACTTGATATAACAACAATCACTAGATAAGGGCGAAATTAATACTAAATTAATAAATTTTAAAAAATGAAATTTACACCTTACTGTCATCCAAGTTTTCATCAAATATCAACGTCAAAAATTCTCAAACAAGAAAATAAAATAAGACATTAAATCCTTCAGATATTTTTCTTTTTTAAAAACTAAGATTTAAATTCTGATATATGTGCAAGCATATCTTTAACCAAACATAAGGACAATCTATT
The DNA here is from genome assembly GCF_000390325.3 of Nicotiana tomentosiformis. Lineage (NCBI taxonomy): Eukaryota > Viridiplantae > Streptophyta > Magnoliopsida > Solanales > Solanaceae > Nicotiana > Nicotiana tomentosiformis. The sequence goes on from NC_090822.1 coordinate 27,602,593, forward strand.
TGGACTGTATCCCACTATAACACAAAGGTAAGTAATCGTTTATTAAAACGGCCAAACTACGTAATATAAACACGAAAACAGCTCATCTTTAATGGTAAGGTTTTAACGAGGCACATTATCTATGGACATCCAAGGGGGAGTGTTATAAGAAAAATCAAATTATGGTGGATGTCTACTCTTCCTCCATGATCTTCTCAAATGCTTAATGACATATTCAATGACATATTTCTATGCTTAATGACATATTCAATGACATATTTTTCTTCACTTTTCATGCCTATATAAAGGCCTTGTAATAGATAAGAAAATACACACAATTGAAGAAGAAAATCTCTTCCTTCTCTCTATCTCTATTTCTTGTTCATGTTTTACTAAATTGCTTTTATTTCATAACAACATGTCTTGTTCATGTTTTACTAAATTGCTGTTATTTCATAACACGTTATCAGCACGAATTGCTCATTTCATGATCTTCTACGTCAAGACTATGTAAATTATAAGCAGACAATGAGATCAAGTACAATGAAACATATCTTGGATGATAATATAAAGATATGTTTTATATCCATCTAAACCCATTCATACTTTCATATCTTTGCATTAACTTTATGTGCAGTATTTAGTTAAAATATTTTTTTCAATTGTATCCACTGAAATAAAGAATTGGAAAGGTATGTCTTTATTTGCTACATCTCTTATAGGACAAATATAATATTCCAACGTATATATATGTTCTGACCTTTTACATACTATGATAGATAATTATTAAGGTAATTTAGTAATAATATTTTTACCATCACATGATGTATTTCATTGAAAGCAAAATTATCAAATATGTAAGCGATTTTACAGTACCTTGCAAATTTGGCATTCGAATATACAATCAATATAAACTCATTATAGTTATAATTTATAATAGTCACAGTTATGCATTAAGCCTTAAATATTTTTGCTGGAAACATAAGGCTCATTTCTCCGTATTGAATTTTTTTGGTGAAGTTTTTATAGTCTTTGAAATATAAGTGATTATAGGTTATCTGCACATTTCCCCTAATTAATTTATTAAAATTTAAAAGTGATTGTATCATTTTTTTTAAAAATGGCATATATCCTAACTAGCATTTTTGTTGCAGAGGAGCTGTTTCAAGATTGAAATAGTTATATATGTCTTCTTGAAAGTTAATTTACTTATGCCTATAATTATGAAGTAATAATATTTTAAAGGCTCGAGTGCGAGTCCTAGTGAATTTTGGCCTATTATGCCAAAGATTGAGGATAAGACGATGGGTTCAAGTCCCAACGCACTATGTTGATGAAAAGACGTTGGATTCAAGTTCCAACGCATTATGGCCTAGCATGCCTTTATATGAGTAAGGCATTAGGTTTGAGTCCTAATGCACTATATTGATAATAATAATAACTAAAGAAAAAATAATATATTTTTCATGAAAAAGCATGAAGCTTGTCCCACTTGATTTGCTCTATTCTTGAAGTGAATGTGATAGCACTACATGATAAGTCTAAATAAAGACAAGTGGTTGACCAATGAATGTGGGCGTGCGAAAGGCCAAAATAATAATAGTTATCACTATGGTAATTATAAAAAGAGAGAACAAGACAATGTTTACCATCAAATTGGTATGAAAAAAAATAAATAAAGCACATTGTATGATTATACTCCATTCTTTGAAGAGAATGTGACTTATGATAAACATTGAGAATGCATACTCATTGCTGAAAGTGAATGTTAAAATATATATGTGATAAAGATTATGCATAATAATGTACTTGTGCATGGTTGGATAAATACTGCAACTCACCTCTAAGGAAGGTTTGAGACAAAGAAAGATAATGAATATTATTGTGTAGTTACATGAATATATTATTGGTCGCATACATGTGATACACCAAATATTTTGTCAAGCCTTATGAAAGTTATTAAAAGCAAAATTAAAGCAAGAAATTATTTTACTTATGATGATTTTGAACATGACAATTATTATGATATGATTATCTTTGTGAAGGAGACGTTCATTATATGGATGGTGTGACAAAAGATCTTGTAGTACAAAATCAGTTAAGAGCTCTGAAAGAACTAATTTGTTACTACCCGAATGAATGAAATTGTTCATGACATTAATCTTGTAGTAAGTCTCAAAAAAAATATTTTAATTTACAAATATATTAGCCAAAGTGTTTGGCATATTGAGACTATAAATGAAAAGAAGATTGAATATCTTTATATTATTATAATCATACCGGATAAATATGAAAGGTTACCTGATTTTTCTTCTATTTGTACTACACAAGTATAAGCATAATGATACAATTACAACATTTTAGTTGGCATGACCGATTGACCATCTCGGTTCAGTTATGATGCGAAAAATTAATTAAGAATTATATTGGCATATATTGAAGAAATATAAGATTCTTCAAGAATTCTCTTATGTTGCTTATTCTCATGATATACCAGTTAAGGTTGGGATTGAATCCCTTGATTTATGGAACGGATAAAAGGTGATAAATATATGGGCCTAGTCACCTTCCATGTGGACAGTTTACTATTATATGATTTTAATAGATACATCTATTCTATGGTCACATGTGCATTTGTTATCAATTTGCAGTTTGGCTTTTGCAAGATTGATTGCTCAAATTATTAGAGCACAGTTTTAAAATATAAATTATGATGATTTATCTTGATAATACCGGTTTAAATCCAAGTTGGTTTAGCAGAAATTGTATGCCTCCAATTATATCTAAACCATTGGTTATGAGAACAAAAATTATCAAAATAAAATTTGGTATGTGATGTATTATTTAATATACAACGGCACTTGTACGCATCTAGCCAAGTTATGATAAGTTCTCCCTATCACCATTGGTTCAGGGTCAGAAACCAAATACACTACTAGAAATCCGGTAAAAACCGACCAAAAATACCGACCAACGTTGGTCGGTAATAGCCAAAAACCGACCAAAACGTGACCATTTACGTGTGGACGATATTTTTGTGGTCAGAAAGGAATACCGACCAAAGTTGGTCGGAAATTACCGACCAACTTTGGTCGGTCAATTAAATTCAAAAAAAAAAATATTGCAAAAAAAACCGACCAAAGTTGGTCAGTTTTTTCCGACCAAAGATGGTCGGTATTTTAATTATGTAATAAAAAAATTCACCATCTGAGAATCGAACCGGGGTCTGTACTGTGGCAGGATACTATTCTACTACTAGACCATTAGTACATTTTGTTTTAAGATTATCTTTTATTTGATTTATACTCTTTAATTGTATTTTCGCACGAAAATAACCGACCAAAGTTGGTCGGTTTTATTAAAAAGTAAAATTACCAACCAAAGTTAGTCGGTTTTTTTAAATGACCCGCCGAATTAACCGACCAATTTTGGTCGATTATTTTAATATTAATTTTTATTTATTTTAATTAAAAAACCGACCAAAGTTGGTCGGTTTCTTGAAACATAAATTTTGCGGGACTCAAAAATAGTTTCCCGCATTTTTGCGCCAAAGAAAATCGATCAAAGTTGGTCGGTTTCGTAAAAAAAAAAATAATATTTTGAAAAACCGACCAACTTTGGTCGGTTTTTTGGTCGGTTTTTTTTACCGACCAAAGTTAGTCGGTCGATCTTGGTCGGTTTTTGCCGAATTTTTAGTAGTGATAATTTCCATCTAGAAATATGAATGTGCTATATAATTTAATTGTTCCACCACAATGCACAAAGATAGATCCCCAAATAAGGCTAGGGATATTTGTTGGTGATCCCAACAATAGGGGGAGAAAATGGGCAGCAGAAAAAGTAATGCATGTAATGAATTATTATGAGTACATCTAGATCCTCGTACGAGAAAATGTGAACTTGAAGTTCAAGTGATAATTCATTTGCAAAATATTGCCATGCATATTTGCTGACCCAAAACTAAATGTCATATTCAGCTGCTAATGCTCCAAATAAAATAAAGTTCATAATGAATAGAGTCTATGGCATACATGAAGCATAATAGACTAATCGGTTCCAAAGATAAAACTCCTTGAAGAAGGAGAGGAGCAAATGTTCAAGATGGTCATAATAAGGAGGCAAGTGCTCTAGCAAAACACCACGACATAACACTTCATAAGACCTCATGGGAGAGGTTTAGGTACCTGAAAATAATAAGATAAAGAGATCTCAATAAGTTAGGTCTTTATTGGGTAATAGTAGAACCGATATAAAATGATCGTTGATGATATTGTTAATATAATGTAGCGCTCAATATTATTAATATTGACGAGGATCTTGAACTCAAATCTGTCATGAAATTTGGACAGATAAATGATTGGCCAAATGAAAAATACGCAATGAAAATTAATTTCACCTGAAAAATATGAAGTTGAACGGATAGTCCCAACATCTGAAAGTATAAAGCTAGTGGAGGTATAAATGTGTTCTTGTGTGAAAAAAAAAAAGGTCAAGTCGATAAACATAAAGACGACTTGTATCACAAGAAAATTTGTAAATATCCTGGTATTGATTATATAGAGACATGTTCTCTTGTGGTGGATGTCGCCATTTCAGGTTTTAATCTGGCAATACAAGAAAAGCGTGATATGCGTATAATGGAAATCATTGAAGGATTTAAATTGTTATGAAGCATATTAAGGTTTCCAAGAAATTTATTAAATTAAGCTTCAAAAATCCTTATACGGATTGAAACAATCAGGGCGCATATGGTATAATCGCCTGAGTGAGTACCTGTTGAAAGAAGAGTAGAAGAATGATTCAATTTGTCCTTATATTTTTATAAAAAGATTTGAATCTAAATTTGTTATAATCACCATATATGTTGATCATTTAGATATCATTGGAACTCCTAGGGAGTATCCTAAAGCAGTAGACTATTTAAAGAAAGAATTTTAAATGAAAGATCTTGGAAAGATAAAATTTTATCTTGGTCTACAAATTGAGTATATGAAAGATGAATTTTTTGTCCATCAAGCAGCATACACTAAAATGATTTTAAAGCGATTATATATGGATAAAGCACATCCATTCCGACCTCATGAAAATAATGAAGAGCTTTTTGGTCCCGAAGTACCATATCTTAGTGCAATTGGTGCACTAATGTATCTTTCTAACATTACAAGGTCTGACATAACGTTTTCAGTTAATATCTTAACAAGATATAGCTCTGCTCCTACAAGGAGACATTGGAATGGAATCAAACACATATTGCGGTATCTAAAATGGACTACCGATATGGGATTATTTTATGGCAATGATTGCAGTCCCGATCTTGTTGGTTATGCTGATGCTGGGTATTTATATGACCCACAGAAGGCTCGATCTCAAACAGGCTATGTGTTTACATATGGAGACACTGTCATATCTTGGCGATCGACTAAGCAATCAATTGTGGCTACTTCATTTAATCATGTTGAGATAATTGCTATTCATGAAATAAGTCGAGAATGTGTATGGTTGAGGTCTATAATATATCTTATTCGAGACAAATATGGTTTGAAGTGTGACAAACTACCCACAATTTTGTATGAAGACAATGCAGCATGCATAACCAAATTGAAGGGAGGATTCATAAAGGGGATAGGACGAAGTAAATTTCACCAAAGTTATTTTTCACACATAATTTTCAAAAGAATGGTGATATCAATGTGCAACAGATCCGTTCAAGTGATAAGATGGTTGATCCGTTCACCAAATCTCTACCGACATCAACCTTCAAGAAACTAGTATACAAGATTGGGATGCGAAGGCTCAAGGATGTGAATTGATGCTCTCATCAGGGGGAGTTAATACGTGTTGTACTCTTTTTTCCTTACAAGGATTTGTCCCACTGGGTTTTTCTTACAAGGTTTTTAACGAGACAACCAAAAGGCGTATTTCTAAACATGTGTACTCTTTTTCCTTTACTAGGATTTTTTTCCCATAGGGTTTTTTCCTAATAAGATTTTAACGAGGCACATTATCTATGGACATCCAAGGGGGAGTGTTATAAGAAAAATTAAATTATGGTGGATGTCTACTCTTCTTCCATGATCTTCTCAAATGTTTAATGACATATTCAATGACATATTTCTATACTTAATGACATATTCAATGACATATTTTTCTTCACTTTTCATGCCTATATAAAGGCCTTGTAATAGATAAGAAAATACACACAATTGAAGAAGAAAATCTCTTCCTTCTCTCTATCTCTATTTCTTGTTCATGTTTTACTAAATTACTTTTATTTTATAACAACATGTCTTGTTCATATTTTACTGCTGTTACTTCATAACACTTTTGTTATATTAGGCTTTTTTGGAATCTCTCTTCTGCTTTACTCTCTATGCCTTTTACCTTTATATTCCTATATATGGGCACACAACTTTTTACAACAAAAAGGCTGTCCTCTTAGGTAAGCATGTCCAGGAGTTGGACCTATCGACCTATGCAACATTTGGCTTAGCATTTATTGGAAACCAGTATTCTTAATGCAAAAAATAAAAAATAAAAAAAAAAAAATATATATATATATATATATATATATATATATATATATATATATATATATATATGTATTTTTATTATAATTTCAACAAATACTCCATTTAATTATACTCATATTCTTAAAAATATCATGAGTTAAATGTTAAAAACCTAAATATTGAGTTTGTAAATCATGTATCCATACTAGCGCTTTTGCGAGTTTACCCTCTTTTATTTTTCTTTTTTTTTTTTTTAAATCTTAATTTTCATCCTGTAGCTAGATTTTTCGGGTGTTTAAGGAGGACCTACCAAGATCTAGTTCTTGTCTATGTTGTAAACAGAAATAGTGTGATCCACTAAACATTGTCGATTACCAACTATTATTCTTGAGAAGATTAACTTCGACCATTGGAAAAAGGAAAAAGGAAAAAGGACTATTAATGCATGTGGTTCTTCAAGTGGATGTTCTGTACAATTTTATGATATAAGATATGCATGCCTTATTAGTTCCTGTGATGTGACTTGTTTTATTCCACAGTAAGGATGAAATACGTGATTCGAGTAAAAAACAAACTTGTTTAATTATTCTCTATTTATATACTTAATTATTTAAATTACTAAAGGTATTGATCTTATATCTAAAAGTAGCTAGCTAGGACGAAAGTTTTTGTTCAATATTAAGCCTGTATCTATCCATTCACGCTTGATCCTTCATTTTTGACGAGTAGAGACACTCCATGACGACTTACGTTCTCTATCTAGTTTGATAAATTTGTTCTATATAATTTTTTTTTAAAATTTTTTGTTTGTGCCTAAATTGTTCTTCGGAGTATTTCAATCCTTCAATAAGATTGTTCTCTGGATTGTTGAGTAAGAGTCAGGTATAAATATCTACTAAAGTTATGAAAAATAATAGATATAAGCCTGTAATGTTAAAAATATAATAAGTTCAATATAAAAAATCTTAAAAATTTAAACCCGTAAAATTTAATTCTCAATCCCCTTCTGCCAAAGAAATTACTGTATTGCCGTGAGAAAGTCAAAAATAAAGTAAAAACTTACAATAATTCTTTAGAGGACGTGAAAGTGTTAGAAAAGTTGCAGAATATTAAAGGAAAAATATAGATTTGAGTGCAAAATGAATGCCTTCTGGGTGTCCTTGTATTTATAGGACTCAAGAAGACTTTTCAGAAAAGTCACTCTTATACGAATGTTCTATTTAAAATTCAAAAATTAAATTCAAATTTAAATAATCAGAAAACCTGCTCCATAAAAATAAAGGGACTTTTTCGTATATATGAGATTTTGAATTTATTTACCCGATTTATCTAAGTTTTTTATTTACAGAAAGTAAGTAACATTTTTTTACAAAATATATACAAATTTGGTCAAAATCTACTATTTATCTATAATTTATCTACAACTAAATATATATTTTTTCAGTAAAAAACTATAATTTACATATAATTCATATATAATTTATCTAAAATTATGTTAGTTGTATATATTTTGTATATTATTTCTACACCCGACATACAAACTATATACAATTTGTTTATGTCTTCTTCTTCGAGTTTCAAACTGAAATTCTAACCAAAATCACCTTAAATCTTCACCAAATTCTCTCAAAATTGAGATATAAACTCCTAAGGACATTCTCTATCATTTGCAACAAAAAATTCGCAAAATTTAATTTTCAAATTCAAAACTTCGAAACTTTTTAATGGCTATCAATAGAGTACAAACTCTTAACTAATCACATGAATTTGTTTATCAATGTCCTATTCTGAATAATTTATTTAATCATGGTTATGTTTTTCCCTTTTTATTCTCTGTTCAAGACTGGAAAATAATGGTGACAATCTTGGTGCCATGATATCAAAGGTTCAATTAATGCATTTTGATCCGCTACAAGCTTTGTGTAAGTTGCATATTATGCAGCGTCCAACGGTGACAACTTTGTTGAGAAGAAACCATGGCTTTGGCAAGTCATTTGAGACTTGTTTCTTCCGGTACCTAATCAGATATTGTATATAATTAGTACATTGTATATGAACTTATAATTAAGTTAAAACTTTAATATCAAGGGTAAATAAGTTTCAAAGTAGTATAGATAAGTAAAAGTCTGAAAAATAATTACGAAAACAAAAATTTATTTAAAGGTCCGAAGGTTTATTAGATATACAAATTATATCTAATTCTATATGACTTAGTGGGCTTAGCATTTTAAGGCTTCAAAAGTGGCTTTCAGCCACCGACGATGGGAACCCCACATATACAAACTATATCTAACAAGAAAGAAAAATTAAGCCAAATGTAGCCCAGGAAAGCTTGCCGGTTGAAAGAATTATATAAAGAGGAATTTTTATAAACTATTATAGTTTAGAGCCTAGTAAGTATAATTTGCCTAATTACTATATAGCTAGTATTCAATTGTTACTATCTTGTTTCAATTATATTCAAAAGCGCAATGAATATAACATGTATCGACTGTATTTGTTCACGCAACAAATACAACTAAGGCGAAATACAGAAAACAGAAAAATAAAATGTTCTTGACAAGAGTGAGTTGCTCTAGTGGTGAACACCCTCCACTTCCAACCAAGATGTTGTGAATTCGAGTCACCCCAAGAGCAGGGTAGGGAGTTCTTGGAGGGAGGAAACCGAGGGTCTATCGGAAACAGCCTCCCTACCCTAGAGTAGGGGTAAGGTCTGCGTACACACTACCCTCCACAGACCCCACTAGTGAGATTATACTGGATTGTTGTTGTTGTTGAGAGTCGGAACTCAAGACCTACAACTAAGCGAACGCTCTAACCAATTGAGCTACGAGAGCTTGTTGTTCTCTTGTTTCAGTTCAAAATAATTAATCTCTTATTTTATGGATTTGCTATAAAATTCTAATATAACTATGAATGGTAAATTTGCTGAAAGTATAACTACGAATAATAAATACAGTATAAATATTCGATGTGACGCGTAGTTTTCCTTTATATAAACTCTCAAATTAAAGGCCGGTGGGAAATTTTCGTCAAGTCATCCTTGGCTGCATTCCCTCGTTAATGTAAACCATAGAGCCATTAATGTAATCTACTATATATGCTAGAAGAAACAGAAGACAGAAATTAAGAGGGAGCTTCTCTGTCATTGGCAATATTGCTTTGCAAAGTAATGCATTTTACCTCTATCTTAATTCTTCACCATTTATAAGCCATGCTAAAAGAGAAATGAAATAACAAGATCGTGTGTCTCGTTTCTATAAAGTTAAAACTATCATAAAAGCTTCAACTTGTCATTTTCGCCTTCTACCACCGAAAATTGTAATTGGAGGGAGTTTCGAGCAATGGTAAGCATTGTCAATCATGTGATCAAAAGATTATAATTTTATTTTGTGAAAATAGTCAATTATAAAAATGCAAGGTGAAATTATATACAATAGACCTAGCATACCTGACTCATGACTGAAATTTAGTGCAGCGAACTAGCCTTAATTATCCATTTAATTCAATTCATTATTTTATTTCCTTTTTAAGGGAAAAAAAGCAAATATAGAGTGTTTCATGCATCTTGCCCATTGTGGGAGACAGGAGGGCAGAGATGGTCTGGATGCTATATTTGCAACTTTCTTAACCATACCCCACCTGGATAATTCTATATATAGTGAAGTATCGTTTTACCTTTCCTTTTACATTTTACCTTCCAACTTTAATATTTAATAGTAATTCTATTCCCAGTAAGAACCTCTAAAGGTAAAAAAAAAATGATAAATCTTTATATATCTATATTATATTAAAAGCACGAAGTGTATAGGATAAAATTGATTTTTAATAAATGATCGAATGACAGCATGTCACGTGGAACCGAAGACAGGTAAAAGGCAAATCGAGTAAAAATCAGCACCGGAAAAAAACAACTGCTGTTGACATCGGATAAACTCCGAAGGGAGCATGATCAACGGGAGCAGATCGAATATTTGTCATTGGTTAGCATAATATTCTCCAACATTAGGCGCACGATAGGTGCTATTTTCTAACGTGTGCGGTCACCGAAAATGGCCAGAGGAAGGCCAAGGAAGACCATAAAAGTCAACCAAGCAGTGGCGGCAAAGGCCATTGCAAAGAAATTGGGAGCTATTGCAGCAAAAACAAAGCTGGTGGACAAAGAACAAAGGATCGGCCAAACCTTACAACTAGGGACGTTGGGCAATCCTCGTCGCAACAGGTGACCCCCTAGCAAGAATTGTGGGAACCAAGGTGTGTTCTCAATCTGAGCAAGCATCTGAAAAAAGTAATTTTGAAACTAGGGTTAAGGATTTGGGGAAATCAATTGACGGACAGAATATAATTGAGGCTGCTGAAAATCAATTGGGTACCCAAAATGGACCTAAATCATGGGTTAATATTGTGGGAGGAAACAAATTTACGGCAAGAAGCATGCCATTGAAGCATGTGGCCCCAATCATAAAAGATGGTAAGAAGGTTGTACAAATAACGAAAGCTGATGTATAATTAGAAACTGAATAATAGAGGAATGCTATCATCCTGTATGTGGTAGGTGACTAGCCAACCATTGCTGCCCTGGAACGGTTCATTGCCTTCCAATGGAAATTTGCCGCCAAGCCAAAGGTGTATTACCACAATGACGGATTCTTCCTGGTACGTTTCAATTGTGTTGAAGATAGTGATGTTGTTATGTACTCTGGCCCACAAACGATTATCAACAAACCTGTTGTTACTAGGATCTGGATACTTGATTTCAATTTGCATGCTGAAATTTTGAAAATTATACCACTATGGGTAAAATTGCCAAACCTTGCCCTCAATTACTGGAGTAGTGAGGCATTAAGCAAAATTACAAGTGGTTTAGGAGTCCCATTGTATGCAGATGATTGTACTACTAACATTGATAGGATATCCTATGCCCGCTTGTTAGTGGAAATGGATGTAACAGTACCTCTTCCTGAAGTGATTCAAGTAGAGGAACCAAATGGGATACAATTTGAACAAATTGTCTTGTATGATTGGAAGCCCGACTTTTGTGGAGTGTTCTTATAGGTGGGACATGAATGCCAGGAAAAAGGCCACAAAAACAGGAAACAAAGGCTACCAAGCAGGCCTACACAAACAGACCTCCACAGGAGCAGGAATGGAAATACAAAGGGCTAATGATCGAAAATAAGAATAAAGAGAGAGAAGCAAAGGATGAGAATAGAACACATCCCCAACAAGTAAGCAAGACAGTTACTGGCTTGATTACCAGGTTGGAGAATTCAACAGATGATAAAGCACAAGGGGAAGGCTGGAAAGAGGTGAGAGGTAAATTTGCAGCAAAGCCATCTCAACCAAGTGGAGGACACCTGGGGATGCATACAACTAATGGGTTCAGCATACTTGAAGGAGGTAACCAAAAGGGACAAACAGGAGAAGGTCAGAGTAGCAAAGGAAGTGTTTCTGGTTACAATCCTTACTCTCTCCCACAAGTATGAATCTAATAACATGGAATGTTAGGGGACTGAATAAGCTTTACAAGAAAAGAGAGTTGAAATCGTTTATTAAAGAAAATAAGGTTAGTTGCATAGCTAGTACTGAGCATAGAGTCAAAGAAGAAAATGCAGAAAGCATAATAAAGAAGATAAAATGCAGAAAGCATAATAAAGAAGGTGGCACATAGGTAGAAATGGTACACTAACTACACAGCAGGGAACATGGGCAGAATCTGGGTTCTTTGTGATCCAAATGCCATTGAGTATACAGTAATAAACACACATGTACAGTACATTCATGGGACGATCAAGCTCATTGCTTCAAACACTGAGTTCCTTTTTATAGCAGTCTATGGGCTACATACTATTGAAATAAGAAAAACACTATGGAATGAACTCACATAATGGAGTTATAGGAGCATGGATAGCTATGAGAGACTATAATGCAGTCATGCACAGTGAAGATAGAGCATGTGTAACTCCAATTCAGGACATGGAAATGAGGGATTTCAGAAACGTCCTTGAGGACACTGGCATGAATGAGTTTAAATATGTTGGTAGGGAATTCACATGGACAAAAAATAATATTTATAGGAGGATTGACAGGGCAGTGGTAAATGCTGAGTGGATGCTAGCAATGCCTGCTCAAGAGGTACTGATAATGAACCCCTACTTCTCAGATCATACTCCTCTATCTATCCAGATTATGAGAAAACCAGCAAGAAGACCAAAGCCTTTTAGATTCTATAATTACATGGCAGAGGATCCCGACTTTCAAAATGTGCTGTAAAAATACTGGTACACTCCAGTAAGTAGTGATGAGATGGAAAAGGTTTGGGCAAAATGATAGATAACAAAGCAGGAACAGAAACAAATCAGTAATATTACCTTCAGGGGGATGCAAGCGAAACTCAAAGATACCAGGAAACAACCTAAAGAAATACAGGCAAACATGAGAAACACTGGCCATGCTCCTAATCTGTTTGACAAAGAAAAGAGCAGAAGAATCAGTTAGAAAAATGGGGGAACCTGAAAGAAAGCATATACAAACAACAGTCCAGAAATCAATGGTTAAAATTAGGGGACTCCAATACAGCCTTCTTTCATACTAGTTTCAAGGATAGGTGTGCACAAAGTAAGATCCCTAGATTGGTAAATCAATTTGGGGATCTATTGCATACAGAGGACCAGATTGAAAAAGAAATTACAGGTTTCTATAAAAGCTTACTCGGATCAACAACATCACAATAACCTGCCATATACCCAACTATGATGAAAGAATGGCCTATACTGCACCAGAGACCAATAATTGATGTTAATAAAACCAGTTACTCCACAAGAAGTTTACCAAGTTCTTTGTGTAAAAGCACCAGGTTGTGATGGATTTAATTTGTACTTTTTCAAGAAGTCCTGGTCGGTGGTAGGACAGAAAATCACTGAAATAATAATGAAGTTTTTTTGAAACAAATGAGTTGTACCAACCTATCAACTGTACCTATGTCACTCTTATACCAAAAGTGAAACATCCTACATCTATCAGAGAATATAAACTAATAACCTGTTGTACTGTGGTATGCAAAATCATATCAAAACTACTCAATAGCAGGCTGCAAGGTGTTATGGATTATTTAGTGGATGGAAGCCAGTCAGATTTTATACCAGGTAGACTGATAGTAGACAACATCATTCTCAGTCACGAGCTGATAAAAGGGTATGGGAGGAAATGCATTTCTCCTAGGTGTATGATTGAATTATATATGCAGAAAGCATATGATTCCCTGGAATGGAGTTTCCTAGAATAAATATTGATAAGCATAAACCTCCCTACTAAATTTGTTAACTAGATTATGGTCTGCATAAGTACTGTATCTTACTCTATCCTGATAAATAGGAGTCCTACTAAGCCTTTCCCTGCTAGAAAAGGCCTAAGACAGGGGGACCCTCTATCCCCGTTTTTATTTGTTCTAGCTATGGATTACCTGAGCATGTTGATAAAGACCCTCCAACACAATCTAAACTTCAATTACCATAAAAAATATGAAAGGCTGAGGGTAGTGCAACTAGGCTTTGAAGATGACTTACTCCTCTTATGTAGAGGAGACATTACCTCAATATAGTTGCTTTATGACTGCTTCAGTAGTTTCTCTAGAGCTTCAGGACTCAAAGCAAATAGAGACAAAAGCTCCATTTATTTTAGAGGGATGGTCCGTGCATTACAACAAGAAGTCCTTGCCTATCTTGGCTTCACAAAAGGGGACCTCCCAATCAAATATTTGGGAATACCACTAAGTACAAAAAGGATGTCTATAACTCAATACCAACCTCTGATAGATAAGATGTTAGGGAGAATCACCTCCTGGACTTCAAAGTTTCTCTCCTATGCTGGGAGACTCCAACTCATCAGAAGTGTTCTATTTGCCATACAAGTCTACTGGTCATAGATTTTCATACTACCAAAGAAGGTGCTAAAGATAATTGAAGCTACATGTAAAATCTTCCTATGGAGTGGAGGGGCAGAGATATCAAAAAGAGTATTACTAGCCTGGGAAAGACTATGTTTCCCTAAGGTGGCAGGAGGATGGACCATCATGGACATTGCTACATGGAATGCAGCAACAATATGCAAATTGATGTGGTTTCTATGCCTCAAGAAGCATAAAATATGGGTAAAATGGGTACACACCTACTATATAAAGGGGCGATAAGTATGGGATGCTGAGCCAACACAAGCTTCCCGAATTATAAGGAAAATATGGAAGGCAAAGAGGATACTTGAAGATGCAGTGCTGAACAGAAATGATGTGATGCAACTGAAAATATTCTCCATACACAAGATGTACCTCAGGCTAAGGGGTGACTTTCAGAAAGTTCCATGGAGGAAGCTAAACATGTAATAACATAGGAGCTCCAAAATGGCTCTTCATCCTTTTTCTGGCATTACATGGCAGATTAAGCACAAGAGATAGATTGCACAAGTGGAGGGTGACAAATGAGATGTTATGTCCACTGTGTAATGAGGAGGAAGAATGTATTGATCACCTATTCTTTGGATGAAAATTCTCTACAGATGTATGAGGCAAAATACTTAAATGGAGGGGTATTTACAGACAACCGATGACTTGGAGCAATGAGCAAGCCCGGGCAGTCACACAAGCAAAAGGAAGGAATGCAAATGGTACAATCTACAGGATGGATGTTGTAGGTTGCGTATACTTCATATGGAAAGAGAGGAACATGCGTATATTTTATGGAATACAGAGGCAAGCTGATCAACTTGTGCGTGTCCTGATTCAAGAGGTTTGCTGTAGGGGATCTATGAAGCCTAGAATGCATAAGAGATTAGAAGAGTTGAATTTCTACCCATAGACCCTGAAAAATAGACAAACCAGTTTAGTAGGGTATACTGTTTCTTTTTGAATCTTAGCTTCAGGTAGTTTATGCGGCTCACCAAGTCTTGGGGCAGCATGTCCAAGCTTGGTTTCTTATAGAGTTTCAGTATAGATTGTAAATATGTTTACAGGTTATTAATACAAAGAAAATTTGGACAAAAAAAATATATTCTCCAACATTAAACGGGCAGCCGTTGCAGAGAATATTTATATTCAAGGCCTGCCATTAAATATTCATCAATGACGCCTTTATTGACATTTAAGTGGGGCTTGATCCTAGGATCATGTTTCCCTTGGTATAACTATAAATATCAGGCTCAGTAGTCATTGTAAGACACGACATTCTTGGAAAAACTTATGATGTATTCCACTATCACTCTCAATTAAACAACTTTATTTTCCCTTTTACATTGTTCTCAATTCTGTCCTCGAAGACGCTGCTCTCAGAGTCAGGATTGTCATCTCCATCAATTTTAATCGCTAAGTCTTATTTTTAATCTCGTTTATTTACCAATTTTGGATCAAATCAGTTCGTTTGTTTATAAACTATATAACAAATTTAACTGTACCATTTTATGGGTAAATAGTTTGGCGCCCACAGTGGGACTTCGACAATTGCGTAATTGAGTTAATCCTTGCGTTTGTTACTAACTTGCTTGATTTTTTCCTTAGCAAGAAATTGAAAATGGTAGCTAATGATGTCAACATCGCATACAACTTTGAGGGACACAAAAATCTACATTAACATGAGGATTCAATCAGCGACACCCGTAACGAAGGGGATGTGGCCACCCCAGTTCATGAAGGGTAGTACCCTCGGCATGTATGGGAGCCAACTCCCGATGACGCGGAAGAGGAACACAATGTGGAAACAGTAAGAATCCTGAGATAGCAACAGAAAGCCATCATGGGCCACCTCTCAAGGCAGGATCAGGTGATGACGGAGTTGAAGCAAGCATTATCATGCCTTCCAACAATGCAAATGGAAGAGGCTCGGTTCCTCTTGACGTTCCTGCAAATCAAACAACTCGAAGGATTGATAACAATACCCCGAGGGGTGAGGTCAGTTTCGACGGTACCGGGGGGGACCGGTAGTGGATTTGGTCACGATAACGATAATGATTCCTTCAAAACCGATCTCATGAGATTTATGAGAGATATGAAGATCGGATGGATCAAAGCGCGGAGGATTTTCACGCCTGAATGGATCAGATTCCGGGCACACCACCAGTTTTAAAGGGCCTAGATTCGAAAAAATACACTCAGTTGCCATTTAAACCAAGTGCAACACCTGAGTTAATTCCGAAGAGATTCAAGATGCCGGACATACCAAAATATGATGGGACTTCGGACTGCAGGACCATACCACAACTTACACCATGACTGTAAAAGGGAAATATTTGGCTCAACATGAGATCGAATCGGTTCTGCTAGAGAAGTTTGGAGAAACCCACACAAAGGGTGCCCTGACATGGTATTCACTTTTACCCGAGCATTCAATTGACACTTTTGAAATGCTTGCAGATTCATTCATTAAGGCCCATGCGGGGGCCAAAACGGTCCAAGCCAGGAAGGTGGACATATTCAAGATCGCACAAGGTGAGTCCAAATTGTTGCGGGAATTCATGATCAGATTCCATAAAGAGAGGATGGTGCTACAGGCCATACCAGATGAGTAGGAAGCAGAGGCGCTCACAAAGGGTTTAAATCCAAGGAGCTCTGACGCCTCCCGAAAGCAGAAGAGAAGCCTACTTGAATTCCAAGCGACTACATGGGCTGATGTTCACAACCGTTATGAGTCAAAAATAAGGATATAAGATGATCATCTCGGGTTCCCGACATCAACCACGGGACAGGACCGAGACAAGAACCAGGATAAGTTCAAAAGCGATTTATGCGGACCGACGATCTTCTAAAGTTCATCTCTGTCTATACGAGAGGACCAAAGTATACGACAACAAAGGGTTCTGGCCCTCGGATAGGTTCACTCCCGACAGAAGAATTGACCAAGGCCAGAATAACAGATCATTACAAGAAAAAGAGGTATCACGGGCTTGCGATTCCACATATCCCAGATTGTCAGATTTTAATTTCAACATCAGCGTAGTGGAGTTAGTATCATCGATAAGGAATATCAAAGAAGCATGATTCCCAAAGCCAATCAGATCTGATCCCAGCTAGAGAGATCCTAATTTATGGTGTGAATATCATGAGACTCACTGCCACAGAATTGGGGACTGTCGACATTTGCGTGAAGAGGTGGCAGTGTTGTTGAAGAATGGCCATCTTAGGGAGTTCTTGAGTGACCGGGCAAAGAACAATTACCATCGTAGCTAGGATAACGTGGAGCCTTCGAAGAGAGCAGAAGACCCTCCTCGGTTCACTATCAACATGATCTTCGGATGGAATAAAATTAATGGCGTAACCTTCTCGGCAGCCAAGAAAACAAATATATTAGTGACCCACAATAAGATACTCTGGGAAGTCGTAGAAGATGACATCACCTTCACGGAGAAAGACACCGACGGGCTTCTTCTGCCATATAATGATGCCCTGGTAATTTCTCTCAATGTTTAGATTTCAAGATTAAGCGTGTTTTGGTTGGCCCAGGAAGCTCAGCCAACATCATTCAATGGAGACTGTTGGAACAAGAAAAGTTGACCGAAAGCATCATTCCGACAACAAAACTCCTCGCTGGGTTCAACTTAGTAAGAGTGACAACCCAATAAGAGATCCTGCTGCCCACGAATGCCGAAGGGGTAACCAAGACCACCTTATTTGAAGTAGTAGACGACGACATGGGTTACAACATAATCCTCGGGAGGCCGTGGTTATATGAGATGAAGGTTATGCCCTCAACATATTATCAACTATTGAAATTCCTGACCTCGGAGGGAATCAAACAGATAAGAGGAGATCAACCGGCAACAAGAGCGATGAATATAGTGTCGATTTCCAACAGCAAAGGGAAAGAGCCCAGCAAATAGCAATTACCAGAACCGATACCTTCTCCCTTGACCAATGGAGATGATAAAGGCGAGGAGTCGTCGAAATCCCACCATGTGTCGAGAAACTTTCAGGTACCGGAGGAGACAGATGCAACCAAGTCCACTGCAGAAGAACTCGAGCAAGTGGCTTTATTCGAAGAATTCTTGGAAAGGAAGTTTCACTTGGGAACAAGGCTCAATCCCGAACTCAGGTTAGGATTTATTAATTTCCTTAAAGCTAACATTGATTGTTTTGCATGGTCACACTCGGATATGGTAGGTATCCCATTAGAGGTGGCCATGCAAAAGCTAAGCTTGAACCCGAATTTTCCACCGTAAGGCAAAAGAAACACCCAATAGCCGAGGTCAGAAACAAGTTTGTTAAAGAAGAGGTAACCCGACTACTCGACATCGATTCAATCCGGGAAGTAAAATATCTAGAATGGTTAGCTAATGTAGTTGTATTTCCAAAGAAGAATAACAAGTTTAGAATGTGCGTAGATTACAAGGTCTTAAATAAGGCGTGTCCTAAAGACTCGCTCCCATTTCCAAGCACTGATCAAATGATTGATGCTACGGCCGGGCACGAGTTAATGAGTTTTCTTGATCCCTACTCCGGGTACAATCAAATCAATATAAACCTAGAGGATCAGGAAACAACTTCATTCATAACGAACTTCGGCACATATTGTTATATGTGATGCCATTCAGGCTTAAAAATGCTAGAGCCACTTATCAGAGGCTCGTGAACAAGATGTTCGAGAAGCAAATAGGTAAAACAATGGAAGTATATATAGATGACATGTTAGTCAAGTCTTTTTATATAGATGATCATTAGAAACACCTCCAAGAGACCTTCGATATCTTGAGGAAACACAACATGAAGCTCAACCCAGAAAAATATGCGTTCGGGGTTGGGTCCGGTAAGTTTTTGGGGTTCTTGGTCTCACAGAGAGGGATCGAGGTAAATCCCGATAAACTTAAAGCTATCAAATACATACCAGACCAGCTAACGAGCATATAAGAAGTATAGAGGCTAACCGGAAGATTGACTGCTTTAAGCAGGTTCATCTCTCGATCCTCGCAAAAATGCCATCATTTCTTCTCACTTCTGAAGAAGAAGAATAATTTCGAATGGACTCTGGAATGCCAACGGGCATTAAAAGACTTAAAACGCTACCTATCAAGCCCCTTATTACTATTAAACCGGGGAAGGCGAATAATTGCTGATATATCTAGCGGTCTCGGAAGTAGCGGTAAGTGCTGTTTTGGTCCGAGAGGATGAATGTACGCAATTTTCTATCTATTATATTAGCAAAATATTGTCAGTAGCGGAGACTCGCTATTCGCACCTCAAAAATCTGGCCTTAGTTCTCTTAGTCCTCTCTCAAAATGTTAGGCCTTATTTTCAGTGCCACCCAATACCCGGTTTGACAATCTTCCCTTTGCAGAATGTTCTTCAAAAGCCTTAGTTGTCAGGTTGGTTGGCTAAATGGGCAGTGGAAATTAGTGTGTTTGATATTGAATACAAGCCTAGGACTGTGATCAAGTCACAAGTTTTGGCCGATTTCAGTACCAGGTTAAGGCCCCTAGTTGCTAAAGAGGTCAGTGCGGGTGTCAGAAACGACATTAGGAATTTGTACCTTATTTACGTATGGAGCTTCCAAAGTAAAAGTGTCCAGGATCGGAGTGGTTCTAATCATGCCCTCGAGGGAAACTCTGAGGCAAGCCATTAAGACTATTCTGTCAACTAACAATGAAGCCGAGTATGAGGCTTTGGTTGCAGGACTTGAACTGGCTCAGGGACTTGGCTCCGAAGTCATAGAGATCAAATGTGAGTCCCAGCTGGTGGTAAACCAAGCGTACGAAATTTTCGACACAAAGGAGGAACGCATGCAGCAGTACGTGAATAAAGTTCAGGCATTGCTTGCACGATTCAGGGAGTGGTTGATCACATATATTCCAAGGGAAGAGAACGTGGAAACAGATGCATTGGCTAATTTAGAGTCATCTACGGAGATGATGGGATCTGACTCTGGTACTGACGTTCAACTTCTACATTCGATATTGGATGTGGATAGTTATTGTGAAGTCAATACAACTAACTTAGTCTAGGACTAGAGGAACGAGTTTGTCGAATATCTTTGGCATGGCAAATTGCCCAAAGACCCGAAGGCATCCCAGGTACTACGTACCAAAGCGGCTCATCACTGCCTCAAGGATGGGCAATTGTAAATAATATCGTACCATGGTCCATTGGTTCGATGTCTGGGAGCCTCGGAGGCGGACTATGTGATGAGAGAAGTCCATGAAGGAATTCGCGGTAATCATTCCGATGTAGAATCATTGGTATTAAAGCTGGTTAGGGTAAGATACTATTGGCCCCGGATGGAACAAGACGCAAAGACGTCCATTTATAGATGCGACAAATGCCAGCGTTGTGCTCAGCCGATACACTAACCGGTAGAACTCTTGTATTTAGTACTGTCCCTGTGACCATTCATGAAATAGGGGATGGATATAGTCGGTTTACTGCCACTGGGTCCCGAGAAGGTAAGATTCCTT
Organism: Nicotiana tomentosiformis; assembly: GCF_000390325.3. Lineage (NCBI taxonomy): Eukaryota > Viridiplantae > Streptophyta > Magnoliopsida > Solanales > Solanaceae > Nicotiana > Nicotiana tomentosiformis. The sequence continues at coordinate 27,623,505 of NC_090822.1, forward strand.
TTAATTTTAACTGATTACATCACTAAATGGGTTGAAGCAGGTCCTTAGCAAACGATCGGTAAGTGCGAAGTGGTCGACTTCCTATAAGACCACATAATTTGTTGGTTCGGAATATCAAAGGAGATTGCTTACGATAACGGACCACAATTTATAGGTTCAAAAGTCACAAAATAACTGGAAGATTTGAGAATCAAGAGGATTACATCTTCACTGTACCATCCGAGCACTAATAGATGTGGAGTCAACCAATAAGGTGATTATCCAAAACCTCAAAAAGAGGTTAGAAGCTGCTAAAAGCAAGTGGCCCAAAGGGTTACCGGGCGTGCTATGGGCATATCGGACAATGGCAAAGTCAAGCACATGAGAGACACCCTTCTCTCTTATATATGGCACGGAAGTTCTGATCCCGGTAGAGGTAGGGGAACCAACCTTACGGTTTTCCCGAGCAAACGAAGAAGAAAATAATGAGGCATTACTGGTGAAGCTCGATTTGCTCGATGAACGCAGGGACTTGGCATATGTGAGGATAATGGCTTAGAAGCAAAGGATGGAGAGATACTATAATCGGAGGGCCAATCTCCGTTACTTCAAAGTAAGAGACCTGTTTTTGAGGAAGGTGACTCAGAGCACTCGGGAAACCAACACTGGGAAGTTTGGTCCAACATGGGAGGGTCCCTACCGGGTTTCAGCTGTCACCGGAAAAGGATCGTACGAACTGGAAAATCAAGAAGGAGTCAAATTGCCCAACAATTGAAACATGACTCACCTCAAAAGGTATTACCGCTGATGGATCCTATGAATACTGAATGTATGTGTTGCACTCTTTTTTCCTTCGACAAGGTTTTGTCCCAATCAAGTTTTTCTGGCAATGTTTTTAATGAGGTAGCAACGGAAAGCATACTATGAGAGGAGCGTCATCGTCAAAGTTAAGACCTTTAAATGACAATGCATTGAAATCATAAATCACTATGGGATTCACAAGTGTTTCAACGAACAAAGAAAGACTTCCAGTGTTCCAATACGTATACTTCACATTCGAAAACGGAGGGAGGGGGGGGATAGTATGTGATACGGCAACAATAATTCACAAAAACTGGGGACTGCAAGAATCGGGAACAATAATGTCTCATCGGGACCGAAAACCGCATGACCAGCCCCGTAAAAATAAGATAGAAGGAATAAAATGAAGTCCTTTTATTTTTAGCAAGCGAATGCTTATGTACTTTTAAAGATAGAAGGAAGAAAATGAAGTCCTTTTATTTTTATCTTGTTTCTTGTCCAAACGATGAGTTGATTTTATCATTTGAAAGTTAACAAAAAACTTCAAATGATTATGCCAAAATGAACAAGAGACGTCCTCTTCAAGAGTACCTTAAAATAAAAGGGCCCTCTCTTATGAAACCCTTATAGTAAAGGGTTGATTCCGGAAGAATGTATGCCCAGAATCAGAAGCTTTCAGATGAAAATATGCCTCAAGCTTTAACTAATTCAATGCAAAGAAAATATATCTTACACAACACTTAAGAAAAATTCTCCTTTATTTATCAAAAGTGCCAAACTCGATGAAACATTTGGCATAATTACAAGAGTACAAAATAAAGGAAGGGGGAAAACAACAAAAGAAAAAAATCTAAGGATTATCGTCGCCGGAGCCTGGGAAGAGAGAGGCATCTACGTCCCCCCCGGTAGAAGAAGGCGGATCAACTGTTGGTTCAGAGCCTGGATCTTCACCATCATTCTCTTCAATTTCATCCTCAGTTCCTGAATACTCAGAATCGGTGCTCGAATAATCAACCGCAGCAGCAGGGAGGCACTCTCGAGCGGACAACTCCAGTTCTCGGGCCTAGGCAATGCAATCATCTATGTTAGCAATGCCTATTTTGGCCTCCTCCAAGGTATTACTCCTCATATGATAAATTGAATAGGTTTACTCAAATATGAGGGAATCCCCTTGGACCTAGAGCTTTGCCTAAAGCTTTTCAACTTCGGCTTGAAGGTCGTCCCTCTCGAATCTCAAAGCACCGAGGCTAGAATCAAGATCACGAATTGTAGATAGGTGAAGCCGGTTTTGCTCCATGATCTTTTTGAATCCTTACTCCATCCTGGACCTCTTCTCCTCGACAGCATTGGCCTCCTTGGTTTTGGAGCTCAAGGCTGCCTTCAAGTTATTCACTTGTTCATTGGAGGCAGACTCGCGCTCGGCAGCAGAAAGTACACTATCTTGAAGCGTGTCCCACTTAGCCTTAGCCTCTTGGAGTTGTTCGTGTAAAGAAGTGGCTTCTTGGCTGCGGGCCATCAGTTTTTGTTCATTTTGCTGCAATCGGGCCTCAAGCTCTTCCACCTCAGCAGCTTTTGCCTCCAACACCGGGAGGCGCTGGTCCCTCTCGGCCAATAATTGGTCTCACTCGCTTATCGAGGATCAATTTCTGTAGCCCGTCAGAAGCAAGAGAGTTGGCTTGTAAAGAAGAATATTAAGGTCAGAAATCCCGTTACAACAGATAAATTAAAAATAAGTAATAAAAAAGCAAGTATAGTACCGCTGCCGCATTATGCATGGCATTATTCAGCAAACACTCCCTTGAAAGGGAGCATATTTTCTTCTTATCTTTCTCTGAAGCCAGCGGCTTCAAGTTGTTGGCAAGCTTCACCGGCTTGGATAACAAATGGCACTCCTTTGAAACCAAAATTGTATCACTCCTCCTCCCTTGGAGATCTGGGGAAGGGGGTAAATAATTGTGCCCCAAATTCCTATGGTCCAGGGACCGGGGAGGAGAAACATTCCTCTCTCAAGCGGTTGTTTCCGATGGAGGAGATACAATGGGTGCTGGTGGTAAAGGTGCAGCTGGTGTAGAGGGGCTTGAAGTTATTGGCGTTAAAGGTTGAGAAGCAACTGCAGCAGGAGAAACGCTAATTATTGGTTGCTTATTTTCCAAAGGCAGATGAGGCCCGAGGTCCAAACTCCTGGGACTAGAAACAATAACGGGGACAGGACAGTGGGAATTGGCATTATCTACCAGATCCATCTCACCCCAAAGTGCTTGGACCTCTTCTGTGGTCAGTTTTTGAAGCGCTCCAGGCTGAGCATCCGGTTGAGCTGATGAAGTTATTATTCTTCTTTGGAGGGGAGCCACTTCATCACTGGCTTCTCCATCTTCCACAACAACCACTATGGTCAACTTGGTTGTTGTGGTCTTTATTTTCTTTTTTTTATCCCCTGCCGAGGAAGAACGTCGCCTTTTTGGTTTCTTGTTCTCTGGCTGGGGACCCCGAGAGGAAGCACCTTCACCGGAAGTAGGTTCGCGTGCACTGCTTCGAGCAAGGGCACTTTGTATCACCCTCGCAGTCTTCATGGGGTCAGCCAGAATATCAACCTCGGGGTAGGTGACAGAGCCCTGCGAGAGTCCTGAATCAAGCAAAAAATAGAGTTAGAAAAGTTACTTATGTTCATACATAGACAAAATGAATAAAGACTCGGTTTACCATGGTTCTTGGCTTTCCACCGATATTTGGGGGCCAGTTTTTCCACTGACGGGTTTCTGGTGTTGTAATATCCAAAATATTTTGAACCCACTGGTCTAGGCCAAGTATACCTGGTACCGATGGAAGAACTCCAAAATCACGGGATCAAGCCCTTCACCCATCCCCAAGGAGAACGAACCCAAAGTTAAAGGATACGTATAGACATATATAAAACCTTTCTTGGTGAAGGTAACCCCCTCTATCGTATCCGAAGCAAGGATATCAAGGTTTGGACAGTTGCATTCCTCCTTCACATCAGTAATACTGGAAGGGCGAATAGACGAAAGGTACCTGCTAACAGCCCAAGTCCGTGGAGACGCGGATGGAAACTTCTCTTGGAAGTCATTGACTGTACTCAAATGTTTCGGTATAATGGTGTTTAAAGTAGTTGGCTCGAAATCAACCTCAGCCTCCTTGTGTTTGTTTCTCTTGGGGCCTCCACCGAAGAGAAGAGCAGAGCTTGTAAAAGATGCAGTAGGGGAAGCCATGATAGCAAAAAGGCAGTAGAACTTTTTAGAAAAGGTTAAAGAAGACAAAGGTTTTCTAAGCAGAAGGAAGTTGAATGCAGAGAAAAAAATAGACTTATAAAAATTTTGGAAGTGAAAGAGGTAAAATAATGAGTATAAGTAAATATATAGACATAAAAAATCGTGATCATGATTACTTCGAGAACCGGCAAAAATATTGCTGAATCGTGGGGCAACACGTGTTCGGGGTATTAAATGCGAGAAAACGTGCGTCTTTTCAAGCATCAGAGACTGTTCAGAAGATTTTCCGCCAAGAAAGGGATCTTCACTAACTTTCCGGTGACCCAAAGATATGCCACCGAAAAGCAGAGGGACTATCTGTATAGTGTAAAAGCGATTTATAATGAATAATCGAATGATAGCGTGACACATGGAACCGCAGATAGGTAAAAGGAGAGTCAAGTAAAAACCAGTATCGGGAATAATAACTACAGTTGACAGTGGATAAATACCGAAGGGAACATGGCCAATGGGAGCATGTCTCATATTTTTCATCGGACAACATTCAATGAAGAATATTCTCTAACATTAAATGGGAAACCGTTGCAGAGAATATTTGCATTCATGACCTGCCGTTACATATTCATCAATGACTTCTTTATTATCATTTAAATAGAGCTTGATCCTAGGATCTTTCTTCCCTGGGTATAATTATAAATAGCAGACTCAGTAGCCATTATAATACACGAAATCTTTGGCAAAACTTATGCTGTATTTCATTTTCACACTCAATTAATAAATTTTATTTGTTCTTTCACATTGCTATTATTTTTTTCCTCAGAGACACTGCTCTCGAAGAAGGCTTGGCATCTTCTTCAACTTTAATCGCTAAGTCTTACTTTTAATCTTATCTATTTATAATTTTTGAATCAAATCAGTTCGCTTGTCTATAAACCACATAATAAATTCAACTGTAATATTTTATGGGTAAACAATTACGTGGTAAATAATGTGAGACTATAATAAAAAAAACTACAAAATATATAGAAAAATAATATTTCACTTTTCTTTAAATTTTGTTTTCTTCAATCAATCTAGACTTGTAACGACCCGACTGGTCGTTTTGAGCCATGGCGTGTCATTCGGCGGTTCGAGGCCTTGAGTGGCTTCGCTTCAGGTGTTATGACTTGTACGTGTGGTCGGAATTAAATTTTGGGAAGTTCAGAGTCGGTTTGGAAAGAAAATTCTAAATTTGAAAACTTTAAGTTGAAACAGTTGACCAAACTTTGACTTTTGAGTAAACAACCTCGGAATCGGGATTTGAAGGTTCCAACAGGTTCGTATGATGATCTTGGACTTGGGTGTATGTTCGGATCGGGCTTTGGATGACCCGGGAGCGTTTCGGTGCCTATTATGGAAGTTGGCATTTTGGAAGAATTTTATTTAAATTGAGTTGAAGTGCATTTCAATGTTATCAATGTCCGTTTGGGATTCCGAGCCTGGGAATAGCTCTGTATGGTGATTATGGTATTAAGAGCATGTATGGATGTGGATTTGGAGGTGCGCAAGTCATTTTAAGGTCATTTGGCGAAAGTTGGAATTTGGATGATTTTTGAGAAATTTGACCGGGAGTGGACTTTTTGATATCGGGGTCGGATTCTGATTCCGGAAGTTGGAGTAGGTCCGTAATGCCGAATGTGACTTGTGTACAAAATTTGAGGTCAAATGGACGTGATTTGATAGGTTTCGGCATCGAATATAGAAGTTTGAAGTTCTAAAGTTCATTAAGCTTGAATTGGGGTGCGATTCATGATTTTGATGATGTTGGATGTGATTTGAGGCCTTGAGCAGGTCCGTGTTATATTTTTGGACTGGTTGGTGTGATTGGATGGGGTCCCGGGGGCCTTGGGTTGATTCCGGGTGGTTAACGGATCGAATTTGAATTTGAGGAAGGGCTGAATCAGCTGGGCATATGGTGTAACCGCACCTGCGTGAAGAGGACCGCAGGTGTGAGCCCGCAGGTGCGGGAGATGGCTCGTAGAAGCGGAAGGAGGCAAGGCTGCTGAGAACCGCAGAAGCGGAAGGGTTTGCATACCTGCGATGGCGCAGGTGTGATGTCAGTAGCCGCAGAAGCGGCAAGGGCCGTAGGGGAGGATGGAGTTCCTCAAAAGCGGACGCGCAGAAGCGGCCTAAGAGCCGCAGGTGCCAAAATGTCGCTGGGCAGTGGGGTTTCTTTAAAACGGGACTTGGCCTATTTTTCTCCCATTTTCATTTATTTTGGGCGATTTTGAAGAGCTTCAAGTGGAGATTTTCAGCAAGCAACTCAAGGTAAGTGATCCCCCATTTATTATAAGTTAAATACATGGTTTGTATAAGAATTTAAACATGAAAATTAGTAGAAATTGTGGGGTCTTGGTAGAAAACTTAGAATTTGGTATTTTGAATTTTGACCATGAATTTGGGCATGGAATTGGAAATAAATCATATATTTTAGTTCATAAGGTTATGGGTAATGATTATCTTCGAAAAATTTCGGAATCCGGGCACATGGGCCGGAGGGTGATTTTATTGACTTTTCGAGCAAAGTTGGAAATTGTTGTAAATTGAATTGTTATGAGTATTAGAGTATATTTTCATTGGTTTAGACATTATCTGACTAGTTTGGAGAGTTGGGCATTAATTTGAGGTGCTAGAGTGGCGTTGGAACCGGTTATGGAACTTCAGAGCGAGGTAACTCTCTTTTCTAACCTTGTAAGAGGGAATTTACCCCATAGGTGAAATAATTCAATATGTGCTTCTATTTATGGGGGCTACGTATGTACAAGGTGACAAGAGTCCATGCATAGCTACTATTATGCTTATGTCCGGATAGTCTAGGACCCAAATCACGTTATACTTGCGATGCTTGCATCCTACTTGTTAATTTAACCGTTTAAAACAGATTGGAACTTGATAAAGGAATTTCAAAAGGGTTAGACTTCACCTACTTGGGTTTTGGACGGGTCACTTGACCGTTAATGAGAATTGATATTTCTTTAAACACCGAACCTAAATAAATCCTTGATTTGGTTGTCTAAATGTGTTTATCTTTTGTGGAACGAGCAGAACGCCTCGGTAGATTAAATAGATGCATCTATGGTTCGCGTCGTTCGACCCTCCGGCAGTGCACAGTTTAATATTATGTTGGATCAGGCCGTACAACCTCGGCATGATTTCCGCATGACTTAATTGATTGTTTTGGAATTATTGATAATTGATATGGCCTCATTGGCCGGAGATATAAATTGTTAAAAGATGAAAATAAATTTGAAAATCCCCTATTAACAAGAGAATTATTTACCTGCCTCATGTTATTGAGTTTACCGTTGCCTCATAAAATCCATAATTTATTATATTATCGGTATATTATTATTGGACCACTAGTAAGTGTCGGAGTCGACCTCTCGTCACTACCTTTTCGAGGTTAGACTGAATACTTACGGGGTACACGTTGATTTACGTACTCATACTATACTTGCTGCATATATTTGTGCAAGTGCATATATGTCTAGCAGCCTTGCGGGCGCAGAGGTGTGGTCAATGCGGAGACTTAGGTGAGCTGCATTTCCATCTACGATCCGCAGCCAGCAGAGTCCCCTTCAGAGTTACTTATGTATTTTTCTGTCTAATTTGTAATCTAGACAGGTGTTGTATTTTATTTTATCTTCCTAGTTGATGCTCATGCACTTGTGATGCCGGTTTCTAGGATAATTATGGGATATTCAGTATTGAAATTTGAAAACGTTCCTATCTACTCTGTAAATTCATCTTTTACTAGTTAAATTGAAGTAAATTTACAGTTTCAAAAATATTAAAATGAGAATTTAATTAACTATTTAGTGTTGGCTTGCTTAACAATGGTGTCCGGCTCAATCACAACCTTTAAACGGATTTTGGGTTGTGACAACATGGTATCAGAGCACTAAGTTCACTTAGGTCTCACGAGTCATGAGCGAGTCTAGTCGAGTCTTGCGGATCGGTACAGAGACGTCTGTACTTATCTTCGAGAGGCTACAGGGCTGTTAGGAGCACTTCCCTTCTTGATTCCTCATAGTGCGATTTGATTCTTTTAAGGCTTATGCCTTCATCCCCTTCCTATTCAGCCTTATGTGACATGAAACTCTTGTTATAAATTGGGAATCAAGAAATTTTAATGGTACTACATATGTGGTGCAGGGTGTTTCTCCATGCGTATTTGATTGAGGCTCTTGTTGTCGCCTTGCGGAAGGCCGTTCTATCTTAGTATCAGTATTACCTAAGGTTTTGAGGCTTGGCATTGATTGTTATGATGATTCGTGCATTGCTATCGCACCGTGTTTATGTAATGGAAGGATTCTTGTCTATGCGTCGAAGCAGTGAATGACTTGGAAAGAGATTTACTCAGTGCATGATTCAGAGATTTGGTATTTTACTTCCGACGGAGGAAAGGCAATCGAACTAAGAATGTTCAAACTTGGGTTGATGGAGTAGCGGGACTTGGTATTTCGAGCGTGGTGGCATCTTCGCCTGTGATGTGGCATCATCGTCCTTGATTGGTTATAATGTATTAATTTCGCCTTTGTTATGGTTCCCTTCAATTCGCCTTGGGGCAGAGTATTATAAATGGTGTCGGGAAAGCGGCTGTCAGAGGTCGTAGTGTGCAGTGGTTCAGGATCAAATCGGCATTCCTGGTATTGATGGCTTGAGAAAGATGATTTCCGGAAGGGTTTAAAGTTGGTAGCGATCTATCATTTCAAGTGCTACAGAGGTAGATCATTTAAGGCAACAACTGGCAGCGAAGGATGAGGAAGGACAAGTGGGAGGTGCCTTGCGGTGGATAAACTCATAGAAGGCCAAGTGTGAGAAACAGGAGTCGGGTAGTTACTTAAAGAAGTGAGTTTGACCAAAGTGGGAGAGTGCCATAGTAGCATGTGGGTTCTGTGATAGGATAGCTACACGCCTTGAGGAAAGTTTAGAGTGATTTAGGATTAATGGTGGACAGTGACTAGGTCTACGGGCTTAATTTGGAATATTAGCTGCTATATTGAGGAAGATTGGGTGTGACAGGAGGGAGCTGCTTGATATGAAGAAGGATACAACATGACTTTGGATTAGAATGTATTGTCGGACCTTTAATTGATGTCCATGAGGAGTGAACGGACTTGTACAGTTGGTGAACGAGCACAGGCTCAGGATGGTTTATTGGCTTCGTGGTAATTGTACTCGGTGCAGTGTTGTTGGAGGATGTCGGCATGGAATTTCCACAGGTGGGTTATCTTCTGTGAGCAGGATTAGCGGTCGCGTGGTGTTGATGAAGCTTTTGCAAAGAATTCTACTGGCTACCCGGTAAGAGATTGAATATGTAAATGTGGCTAGTGGATCAGAGTGTTCATTAAAGGTTAATAGAAGGATTTCGAGTAATTTAATCTTGGTGGGTTCCCGGGTTATGCAATGGTAGCTTCAGGCTAAGTAGGAGAGCCCCATCGTCTATGATTGGATTGTGTAATTGTCAACTAGTGCGGTTTCTGGTTATCAGTGTATTGATGGGTCGCTATGACTAAGGGAAGAGAACATCAACAGTAATTTGAGCAAAGGATTTGAGGAATGTGTGTTATATTTGGCCTTATCGATTTGTGTTCAGGTTTGGGGAAGACTCAGAGTCTAGGATTCGTATGGAAGTGGTGTATAAGGAAAATGATTCAGCCAGGTGCTTCTTTGAGAGGGCGTTCATGTGTTAGTGGAGCCTTGGAGTTCGATTATATTCGGGACCAAGTCAGAGTGGGTGAATCTCAACAATGGTCTTAGTAGGTTCAAAATTTAAGTGCGGTGCCTAAGGATTTAGAGCCAGTAGTATGGTTAAGTATTGAGCTTTTGCAGTGGATTATGAAAAGTGGCTTTGAGTGTTCTATGTTATTATCGGTATGCGGTATAGCAATGGAAGAATGGGAGAAAATAACTTCAGAATCATAAAGGAAATATCAGAATGGGTGTACCAGTTGAAGATGCGGATGTGCGCACAAGGAGGGTGTGAGATGGTTCGTGGGTTTTGGGGACAATGTGGTCTCGTGAAATGGGGTCACTCAGGATGAGTGCAGATTGAGTTCGTTATATTGATAAAGGAGTTGCTGTTATTTCTAAGGAAAATCCAGAGTAAATTAGGAGAAGTCGGGTTCGATTAGCAATGGTTGAATTGGCATGATGATGGCAATGATCAGCTCCTTAAGCGTGTTGAGTTGTACATGTGATTTGTGGCGGTACGTGCGAGGCTTGACGACTGCCGTAATTGATTTTATTTGGGGGCATTCGAGCATTATGGCCTGTTATGTGTAGATGGAACCTGGAAGAATTATGATGGCTTAGACCACTACTCGAGGTTTGTATTTTGCTACAGTTTGAGAATTTAGTTGCGTGTTGCATTGGTACTTCTGGAATGAGCTAAGTAGAAGGGTATTATATGATAAAATGTGTACCTATTGGCGGTTCGGGAGTTATGATGGAATTTTGGTACTCTCACGTATTGGCATGTTAGGTGTAGTGAGCGGCATGGGAAATTGGAAGCTAAGGACTAAGGTTGCGGTTCGGTGTTGACAAGAATGTCACGAGCTCGGACGAGCAGAAAATGAATTTAGATATTTAGAGTAGGCGGGTATTGTCTTCAGCGTCACCTAAGATCGGTGTATTGTGTAAGAGGCTTTGTGTATTGATTTGCAGATCCTTGATTCGCTTTACAGCATTAGCGCGGCTGATGGTATGATTGTACAGACTTGTTACCTGGTGCGGAAGGTCATGGGAGCATATCCCACGGGAAGATTGTATAAGTGTGACGTGTAGTCAGTTGATTGATTGAATAATGGAAACCAAGTATGAAGATTGTGGTAATATCGTTGATTTGGGAATTTGTGCCTGGAGGACGCTCGGTTTGTTTGGTGGTGGACTATGGAAGTTTGTTCCGGTTATGATGGCTGTTCTTATGTGTTATGGGAAAAAGAGTTATTATGGACCCTTGAAAGGTTATTAGCCTAGTACGGTGCGATCAGAATAGGCTTCAGGTCCATGAAAGGATTTAAATATGAATATTGGCTCTGTATCAGGCTGGATGTGTTTATTTCAGCATAGTGCTCCTTATGGTGGAGTATTTGGATGTTGGATGTCGTTTCGTCGTCAGCTATCTCATGTAATACAAAATTGTGCCGTGTGAGTTGTGAAATAGCTTGATAAATTTCACATGTGCTGAGGTTCCGCGTAACAATGATGTTATGTGAGTAGGATGGCTCTAGAGATTCAGATCATATATCGCACCTTAGTTGTGCTTGACTTTTGTAGCATATGGCACTATCTGTCTCCCCAGGGAGGGTATTATGTACTTAGCATGCTTGTGGCCGATATTCGGGTATTTTGTGATAATGAGCATACTAGCTCGGTAAGTATCTCCTTATATAGATTTTATTTTTGGATCGGGTTGCGCGCCGCAATAGTGTGATGTTGAGTACAGTCCCCTATGTCTATTTTCGTGTGTTTTGTTTTCCATTTTCTGAGGAAGGTTCGTAACACCTTTTCGGTTGTCCTGTTAGTTACGTGGGTTGAGTAGTCCTTTCTAGAGTTCATTTTCTTTATGTATCACATTCAAGTTGGTAGCTTGTTGGCACCTTGTGGCATCACATGAGACCTTTGATCGTGTCCGGGGTTGCTTATTGCTTGAGCAACTTATACTGGTAGAGACGAGATTATTAGATCTGGGATCAGTGCGATCGGATTATATGTAGTATATTAAAGAGCAAATACCATTATTTGGTTCATAATGAGATGATAAATCTAGTCAAGATGGGAGATTCAATAGTTTGTTGACTCAGCAGTTGGTTATGAATTTCTACACATCTCTTCCGTTGTGGCGGTATTGCAAGAGTTGGAGCAAGACTTATATGCCATGAGGTGCATTGTGAGCATCGAATTCGTGAAATTTTGACTATTGTTATCATGGGATGTTATTATGGTCATGTGGGTTAAGCAGTGCATAGTGTGAATTCAGCAAAGGTATGCAGTCATGTATTGATGCGTCGCATAGAGGTTGATACAGTGTTCATATGATGGAAACGGGCCTGGCGGAGAATTCCGAATGTTGGAATTGGGCTCTAAAAGCCCATTTGGGTGAGTAAAAAGGGAATATATTCAGATTAGCTCGAGCCAATGTGCTCAACTGAGTTGTGATAGCACGGGTGAGTGCACGAAGTGTTGACCAGTGATTTCAGACAACTCCGGAACAATCCTTAGCAAGTTCGAGGACGAACGTATGTTTAAGTGGGAGAGAATGTAACGACCCGATTGGTTGTTTTGAGCCCTGGCATTTCATTCGGCGGTTCGAGGACTTGAGTGGCTTCGCTTCAGGTGTTATGACTTGTACGTGTGGTTGGAATTAAATTTCGGGAAGTTCAGAGTCGGTTTGGAAAGAAAATTCTAAATTTGGAAACTTTAAGTTGAAAGAGTTGACAAAACTTTGACTTTTGAGTAAACGACCTCGGAATCAGGATTTGAAGGTTCCAACAGGTTCGTATGATGATTTTGGATTTGGGTGTATGTTCGGATCGGGCTTTGGATGACCCGGGAGCGTTTCCGCGCCTATTATGGAAGTTGGCATTTTGGAAGAATTTCATTTAAATTGAGTTGAAGTGCATTTCAATGTTATCAATGTCTGTTTGGGATTCTGAGCTTAGGAATAGCTCTGTATGGTGAATATGGTATTGGGAGCGCGTCCGGATGTGGATTTGAAGGTCCGCAGGTCATTTTAAGGTCATTTGGCAAAAGTTGGAATTTGGATGATTTTTGAGAAATTTGACCGGGAGTGAACTTTTTGATATCGCGGTCGGATTCTAATTCCGGAAGTTGGAGTAGGTCTGTAATGTCGAATATGACTTGTGTGTAAAATTTGAGGCCAAACGGACGTGATTTGATAGGTTTCAGCATCGAATTAGAAGTTTGAAGTTCTAAAGTTCATTAAGCTTGAATTTGGGTGCGATTCATGATTTCGATGTTGTTGGATGTGATTTGAGGCCTCGAGCAGGTCCGTGTTATATTTTTGGACTGGTTGGTGTGATTGGACGGAGTCCTGGGAGTCCCGGGTGGATTTCGGGTGGTTAACAGATCGAATTTGAATTTGAGGAAGGGCTGAATCAGCTGGGTATATGGTGTAACCGCACCTGCGTGAAGAGGGCCGCAGGTGCGGGAGATGGATCGCACAAGCGGAAGGAGCCAAGGCTGCTGAGAACCGCAGAAGTGGAAGGGTTTGCAGGAGATGGCTCGGTTTGAGGTGCTAGACTGGCGTTGGAGCTGGTTATGGAACTTCGGAGCGAGCTAAGTCTCTTTTCTAACCTTGTAAGAGGGAATTTATCTCATAGGTAAAATAATTCAATATGTGCTTCTATTTGTGGGGGTTACGTATGTACGAGGTGATGAGAGTCCGTGTGTAGCTACTATTATGCTTATGTCCGGGTAGTGTAGGACCCAAATCACGTTATACTTGTGATGCTTGCATCCTACTTGTTAATTTAACCATTTAAAACAGATTGGAACTTGATAAAGGAATTTCAAAAGGGTTAGACTTCACATACTTGGGTTTTGGACGGGTCACTTGACCGTTAATGAGAATTGATATTTCTTTAAACATCAAACCTAAATAAATCCTAGATTTGGTTGTCTGAATGTGTTTATCTTTTGTAGAACGGGTTGAACGCCTCGGTAGATTAAATAGATGCATCTATGGTTCGAGCCGTTCGACCCTCCGGCAGTACACAGTTTAATACTATGTTGGATTGGGCCGTACGACCTCGGCATGATTTGCGCATGACTTAATTGATTATTTTGAAATTATTGGTAATTGATATGGCCTCATTGGCCGGAGATATAAATTGTTAAAAGATGAAAATAAATTTGGAAATCCCCTATTAACAAGAGAATTATTTACCTGCCTCATGTTATTGAGTTTACCGTTTACTCATAAAATCCATAATTTTTTATATTATCGGTATATTATTATTGGACCACTAGTAAGTGTCGGAGTCGACCTCTCGTCACTACTTCTTCGAGGTTAGACTGGATACTTACTGGGTACACGTTGATTTATGTACTCATTCTACACTCGTTGTACATTTTTGTGCATGTGCATATATGTCTAGCAACCTTGCGGGCGCAGAGGTGTGGTCAATGCGGAGACTTGGGTGAGCTGCATTTCCATCTACGATCAACAGCCAACAGAGTCTCCTTCAGAGTTACTTATGTATTTTTCTGTCTAATTTGTATTATGGATAAGTGTTGTATTTTATTTTATCTTCCTAGTTGATGCTCATGCATTTGTGATGCCAGGTTCTGGGATAATTATGGGATGTTCAGTATTGCAATTTGAAAACATTGTTATCTACTCTGTAAATTCATCTATTACTCATTAAATTGAAGTAAATTTACGATTTCAAAAATATTAAAATGAGAATTTAATTAACTATTTAGTGTTGGCTTGCCTAACAATGGTGTCCGACACCATCACGACCTTTAACGGATTTTGGGTCATGACAAGACTATTATAAAAGCCCGAAAGTTTAATGAAAAATTGATCAACATTTTTTATCACTTAAATAAATTTCATATTGAAAAAAATCATCGTTAAATTATTAATTTTAATATTTAGGGCATTAAAGTTACTAAACTTTTGACTCTTAAATCTTTTTTATTTGAAATATATAAAAAATCATAAAATTTAGGAATGCAATCCCAGTAAGATTATTTATATAACTTGAGTAAGTTAATTTTTACAAGAATTATAATTTTAGGAATACTTATCTCATCCAGAATACCAATAATCTATGTGACATTAGAAGTGTTCCACTTCAAGATACCGAGAGATAAAAACTTAGAGCAAATTTTACAGAAACCATACTCATGATCTAACAACTATTTTCAGATCGCTAAGATTTTATAGATTTAAGGTTGGTAATATAAAAGTGTTAGCTATTTAACGCTATTCTTTTTAAAGAAAATGTTAATAAAACATTTTTCAAAAGTGTTGTCATAGTAGTGGCGATAAATCTATCTAGCAGATAGATATTGCATGTAATCCCACACAAAATATAAAATTAGGGATGTAGTTAACTAACAACATCCATTATTTTTTTAGAAATTTGGATTTAAAAATTTGGCAACACTTTTGAGAATAATATCTATGTAATTTTCTTAAAATTTGTATTTATTGATATAAAATACACATGCAATGCGTATTATTATGTTGTATTTGGATATTTGTTTGCTATATGCATTTTCTTGCTTGATTGTTTTGTTGTCGTTATGTTTTATTATTTGGTGGTATATACATACGTTTGATTGTATGTAGCATATTAAGTTTATAAGAAATTTGCTACAATTACAAAAGGATAGAGGTCTTAAGCATATGACAAAATTCTAATTGAACCTGAGATGTCAAATTTAATGTATATTTTGTTATCAATATGCCGGAGTATGTGTGCGTGTTTGTATCTTAATAAAATATCGTCGAGATAATTAACTGATTTTTTTACATTTAAAAGTATATTTAATGTTAACTCAAATCACCATAGGATCTGCACATCATTAAACATTCTTATCCTAAATTTAGGTTATCATGTATTTTGCAGTCAACTGCTAATGGTTGCAAAGTTGCCTATGAAAGATTTACTTAAATATTACCACTTGCTTCAATTAATTCTTATAACTTTAAAAATAGGCAGTAATTTAAAATTTTGGTGAAGGAAAAAAAGTACTATATTGATTATGCTTGCAATATAAACTTTGTTTGTTATTGGATAAAAAGAATAGGTAGGATAACAATAGCTAAGTGATTATAACTTAAAAAAGGAGCTTAGAAAATCGGATCACCTAAACTTTTATATCTTTCTATACAAATTTCATATTAACTAACATGGACAACTGCAGATGTTAATACTAAATTGTTCATCTCACAAGTTCAAAAGTATAACGACGCGGCCGGTCGTTTTGAGAGTATTAGCACCGATCTCCTATTTTCTATTTTTTTCGTGTCTGTTTCTGCTTATGTGACTTGCCGGGAGGTGTTGTTTTCGGTTTCGGAGTGTTTTGGGTCACGTAGTCCCTAAAATGGAAGCTTAAGTCTTAGAATTTTGACCGTAGTCGAAACTGTGTGAAGACGACTCCAGAATAGAATTCCGTCGGTTCCATAGCTCTGTTAAGTGATTTTGGACTTAGGAGCGTGTTCGGAATGTGATTTGGAGGTCCGTAGTAGAATTAGGCTTGAATTAGCGAAAGTTGAAATTTTGGTGAATTTGGTCGGCAGTGGAAATTTTGATATCGAGGTCGGATTTGATTTTTGGGAATTGGAGTAGGTTCGTGGTGTCATTTGGGACTTGTGTGCAAAATTTGAGGTCAATCGGATGTGGTTTGATAAGTTTCAGCGTCGTTTGTGGAATTTGGAAGTTTAGAAGTTCTTTAGGCTTGAATTCGGGTGTAATTTGTGTTTTGATGTTGTTTTGGGTACTTCGAAGGTTCGACTAAGTTCGTATTGGGTTATATGACTAGTTGGTATGTTTGTTGAGGTCCCGGGGGCCTCGGGTTGATTTCGGGTGGTTAACGGACTTGATTCTGAGTTGATGAAGCAGCTGAAGTGTTGCTGCTGCTGGTGTAACCGCACCTGCAGAGTGGGCACCGTAGGTGCGAGCCCACAGAAGCGGCCAAGGATGAGTTGAGCAGATTTTGGCGATTTTCGAAAAGATTTTCGAGGTGATTATTGAGGTAAGCTTCTTGTACTCGTTTTGGATCAAAAAACTTATTTCCCCACTGATTTCCCCACCTAATTAGTAAGATTTTGAAGTTAAATTTGGGGTTTAGGGCTTGAGAATTGGAAAGTGGATTTTGGGGATTTGGATGAACAAATGGTGTCGGATTTTGATAAATTTAGTATGGTCAAACTCGTGAGTGAATGAGCTTTCGGGTTTTGTGACTTTTGTCGGATTTCGAGATGTGGGCCTGCAGGCCGGTTTGAGCCAATTTCGGATTTTGGCTTATAATTTCGTGTTTTCTTATGGAATTGATTCCTTTAGCCTATATTAATTGTATTGTACTGCTTGTGGCTAGATTTGAGGTATTTGGAGACTGATTCGAGGGGCAAAGGCATATTGGAGTAGAGTTTTGCTCGGGTTAAGATAAGTAACAGTTTTAAATCTGGTCCTGAGGGTATGAGACCCCGGATTATTGGATTATGTGAGTATTTTGGAAGTGACGAACATGCTAGGTGACAGGCGTGTGGGCGTGCACCGTAGGAATTGGGACTTGGTCCATTCCATACAATTGTAAAGTTGAATAACTTATTGCTAGCTATATGCTCTCCATGTGTTATAGAAATTTGACTGCAAATCATGTTAGAAATCATGCTTATGCTATATGATGGTATTGTTGGGACCCACAGAGGTCGCGTACTTGTTGAATTACTTGCTAATTGTTGTCTTTTACTCAGTCATGGTTTTACTAGCGTATCATATCTCAGTCTCTTCTTAATTCTTGTTGATACACTATGTTATCTTTGTTTGGGCTAATCTTTGTGATTTCCGAGAGCTCGAGAGACTAGAGAGGTTGATGACTGAGTGGCTGACTTAACCCTGGGAGATGGTAAAGTACTCATCATGATAAGTGATATGCAAAAGGTACATATTACTGTTTTGTTTTTATTTTTCTCGTTTTAACACAACTGTTTTTTCTTCTTCTTTTAATAAGCTTATGTACTTTTTTATGCAGGGTCTATGTTCAACTGTTGAAGAGATTTTACCTGAGTGAGCATACAGAATGTGTGCTAGACACATTCTGGCAAACTGGGCAATAAAATAGAGAGAGATTGAAAGAAGAAAAAGATTCTGATGGTGGTACACAACTTTATTTTGTGAAGTTGTTTGTCATATGTGTGTCTAGCTGTATATGGACAGCATAGTACAACTCTATTGTTTGATGTTAAATCCGTCTTTTTTGTTAAATTATCAGCTATGTGTGATTGTTTTTATATAAATTGTTATTGGCATCAATTCCTTATGTTGACAAAGTAGTGTCGAATAACATATCAGATTGCTTAACTTCTATTACATACTACCAGATAACCATCGTTTGCACATGAGCAAAATCAGATTGGAAGCAAACTGAAAAATAATAGAAACTTTAGCATTCTTTACCTCTTCGATAGTTTGTTAGTCTTCTTCAACAACCCCAAAATAATAATGTTTGCTTGCTCCGGAAATGGAGGTTCATACCACTGCAAAAATCGACAAGAATTTACCTTTGGATAAAGTCTACATTCAAAGAATCGTCGTCCAGGATTTGTATCAATCCATGCAACTTTTAAAGGAGCCGGCTTGCCACATCTACAAAAAATATTCATCTTGTTTCTTCCAAGTAAAACAATGGTTGTTATTTGGGCAAATATAAGAGCCAAAAATGGCTATAATGGTATTGGAATGACAAAGGAAGAAAATGAGAAGAAAGAAAATGCTGAAGAATTAGAAAGAAGAGAATAAATAAGGGTGATAATAGGGGGTGTTACCATTGGGGTCTTAATTTTGGGGGAAAAATTAATTTATTACCATTAAGGGATGGGAAAGGATTGGGAAAGGGAAATGTTAAACTGATGTGGCAAACAAATACACTCCCACGCGCACTAAGTAATTTGAAACAACTTTCAGTGCCAGGTGGCAGGTTAGGGAGGTAATAACATCCGAAAAATAAGCGTAGGGGGGTAATTAAAAACACGTATAGTTAAGGTGTAGGCTCAATAAAAATGATCAACTTCAGGGGTGGTCTTCAACTATTCTGCCTATATAAAAAGAAGAATTAATTTAAATGTCCACCCACGCAACCGCTTAAACAAAAAATAGCAAGCGAATATATGATATATGTATAATTTATGTATAATATGTATATAACCAATACAAACAAGCCCAGTAAAATCCCACAAGTAGGGTCTGGGGAGGATAAAGTATACGCAGACCTTACCCCTACCTAATGAAGGTAGAGAGGTTGTTTTCCAAAGATCCTCGGCTCAAAAGAAGTAAAAATGAAGTAATAAATAGACAGTAGCAACAACCGGGTAATTAGACATGGGCACAAATGGAGATACGTGCAAAAATAGATATATAAGAAAACGACACTATAAAAATAAATTCAGTCTTGCTGGAAATAATGACATAATGTGAAATAGCAAGGTGCAAGGCAGAGCAAAATAAAAGCCTAGTACTAATACTACTGGGATATAATGATCCGGCCGATCGTTTTGAGTGTTGTAGTCCCGTACCTCTATTTATTGCTCATTTTATACTTAATTGTAATTATTTGACTTGCCAGGGTAGTTGATTCAGTTCCGGAGATATTTCGGAATGCGATAAGACACTTAGTCTCAAGGTTGGGAGCTTAAGTTGAAAAGATTGACCGAATGTTGACTTATATGTAAACAACTTCGGAATGAAGTTTTGATGATTCTGATAGCTCCGTTGGGTGATTTTAATTTTTGGGGGAAAATTAATTTATTACCATTAAGGGACAGGAAAGGATTGGGAAAGGGAAATGTTAAACTGATGTTGCAAACAAATACACTCCCACGCGCACTCAGTCATTTGAAACAACTTTCAGTGCCATGTGGCAGATTAGGGAGGTAATAATATCCGAAAAAATAAGCGTAGGGGGTAATTAAAATCACGTATAGTTAAGATGTAGGCTTATTAAAAATGATCAAGTTCAGGGGTGGTATTTAACTATTCTACCTATATAAAAAGAAGAATTAACTTAAATGTCCACCCACGCACCAGCTTAAACAAAAAATACCAAGCAAATATATGATATATGTATAATTTATGTATAATATATACATAACCAATAAAAATAAGCCTAGTGAAATTTCACAAGTGGGGTCTGGGGAGGATAAAGTATACTCAGACCTTACCCCTACCTAATGAAGGTAGAGAGGCTATTTTTCAAAGACCCCCGGCTTAAAAGAAGTGAAAATAAAGTAATAAATAGACAGTAGAAACAACCAGGTAATTAGACATGTGCACAAATGGAGATATGTGCAAAAATAGATATCTAGGAATATGACACTATAAAAATAAAATCAGTCTTGCTTGAAATAATGACATAATGTGAAATAGCAAGGGGCTAGGATTAGCAAAATACAAGACTAGTCCAAATACTACTGGGATGTAACGACCCGACCGGTCGTTTTGAGTACTGTAGTTTTGTTCCCCCATTTATTGCTCATTTTATACTTAATTATTATTATTTGACTTGACAAGGTAGTTGATTCGGTTCCGGAGATATTTCGGAATGCGATAAGATACTTAGTCTCAAGGTTAGGAGCTTAAGTTGAAAAGGTTGGACGGACGTTGACTTATATGTAAATAACTTCGGAATGGAGTTTTGATGATTCTGATAACTATGTTAGGTGATTTTAATTTCTGGGGGAAAATTAATTTATTACCATTAAGGGACAGAAAAGGATTGGGAATGGGAAATGTTAAACTGATGTGGCAAACAAATACACTCCCACGCGCACTCAGTCATTTGAAACAACTTTCAGTGCCATATGGCAGGTTAAGGAGATAATAACATCCGAAAAATAAGCGTGGGGGTAATTAAAATCACGTATAGTTAAGGTGTAGGCTCATTAAAAATGATCAAGTTCAGGGGTGGTCTTTAACTATTCTGCCTATATAAAAAGAAGAATTAACTTAAATGTCCACCCACGCACCCGCTTAAACAAAAAGTACCAAACGAATATATAATATATGTATAATTCATGTATAATATATACATAACCAATAAAAACAAACCCAGTAAAATACAACAAGTAGGGTCTGGGGAGGATAAAGTGTACGCAGACCTTACCCCTACCTAATGAAGGTAGAGAGGCTATTTTCCAAAGACAGTCGGCTCAAAAGAAGTGAAAATGAAGTAATAAATAGACAGTAGCAACAACCAGGTAATTAGACATGGGCATAAATGGAGATACGTGCAAAAATAGATATCTAAGAATACGACACTATAAAAATAAATTCAGTCTTGCTGGAAATAATGACATAATGTGAAATAGCAAGGTGCAAGGCATAGCAAAATAAAAGACTAGTACTAATACTACTGGAATGTAACGATTCAGCCGGTCGTTTTGAGTGTTGTAGTTCCGTTCCCCCATTTATTGCTCATTTTATACTTAATTGTTATTATTTGACTTGCCAGGGTAGTTGATTCAATTCCGGGGATATTTCGGAATGCGATAAGACACTTAGTCTCAAGGTTGAGAGCTTAAGTTGAAAAGATTGACCGAATGTTGACTTATATGTAAACAACTTCGGAATGGAGTTTTGATAATTCTGTTAGCTCCGTTGGGTGATTTTAATTTTTGGGGAAAAATTAATTTATTACTATTAAGGGACGGGAAAGGATTGGGAAAGGGTAATGTTAAACTGATGTGGCAAACAAATACACTCCCACGCGCACTCAGTCATTTGAAACAACTTTCAGTGCCATGTGGCAGGTTAGGGAGGTAATAACATCCGAAAAAATAAGCGTAGGGGGTAATTAAAATCACGTATAGTTAAGATGTAGGCTTATTAAAAATGATCAAGTTCAGGGGTGGTCTTTAACTATTCTGCCTATATAAAAAGAAGAATTAACTTAAATGTCCACCCACGCACCCGCTTAAACAAAAAATACCAAGCGAATATATGATATATATATAATTCATGTATAATATATACATAACCAATAAAAATAAGCCCAGTGAAATACAACAAGTAGGGTCTGGGGAGGATAAATTGTACGCAGACCTTACCCCTACCTAATGAAGGTAGAGAGGTTGTTTTCCAAAGACCCTCGGCTCAAAAGAAGTGAAAATGTTGTAATAAATAGACAGTAGCAACAACCAGATAATTAGACATGGGCACAAATGGAGATACGTACAAAAATAGATATCTAAGAATACGACACTATAGAAATAAATTCAGTCTTGCTTGAAATAATGACATAATGTGAAATAGCAAGGGGTTAGGCATAGCAAAATACAAGACTAGTACTAATAGTACTGGGATGTAACGACCTGGTCAGTCGTTTTGAGTTATGTAGTTTCTTTCCCCCATTTATTGCTCATTTTATACTTAATTGTTATTACTTGACTTGACAAGGTAGTTGATTCGGTTCCGGAGATATTTCAGAATGCGATAAGACACTTAGTCTCAAGGTTGGGAGCTTAAGTTGAAAAAGGTTGACCGGATGTTGACTTATATATAAACAACTCTGGAAGGGAGTTTTGATGATTCCGATAGCTCCGTTGGGTGATTTTAATTTTGAGGGGAAAATTAATTTCTTACCATTAAGGAACGGGAAAGGATTAGGAAAGGGAAATGTTAAACTGATGTGGCAAACAAATACACTACCACGCACACTCAGTCATTTGAAATAACTTTTAGTGCCATATGGCAGGTTAGGGAGGTAATAACATCCGAAAAAATAAGCGTAGGGGGTAATTAAAATCACGTATAGTTAAGATGTAGGCTCATTAAAAATGATCATGTTCAGGGGTGGTCTTTAACTATTCTGCCTATATAAAAAGAAGAAGTAACTTAAATGTCCACCCACGCACCCACTTAAACAAAAAATACCAAGTGAATATATGATATATGTATAATTTATGTATAATATATACATAACCAATAAAAATAAGCCCAGTGAAATTCCACAAGTGGGGTCTGGGAGGATAAAGTATACTCAGATATTATCCCTACCTAATAAAGCTAGAGAGGCTGTTTCCCAAAGACCCTTGGCTCAAAAGAAGTAAAAATAAAGTAATAAATAGACAGTAGCAACAACCAGGTAATTAGACATGGGGATAAATGGAGATACGTGCAAAAATAGATATCTAAGAATATGACACTATAAAAATAAATTCAGTCTTGCTTGAAATAATGACATAATGTGAAATAGCAAGGGGCTAGGCATAGCAAAATACAAGACTAGTACAAATATTACTGGGATGTAACGACCCGGCCGGTCGTTTTGAGTGTTGTAGTTTCGTTCCCTCATTTATTGCTCATTTTATACTTAATTATTGTTATTTGACTTTACAGGGTAGTTGATTCGGTTCCGGGGATATTTCGGAATGCGATAAGACACTTAGTCTCAAGGTTAGGAGCTTACGTTGAAAAGGTTGGACGGACGTTGACTTGTATGTAAACAACTCCGGAATGGAGTTTTGATGATTCCGATAGCTCCGTTGGGTGATTTTAATTTCTGGGAAAAATTAATTTATTACCATTAAGGGACGGGAAAGGATTGGGAAAGGGAAATGTTAAACTGATGTGGTAAACAAATACACTCTCACGTGCACTTAGTCATTTGAAACAACTTTCAGTGCCATGTGGCAGGTTAGGGAGGTAATAACATCCGAAAAATAAGCGTAGGGGTAATTAAAATCACGTATAGTTAAGGTGTAGGCTCATTAAAAATGATCAAGTTCAGGGGTGGTCTTTAACTATTCTGCCTATAGAAAAAGAAGAATTAAATTAAATGTCCACCCACGCACCCGCTTAAACAAAAAATACCAAGTGAATATATGATATATGTATAATTCATATATAATATATACATAACCAATAAAAACAAGCCCAGTAAAATACCACAAGTGGGGTCTGGGGAGGATAAAGTGTACGCAGACCTTACCCCTACCTAGTGAAGTTAGAGAGGCTATTTTCCAAAGACCGTCGGCTCAAAAGAAGTTAAAATGAAGTAATAAATAGACAGTAGCAACAACCAGGTAATTAGACATGGGCACAAATGGAGATACGTGCAAAAATAGATATCTAAGAATACGACGCTATAAAAATAAATCCAGTCTTGCTTGAAATAATGACATAATGTGAAATAGCAAGGGGCTAGGCATAGTAAAATACAAGACTAGTACTAATACTACTTGGGGTGTAACGACCCGCCCGGTCATTTTTAGTGTTGTAGTCTCGTTCCCCCATTTATTGCTCATTTTATACTTAGTTGTTATTATTTGACTTGACAGGATAGTTGATTCGGCTCCGGGGATATTTCGGAATGCGGTAAGACACTTAGTCTCAAGGTTGGGAGCTTAAGTTGAAAAGGTTGATCGGATGTTGACTTATATGTAAACAACTCCGCAATGGAGTTTTGATGATTCAGATAGCTTCGTTGGGTGATTTTAACTCCTGGGGGAAAATTAATTTATTACCATTAAGGGACGGGAACGGATTGGGAAAGGGAAATGTTAAACTGATGTGGAAAACAAATACACTCCCACGCGCACTCAGTCATTTGGAAAACTTTCAGTCCCATGTGGCAGGTTAGGGAGGTAATAACATTTGAAAAATAAGCGTAGGGGAGTAATTAAAATAACGTATAGTTAAGGTGTAGGATCATTAAAAATTATCAAGTTTAGGGGTGGTCTTTAACTATTCTGCCTATATAAAAAGAAGAATTAGCTTAAATGTCCACCTACGCAACCACTTAAACAAAAAATAGCAAGCGAATATATGATATATGTCTAATTCATGCATAATATGTATATAACCAATATAAATAAGCCTAGTGAAATATCACAAGTGGGGTCTGTGGGGGGATAAAGTGTACGCAGACCTTACCCCTACCTAATGAAGGTAGAGAGGTTGTTTCCCAAAGACCTTCAGCTCAAAAGAAGTGAAAATAAAGTAATAAATAGACAGTAGCAACAACCAGGTAAATAGACATAGGCACAAATGGAGATACGTGCAAAAATAGATGTCTAAGAATACGACACTATAAAAATAAATTCAGTCTTGCTGGAAATAATGACATAATGGGAAATAGCAAGGGGCTAGGCATAGTAAAATACAAGACTAGTACTAATACTACTAGGGTGTAATGACCCGACCGGTCGTTTTGAGTGTTGTAGTCTCGTTCCCCCATTTATTGCTCATTTTATACTTAGTTGTTATTATTTGACTTGTCAGGGTAGTTGATTCAGTTCCGGGAATATTTCGGAATGCGATAAGACACTTAGGCTCAAGGTTGGGAGCTTAAGTTGAAAAGGTTGACTGGATATTGACTTATATGTAAACAACTCTGAAATAGAGTTTTGATTATTCGGATAGCTCCGTTGGGTAATTTTGGACTTAGGAGTGTATCCAGATAGTGATTTGGAGGTCCGTAGTTGAATTAGACTTGAAATGGAAAAAGTTAGAAAATTAGAAGCTTTGGAAATTTAGAAGTTTGACCGAGAGTTGACTTTGTGGTTACCGGGATTGGATTTTGGTTTTAGGAGTTGAAGTAGGTCCGTTGTGTTATTTATGACTTGTGTGCAAAATTTGAGGTCAATCGGACTTGATTTGTTAAGTTTCAGCATCAATTGAAGAAGTTGAAATTCCTTAGTTTTCATTAGGCTTGAATTGGTGTGATTCGTGTTTTTGATATTGTTTGATGCGATTTGAGGGCTCGAACAAGTTCGTATCGTGTTTTAGGACTTGTTGGTGTGTTTGGTTGAGGTCTCGGGGTCCTCGGGTAGAGTTCGGATGATTATCGGATTGAAAATGGGATTTAGAGCATTGCTGAAGCTGGGAGCTTTCTGGTGTGATCACACCTACGAGGAGATTGGTCGCAGGTGCGACACCGCAGGTGCGACTGATGTAGCGCAGGAGCGGAGTTAGGTTGGCTTGGGGTGTGATGCAAGTGCGAGGGATCTTCCGCATCTGCGATCACGTAGGTGCGACAAGGCTCCACAGATGCGGAGAGGGGGAGTGTAGGTTGTCTTCGCAGAAGTGCTTCCACATGTGCGGAACTCTTATCGCAAAAGTGATTCCGTAGGTGCGGATATTTGGCCCGCAGGTGCGAAGGCACTGGGCAGAACATTAAATTCGAGGGTTTCGTGATTTTTCTCATTTTTGGACTTTTCAAACACGGTCTAAGGCAAATTTTGAGAGGGATTTTGAAGGGTTTCTTGAGGTAAGTCAGTTGTGATCATATTTATTCAATAATATTGTTTCCCCATTAAATTTCCCACCTAGCTTGTGTGTTTTTGAGGTGGAATTTTGGGAGTTTGAGGCTAGGGATTTGGAGAGTATAATTTGGGGATTTGATTGATTATTTGGTATTAGATTTTGGTAAATTTGGTATGGTTGAACTCGTAGTTGAATGGGCTTTCGAATTTTGTATCTTTTATCGGATTCCGAGACATGGGCCCGGGGTCGACTTTTTGACTTTTGATTAAGAACTTAGTAATTTCATATGGAATTGATTCCTTTAGCTCATGTTGATTGTATCGAATTGTTTGTGGCTAGATTTGAGGCATTCAGAAGCTGATTCGCGAGGCAAGGGCTAGTTGGAGTTGAGATTTGCTCGGTTTGAGGTAAGTATCGTATTTAAACTCGGTTGAAGCACCAGTTTCCTGAATTGTTGTGATAACCACGTCTTTTGATTGCGCACATACGTGGGGATGATCCCATGTGCGGGCACCAGGATTATATATTCATGTTTGGGTTGTGCTCAGGCTCTTATAAGCCCAAAAATGACTGTTAAGCTTTTTCGTAACAGTTTATGTGATCTAGTTGAGACCTGATGAGGCTACTTAGAAGTTTAACCCCTGAGCGAGCTTAATAAATGCTTTTCATTGATGAAATTGTTAGTTTGAGCTACAATAGCACACTATGCACATGCCTACACTTTAGCATATTATTTACATGAGTCCGGGAATATGAGAATCTTATTTCATTCATTATATACATGTATACTTGTTTTATTACTTCTATATGATATTGTTGGACTGGGGCATGCGGCTATGCCAGGCGGATTAAATTATTGGCACGTGAGTTGTCCGTGCTGATCCATGTATTGATATTATTGGCACGTGAGTTGTCCATGTAGCACGTAAGTTGTCTGTGCGGATCCATATATTGATATTATTTACACGTGAGTTGTCTGTGTCGCATGTGAGTTGTCCATATAGGTTCTATTGTTAGCACGTGAGTTGTCCGTGCGGTATGTGGAACTTGTATTTCCTTGATCATTTATCTGATATACTTGTTTTTTCCTCTACATGCCATAATATTGTTGAGTGGGGTATTTTGAGAAAACATTGCACGTGCACACACGGATATTCTTCTCACGAAGCCTTATGAGTTAGCTTTAAATATTATATTGTGTTGGTCTAAAGGGACAGAATCACACTGAATCAACTAGTATCCTAAATAATTTAAGATTCTCTTACATTGCCTTGCTTAATTGCGATACTTATTGAGTTGGTTGTACTCACACTACACCGTGCACCTCATGTGCAGATCCAGGCATTTTCGGGCACAATGGTTGTTGATCGTGGAGTTTTTACCTGTTCGGAGATCATCGAGGTAGCTGTTATGGTGTCCGCGGACCTTGACTCTCCTCCCCCTATCTTTCTGTTTTATTTATTCAGTTCTACTTTCTAGATAGTGTATCGGACTATGTCATTATATAGATGCTCATGTACTCAGTGATACCCTGGTTTTCGAAAATTTCTGTATTTAGTTATGACATTTTATCCAGTTTTATGAGAGTTTACTTATTGTAACGACGCGACCGTCGTTTCGAGAGTTATAGCCCCGATACCCTATTAACAGCTTCTCCCATATCTTTTTCTACTATTGTGACTTTCCGGGAGATTTCGTTTTGGTTTTTGGAGTGTTTTGGGATACTTAGTCCCTAAACGGAAGATTAAGCCTTAGGATTTGGACCGTAGTCGGAACTATGTGAAGACGACTCCGAAATGGAGTTCCGTCGGTATTGTTAGCTCTGTTAGGTGATTTTGGAGTTAGGGGTGTGTCCGGATTGTGTTTTGGAGGTCTGTAGCTCATTTAGGCTTGAAATGGCGAAAGTCGAAGTTTTGGAGATTTTGACCAGTAGCGGACTTTTTGATATCGGGGTCGGATTCCGATTCCAGAAGTTGGAGTAGGTTCGTAAGGTTGATTATGACTTGTGTGCAAAATTTGGGGTAAATCGGACGTGGTTTGATAGGTTTCGGCATCGGTTATCGAATTTGGAAGTTTCAAGCTCTTTAAGTTTGAATAGGAGAATGATTCGTATTTTTAGCGTTGTTTGATGTGGTTTGAGGACTCGACTAAGTTCATATGGTATTTTAGGACTTGTTGGTATGTTTGGTTGAGGTCCCGGTGGCCTCGGGTTGATTTCGAATAGTTAACGGACCTTTTGAACTTATAAAAGAAGATAGCAGATTTCTGGTATTTTTGTTGTAGACATTTCTTCATTGCGTTCGCGAGAAAGGTCTCGCGATCGCGTAAGGCATCGGAGAGGCCAGCTGAAGTTGTTCTTCGCGTTCGCGAATATGGAGACGTGATCGTGTAGGTTGGTCAGGTTGTGCATCGCGAACGCGTGGGCTAGGCCGCGTTCGCAAAGAGGAAGTAAAGCAGTAGTGGAATTCAAGTGTTGTTCTTCGCGAACGCGTAGGGTTGTTTGCGATCATGTAAGTATGAGAGTCAGAGCATCGCGTTCATGTGGTATTTTACATGTTCGCGTAGACTTAATTTCTGGGGCAGTAAAGTTGTTCTTCGCGATCGCGAGGCTATTTCCGCGATCGCGATTAAGTAATCACTGGGCACTATTAAATATTTCAAAAACGAGGATTTGGCTATTTTTATCAAAACTTGAGTTTGGGAGCTCGGATTTGGACGGGATTTTGGCGAATTTTTAGAGGCATCGATTGGGTAATGATTCTACACTCTATTTTGGTTATATCCCACTAATCTATCATCAATTTCATCTTTAATTTCGGATTTTGGGGTTGAAATTTGAGAAAAATTGGAAGAAGTTCTTCAACTAAGATTTCGAGTTTTGAAAAGGGATTCATGGTCGGATTTGAGTAATTTTTATATGGTTGGACTCCGGAGTGAATGGGTGTTTATATTTTGTGACTTTTAATCGATTCCGAGATGTGGGCCCGGGAAAGCTTTTTGGGGCGATTTTCTAATTTCTCGCTTTAGCTTAGATTTCATTGACTAGATTAGTTTCTTATGGCTATATTTGTGGTATGTAATTGATTTTGGCTAGATTTGGAGTATTCGGAGTCGGATATTCGTGGGAAGAGCATTGCTACCGACTGATTTAGCTTGATTTGAGGTAAGTGGCTTGCCTAACCTTGTGTGGGGGGAAATTCCCTTAGGATTTGGTACTGATTTAACTATGTGAGCACCGTGTATGCGAGGTCACGAGTGCGTACACGGGCTATTTGTTGAAAAACCTGATTTTTACTGAGAAATTCCATGTTTACACCTTTAATTGAATATACTAGCATGTGTAGTTACCCTGTTAGCTTAGAATAACATGTCTACATACCTTATTTGCTTAATTGAACTCTTTGCAGCATGCCTATTGAATTCCTGCTTCTTTCCCGACTTGTACTTAGTCTAGACTGTAGATTCTTTTGCTGTACTTGTCGTTTGTAATTGATTGTGCTGTATATTTATTTTGGGACTACGGGACGGTATCCCGAGAGACCCCTCTGCATATTTACTTTTGGGACTACGGGACGGCATCCCGGGAGATCCCCCTGCACATTTACTTTGAGACTACGAGGCAGTACCTCGAGAGTTCTCCCTGCACATTTACTTTGAGACTACGAGGCGGTATCTCAAGAGATCTCCCTGCATATTTACTTTTGGGACTACGAGACGGTATCTCGGGAGATCCCCTGTCGCTTAATTCTGTGCACTGTTATGTTATTTCACTGTGCTTTCCTTTGTTGAACTTTAGTCTCTTATTATACTGCTTATTCTCCTGTTTTTATTATTATAAACCAGTGGGCCTGACCTGACCTCGTCACTACTCGACCGAGATTAGGCTCGGTACTTACTGGGTACCGATTGTGGTGTACTCATGCTACTCTTCTGCACATATTTTGTGTGCAGATTCAGGTGCTCGTTATCAGCCGCAGTATCCGTGAGTTCGAGGCAGCTGTTAGAGACTTCAAGGTATATCTGCCATATCTGCAGACCTCAGAGTCCCCTTCTATTCTTTCTCGTGTCAAACACTTCTTCTCTATTTGTTTTTGCTACACTTCGGTGTATAGAGATGGTATTTACTTTTATATCTTGTGACTCATGACATTCCGGGTTTTGGAAAGGCTGTGCAAGTAGAGTTTGGTTATTGTACATGCCGAGTGATATCGTTCTTTTGATTTATTCAGTATCTATTGCAGTTAAAAGTCAAACTTGTTTTCTTTCGATATTGGTATTTTCTGTGAATTGTTAGGCTTACCTAGTCGTAGAGACGAGGTGCCGTCACGACGTGGTTCAGAAGGATGTTTGGGTCGTGACACTTATTTAAACTTGTTTTAGAATATGTTAAAAATTTAAAAGTGTTGGTAATGTCTGAGTTGTAGGCTTGCCTAGTACCATGATAGGCGCCATCACGACAGGTTGAGTTTTGGGTCGTGACATGGGATGCCTAGACGAAAGTCTAGACTGCATGTCAACCCACAACCCTAATCCTTGACCTCCACACTCTCCTATCGAGGGTCATGTCCTCGGTAAGCTGAAGTAGCGCTATGTCCTGCCTAATCACCTCACCCCAGTACTTCTTAGGCCTCTCTCTACCCCTCCTCTGATCCGTCATGGTCAACCTCTCGCACCTCTTAATCGGGGCATCAGGGTCTCTCCTCTTCACATGCCCGACCATCTCACACTCGATTCCCGCAACTTATCTTCTATAGGATCCACGCCCACCTTGCCCTTAATATACTCGTTCCTAATCTTATCTCTCTTGGTATGCCCACACATCCATCTTAACATCCTTATTTCTGCTACTTTCAACTTCTGATCATGAGATTTCTTGACTGGCCAATACTCGACTCCATATAACCGAGTATAATTTATATATACTTACTAAAAATATTAAATAATGAATCAAGCCGACTATTTTCATAAAGATTCCTTTTTAAAAAAGCTTACACAGAGATAGTACCTAGCCTAGAATATCTTGAGTTGAATTCCAATTAGTTGTTGGCTAGCATATAAGAACCCTAGCTCTTTTCAAACTCCTTTTTTATTTTCACACAACAGTGTAAGATGCACTATACTTTCTAGACTATCTTGTATTTATACGCGTATCCTCACTTTTTTAGCTTAATAGTTTTAATTGCCTTCCATCTCAGTGTCGGGCACCCATATTGCACCCATATAATTCTCATATTTCCCTACTAGTACGAAGAAAAATCAGTTTATCTTCACTTTGACATTATATGATACCAAATAGAGATAAAAATATCACAGTGTAATATTTGGACTAATTAATCATCAGTTTGACATGGCACTTCGCTAAGGTCATCACGTTACAATCAAGCCAAACCAAAAAGCTTGGGATAGGGTGGTGTTAATTAGAATCAGCATCCACCACTTAACATTCAAGATATTTCAAAGAACTTTAGAGTGTTATAAGGAGAACTCTAGAAGCATTGCAAGTTCCTAATTGATTTTTACAATGCATTTTTATTTTTTAAAATGTGTGTGTGAATTCTTTTTAATAAAGTGGTGTTGGACGACACCCCTTATATATTCTTTAATCAGATAATAGTTAGCATGAATCCCCTCAAAATGATCTAATATGTTCCAATTTTTAATGTTTCAATTAACTTTCTGGGCAAACTTTGTAGATCGAAAAGGTGAAAATTGCTAGATTGAAGCTGATCATGACTAGCATTAGAATAAAATACAAACATCAACTTGTGTTCCACAAGTGGAAACTTTTATTAGTAGGATGTAGGATGTGATTTTTTCTAGTTCATATATTCACCAAAAGTACAAAAGCATGCACCATAATTATGCGCCGCAAAGTGATCTATCTCAAGTGGGTGTTTTGAACTTCATTATAAATTTGAATAACTATACTTGTTTTCCTCATTATGCGCCAACAGAACTTACTAATTCTGCTGATAACGTTCCTATTTGTGTATTTGGTATGGCTGTCCAACGGGACGGGACGTCCCGTCCCGTCCCGTCCCATTTAATTTTAAACGGGATGGCCCCATATTAAACGGGAGACGGGATGAGACGGGATGGCCATTTCGTCCCATTTATCCCGTCCCATTTTATCCCGTTTCGTCTCGTCCCGCCCATCCCGTCTGTCCCGTTCCGCCCGTCCCGTCCGTCCCATCCCACCTGTCCCGTCCCGTCCCGCGTCCCTTTTTTTTTTTATAATTATAGCCGTTGGGCAACGGCTATAATTGCAAAAATAGCCGTTCCCAACGGCCAAAAACGGCCATATTTGGCCCCCACTCCCACCAAAACACCCCCCACCCCCAAACTTTTAATATAATCCCTAAGTTTATTAAATTATACTTTGACCCTATTTTCTACTATAAATACCCCAATCCTTCTTCATTTCTTCCCACAAAAATAAATTATTCTCTCTCAAATCCCTTTCATTCTATCTATATTATTCTCTCAATTTTCTCGCAATCAAGTGATATGTTTCAAGTATTTGGACAAATATTTGGAGTAACTTTCAAGTTTCAAATTAATTTATCAAGTATTTGGAGCAATAGTTTGGGCAATTTCTTCAAGTTTCAATATTTAATCACGGTGCACTCGTTCCATCTCCTAATTTTAATATATATTTTTTGCGCATTATTTTAGTGCTTAATTTTTGTGTTTACTTTACGTGTTCTATTTTTGTATTTCATTTGTGTTTTTAATTTTTGTGTTAACTTTTTAAATATAATTTCGTATTTAAATTATGGCACCTAAAAATATATTTGGCGTATTTAAAAAAATTAGTAAAAAAAGTAGTAAAGGTGAAAGTAGTAGTAATCCTAATCCTAGTCCTAATCCTAGCCCTTCTCCTATAATTAGAAAACATATAGATGAAATGACTCATGTTGATGAAACTTCATTTTTCCAACCCCCGCATGTTATAATATTAATTTCGGAGAACAACTAGATCATGAAACTTTACAAAGACAATTTGGCAAGGATATTTTTATTGAGGACGAAGAAAATGAGGATGAAGAAAATGAGGAAGAAGAATTAGATGAAACACCCACTAGTCCCGCAACACAAGCTCCAACTCAGAGTCAATCTCGATCTGGAGCTTTACCCCCTGTACCTCCTGTAAGGGGTAAGCCTAAGGGTGAACGTCTCAAAACATCACTTGTATGGAAATTTTTTAAACATGAAAAAGTTAATCAACGTGCTACATGTGAAATATGTAAGCAACGATTTGTGCACACCAAAAGTGGTGGGACGGGGGGTTTATCTAGGCATTTAGGTAGGGACCACAAAGCTTTATGGATACAAGCTAAAATAGAAGTCGGGCAAATACCGGATCCTTACACTTGTACTAGCACTCCTAGTATATCTGGCGGGGGTTCTAATTTTTTACAACAACAGCTTGACCCTGCTTCTGGTACGATTTTACGCCCATATAACAAAGATAGAGATCGTGAGAACTTAGCAAAAATGATAGTTGTATGTGGCTTACCTTTTACTTTTCCTTCTCACCCTTCTTTTGTTCATTATATACAAGAAACTTATAATCCTTCTTTTCAAGGTTTTCCTAAGACTACAGTTAGAAATGATGTTTTTAAATTTCAAACCGAATATCTTCAGTATATTCATTGTGTATTTTTTCACTTAGATTGTAAAGTGTCTATCACATCTGATATAGGTCGTAGTCCTTATGGTTGTGATTATTTAATTATTACATGTCATTGGGTTGATCATCACTTGAACATGCAAAAACGTATTATTGGTTATAAATTTGTTGATTCAAAACACACTGGAGCATATGTTGCAACTATTGTTCTACAAATACTTGATTTTTATGGACTCATTGATAAAGTTTTAACTATCACCTTAGATAATGCTTCTGCTAACACAATTGCAGCAACTAGCTTAAGAACTAGATTTTGTCCAATTAATCCGGCAATTTTTCATGTTAGATGTGCATGCCATATTTTTAACTTGATTGTAAAAGATGGTATTAATTTATTTTCTGATGCTTGTAGTAAAGTACAATATGCTTGCGGCTATATTTTTCGGGCTAATAAAGCGAGTAGAATTCGTGAATTTGCTCAACAATGTGCTAGTGCTAACCTTCCATATAGAAAAGTTCCAAAAGATATTTATACTAGGTGGAATTCTACTTATGAAATGCTTAAAGTTGCTTATGATTATCGGGTGCATATACAAAAGGATTTAATATGCATAATGGTATCCCCGCTGATCAAATTGTTGATTCTGATTGGGATCAGATCAAAGAGCTTACTAAATTTTTAGAAAAATTTTATTATGATATAAAATAATTTTCTGATATATATTATCCTACTATTACACAAATATTATGGTATATTTATGGAATTTCTGTTGTATTTGGTAAGTATAAAACTAATCCAACTTATGCACCGACCATTAATGAAATGATTGCAAAATTTAAAAAGTATTTTTTTCTATTCCCCAAGTTTATTTAATTTCTACTATACTTAACCCATCTTTAAAATTAAGAGGTGCAAAGGGACTTGTTCGTAAAATTTATGAGAATTTAGCAATTCAAGAAAATGAACAACCATCTCTCGAAGAATGCCAAGCAAACATATATTCTTATGTTAGATCAATGTTTGATAAATATAAATCTATGAAAACAACAGGTGGTGAAACTGCTCCTTCTACTTCTAAGTCTAGAGTAGAAGTTCTATGGGAAGATATGGATGATATAACAGGTATTGAGTCCTCTATTGATGATGAACTTGATTCTTATCTTAATCAAGGATTGGAAAGTATTAAAGACGAAGAAGGCAATGAACAACTTTTGGCATGGTGGAGGGAGCGTGGCAAGGCTTTTCCAACACTTTCCATAATGACCCGAGATATCCTTGCTATTCAAGCATCATCAGTAGCATCGGAGAGTGCTTTTAGCGCGGCAAGATTTTAAATCGGAGATCATAGACATTCATTAGCGGAGGACAGCCTAGAGATTTCTGTATTATTCAGAGATTGGATTAATTCAGAAAGAAGAAATCTTGGTTTTGAAAAATTAACCACTAGGGAAGAAGAAGAATACAATGAGATACTTAGCACTGGGAGCGATGACGGCATGGAACTCATGGAACATCAATCAACATAGTCAATTCCAGAACAATGTCCGAGAGCAATTATAGATAAGTTACAACGAAGTTATATAGGAGCTTACAAATATTAGTATGATAATTTTTTATTGGCTACTAAGAGGCCTAGTTCAAAGTTCAAACAGAACCCTTCCTAGAAGGTGGCTGCATAGATTAGGTGTTATTCAAAAGAATTATATTTGTATGTGAGATTAAGCGTTGAATTTATTTTATGAATTCTCTTACACTCTTACTTAGTTACTTAATGGATTGAAATTATATTAAATAAATTATAACTCTATTATATATTTATAATTGCTAGAATATTTTATTACAAGTCTTTTATTTTAATATTTTATAATTCTTTACTTAGTTTCCTAATTTTTGTTTAATTTTTAAATTTATTGAATAAGTCAAAAAACTAGATGTTGCAAACTTTAAAAACTTAGTCATTGCCAAAAGAATATCCGTTGTCAAACTCAATGCTTAAATAATTTTTTTAAAAATGGCACTTAAGGCCCGCGAACCCATCCCGTCCCGTCCTGTCCCATCTTATTTGTTAGCGGGACGGGATGGGCCTACCGTCCGTCCCGTCCCGTTCTGTCCCGTCCCGTTCCGTCCCGTCCTGTTTGTTAGCGGGACGGGATGGGCCTACCGTTTCGTCCCGTTTGTCCCGTCCCACCACCGTCCTGGCTAAATGTCGTCCTGTCCCGTCCCGTCCCGTTAATTTTGTCCCGTCCCGTTGGACAGCCATAGTATTTGATGATGCAAGATATGCATTCTAATTTTTCTTGAGTAAAAAATCTATTCTCTTTCCCATCATTCTTCCTCACTAAAGACATACTCTCTAGGTGTACATTTATGTGGCAGTATTTAATTCGGCATAAAATTTAAGAAAAAAAGGAAAATTCATAAAAGTTGTGGTCTAAATGAGTCATAGACTATATGTGTGACTATAAATTATCACATTAAGGTTAAAATAAAAAATATAAATTAAATAGTTTCTAATTAAGAAAGTATGTCATTCTTTCTGGGACAGACTAAAAGGTAAAGTGTGACATATAAATTGGGACAAATAGAGTAATTAAATAAGTAAATATATATTAAAGACATCATCTATTTAATAGTTTAAATTTTTAGATGAATGTTGGTACGAGGACGAATAAAAATTATGGGTTTAAGTCTCACTACTACTCATTATCAAATATGGTGCACATCTACCATCCTCACCTTATAACGATGACGTAAGCGAGAAAATCTGGAAAACCAAATTATCTGCTTATCCTTATAGTTTTGAACTTCTAGTTCCACAGGTTGGTTTATACCTTTTCCTTCCCTTAAAAATGTAACCCATTCATGGAACTTTCCTTGCATAGACACGAGACTATAATATTGGAAATTTCCCACAAAATAATAATAATAATAATAATAATAATATAAAAACGGACATAAAGTAAAAGGAGTGGAAGGATGGAAGCAATCCCTCCATTCTTAATCAGAGATGTCGGTTTTGCGCCTTGAGAATGAAGAAATCCTTGATAGGGAACTTACGTGCGGCAAATCTAGATTATCTTGGCCAGTAAATTCGAATACTATATAGTTATACCAGAAAATCAAATCATAAGACTCTTACTGGGTGGTGATATTATGATATTATTTGTAATTCAAAGCTGTAAATTCATCCCGATAAGTAGAAAAACATAGGTCTAAAGAGGCTGACATGAGAAGAAGAGAGCAAACTGTAGCCAAGAACAACTTGCCGGAATTCGAAAATCATCGCAATTTTGCTTTGAAATTTGCCGGCAAGTCATTCTTGGCTGCAACTTCACTCTCTAATCTTTATGCAAATCTCATAAACCAAACATTTCAAAGTACTTGTGTGCCATTTCTTGACATGCCAAATGATGTTATAGCAAGGTGAGTACATATAGGCTAGGAAATGAAAGCGATTGCTATGTCCCACCCTTATAGGCATTTTGATAAGAGATTATATGGTAGGTTCATTGAATATCAGCAAAATAAATTCTTTGTAATTAATAAAATGAATGAAAATCATAGAAGATCATAAATTAGAGTTCAAATTAAATACAAACACAGAGACAAAAAAAAAGTTAGGTAATTTCTCTCCAACCACTTAAGACGTAGTCTGGGCAGCGTTATCTTATACATACGCTGGAAGGAAGTAGAACTTATTCAATAAAATGGTCAAGTTACGTACAAATTGACTTAGACACTACCGTTTTAAAGTAAAATAATTTATAAAAAATAGTTAGGGTTAATTCAACTTTTATTTGATTCTCTTAACTTTTAGAAACAAAGGAATAATGTAAATAAAATCATAAATATTGAGGAAAAAAAATTATACTCCTTGAAATGTTAATGCTTTTTTAAATTCAAAACTTTCACTAGAAATGTTTACTCTCATAATAAAGAAATATCAATGAGGGGAATATGCGATGGAGGAATAATTTAGAAAGTCCGTCTAGTCTAAAATTGATCTATTTTTGGGGTAACATACCCAAATAGGAAAGTGCTCATTACGCATCCAACGCAGATGACCTCACAAAGTAGTTGATACACAATTATTGTCATCCAAAACCCTCCAATCATGGATTACTGCAACTTGTCCTGGCCCCAAAAATAGGACTTTGAGTGCGTGTGTGGGGCGCGGTATCCCAATTAGTGATGGAGAAAAGAATGGCCATTGGTGGAAGGAATGTTTGAATTTTGAAAAAAGTGGGAATAGAATCATATCTTTGAGAAGGACGAAGAGAGAGAGAAAAAAAGATTGTGAGAGAAGAGAGAGAGGCTTCTATTTCCTTTTGCTCCCTCTTTAAAAAGATTTTAAGTAGGGGTGGATCCACGAAAGGATAAAAATTTATCCTCGCGATGCGACGTACACATTAAATCAATGAATACGAGATATTTGTCTTTCATAAATATATTGTTACTTAATTATGGCAAAATGATACTCCTTTCGGTAGGGGTGTCAATGAATATTTAAAAATCGACTAAACCGATCGAATTATACAGTATCGAATCGATTTTTAGATTTTTTTTAATAAAATCGTAGGTTCTTATATAAATCTATAACCGTACCGATAATTAGGGTAAATTGTTTATTTTATAAAAATTAACCGAAAAAATACTGAACCGTACCGAATAAATTTATATGTGAAAAATATATTTATATATTATGTTTAAAAATAACAATGTATTAAAATTTTCCTCGGGCCTTAGAATTGTGAAAATAGTTACATGCCAACAAATAATTAAACTCAAAATCCTAATTCCCGAACCTATAATGCTACTCGTATTAAAAATAAATTATTTCCAATATATTCACTAGCAAGACACAAGGTATTCTAGCGATTTGTAGCAAACTACAATGTATTGAATATGTTTCCTTTCATATGATTTAGATTTATCTTTTAGAATATTTAATCTTCTATAGACTTTATTCTTGAGTTCCAACTTGGTTAATATCTTTTCACTCGCGTGATTTATATTTTTTTTTATCTTTGTTTAGTTTTTTTACGCCGTTGTAGAATAGTTGATAATTCTATACTCTGGTCATCTTTCATATTTTCTTAATTTATCACCCTTTAAACAGTAAAAATATCTAGAGAGATTGCTAAGTCCTATAAAAATACTTATGTTATTGCATTCTACTTCTACTAGTGACTTTTATATGATATTTTAAAAAATAGCAAAAATTAACTGAACTGTACCGATACCGAAGAGAAACCGACATATTGGGGCGATTTCGAAAAGTCTAATTTTGGTTATACA
Organism: Nicotiana tomentosiformis; assembly: GCF_000390325.3. Lineage (NCBI taxonomy): Eukaryota > Viridiplantae > Streptophyta > Magnoliopsida > Solanales > Solanaceae > Nicotiana > Nicotiana tomentosiformis. Next base: position 27,662,448 of record NC_090822.1, read on the forward strand.
TAATAGAATAACCAAAAAATTGATATGGTATAATTTTAGAAAATAACCGTCCGAATCGAACCATTGACACCCCTACCTTTCGGTCCACTTTAATTGATTATTTGGCCGTTTTCACACATATTAACCTTAATTTGTTCATTGAAAATACAATAAATACTCTTAGGCTCTTTATTTCAATGACAACTTTAAAAAAAAAATAACTCCTTCTCGTTATCTGAAAAAATTAAATATTATGCACCCAAAAAAAAGACTAAAAAATCAATTAAAAGTGAAGCGAACGGAGTTAAGACTCTAGATTCGGGGGTTACTCTTATTAGGAAGATATGGGGAACGAGTTTTCTTGGCTAGCATGGTTTATAATGTGAGTAACAAGTGGAACTACATTTACTGTTCTCGACTTGAATTAATACACATTATTGAACAATTGTAAAAACATACTACTTACATTTTAGTTCGCACACTATCATAATTCAATAGTAAAATACAGTAGTACTTCACATTTATAGACAAAAACCTGATTCTCTTCTGCCTTTTGGTTACAAAATTATGCCAGCTTAAGCAAGACCATTTTTGTTTTTGCTTTCCTAGAAGAGGCCTTCTGCAAATTCTAGCTCTTCTAGATTTGGAAGGTCAATATGGTTGTATGACCCTAAAGGGGCAAAAATTCACGTGAAATAGTAAAGATTCTTTTACCTTTAACCATCGATCTCGAATTTGAGCCCTAATAATAAAGTCTTCTTTGGTTGGAAGCATTAAACCCTTCGTAGTGAGTTTTCTAAGCATGAATCTAAATTAATTGGACTAGTGTATTATGAACAATGGAGGATTAAATAAAAATAAGCATAAGTAATACATAAAATATATTTTTTGAAGCCGAAATAAAAATGCCTGCCTGACTATCTATATATTCCTTGCACCCCCCACCCCTCCCCAACACACACACACACTCCATCACTTCCAAATTAAAAGAGAAATGAAAGTCGATTTGTATTATTTCCCATTCCTCTACAAGGAATCCAACCTATATCGAATCACTTAATTTGTCGTCCAAGATTCTATATTTTTCTAGCTAGGCATAGAGTATATGTCTAACAAGAAGAAAGGGTTAAATGTAATTAGCCTATTTTAGCCTTTTGTTTTCATCAATCAATATTTTAAAAGGTGCGGGCACGAGAAGTTTTACCTGATACGGGACGAGGTATAAGCCTCAAGGAGCTGGGCGTAAGGCCTCAAGCACCACGATTCTTTAATTCTTATTATTTTACAAATTAATATAATTAAAATAAATACTTAAAAAGGTAAAATTACATAAAAATTATAAAAAATTAAGAAAATATAAAATAAGTAAATATATATATATATATATATATATAGAGAGAGAGAGAGAGAGAGAACGATTTCCTCAAAAAACGCTATCCAGAATCAACAATTGACAAAAAATTAAACTAGACTACTTCTTCTAATAAAACTAATCAGGATTTGAAAAATAATTGAGTAGATATGTATATACTAACCAGAAAGAGCAAAAGAACTTGAAAAGAAAGAAAAGCAAAAAGTAAACTACAATCAGAAGCGTCAAACCAGAGCAAGTGATGAAGGATGATAGCTTCTTTGCGTTGTAGTTTATAAATTGATCGTTTTCTTCTTTATCCGATAGAAGACGAAGAGAGAGAATAAAGTTATCACTAAGAATAAAAATTATTTTGGCTTTTAAGTTTTTAAACCTTTTAAAATTAAATAATATCCCAAAGCAAAAACTCGCCCAACGCCGATACATATGCCCAGAGCAATGGGGCTTATGCCCCGCGAGACTTTCTGTATTGGTAAAAAATGGTGTTGACACGTGGACATATATGATCAACACGTGACAAATTCTGCCTAGTCAGCTCCAGGCCAAACAGAATGATCAACTAAGAAGGTAAATTGTAAGTTCTCTAAATTGGGATCCAATGGTGTTAATCCAAACGTAATCACCCGGAGTCACCAAAAAATGATGGAGTGTCCAAAGAGTCTGGGAATATTTGAATAAGGTATCTCCGGAAAAACATTCAAGTGCCAGAAAGCAACTATTCAAAGTCTCCAAATTAGAAGACCAACTGACCAGCAACTTTTGACAAATCCGAGAGTCAGCATTAATTCAGCAGTTACGGAATCCAACATTAACTCGTCAATTATAAATCTTCCAAATCTAATGGACGTCTAAATAACTGCCCATAGTGGACCTATTATTCAAGGAAGATAGCTACTGTCACACCTTTTTTATGCCCCAAAATAATAATGTGTGTTACGGATGGTGGGTTAAAGAGTTTCTTCAATTAAAGTGACAAATTTGAGTAGGAATTATTTTATTTACAGAATCGCCACTTGAAATTGAGTTTTTAGGTGTTCCAAGTCACCTTTTATTTGAATCCCTAGTCAAAGGAATGTTTGACTCTATTATTATTGGTCTGCAAAAACAAAGTCTTGATAAGGATTTCTGTTGACCGTGGAGAAGGTGTAAGGCATTATCGAGTCTCGTAGTTCTAGCACGGTCGCTTTATTGACTTAAACTTGACTTAAATTAATTTTGAATAAATTCTGATTTATTGGTTTCCATGTTTTATCTATCCGCTTTTAATTATTAAAATATGGAATTATCTTTGAAACAAATCACTTGTGTGAATCCGTTTTGTTTATTGTGCCAAAATTATGTCTCGCGTACGTGTACACAATTAATAATATTTTATTATACTAAGATTGTTTTGCTCAAAGTTGCGCTAACGCATACTTCAATTTTAATTTTTGGAAATCATAACTAAGTCACGCGAACGTGTACATAATCACGATAATTTGATTAATTAATACGCGCCTAAAGTATACTAACGATGTTCATGAATTAATTCTTTTTAAGTTTGAGATTAACGTGATGCCAAATTTATGGACAAGATATTATTGGGGATTAAATAGGCTAGCTAACATGATCTATTACCTGGCCCAAATTTCTTATGGTTCAAGACCCACCTTATAGCCCATAACATTCTTTTACCAATTAAGCAATTAATATTTATAAGATTAAAGTTAACAGAACATTAAATAGTATACCATATAAAGTGATGAAAACTTACTAACACAAACATTCAAGCAACACAAATTGAAAAGGTTTGATGAAAGCTAATAAAGCATGGTAATTCGAGCAAAACAGTAGAAGAAAGAAAAGAATGAAACTTTTAAATCTTTCAATATTAAGAAAATCCAAGTGAGTTAATAGAGCCATGTTCTATCCCAAACGTATTAAATTAAATACTTCTGATTTACTCTAAGCAAATACAGCAAGTTAATCACTATTAGAGCAAATTAAAGCATCTTCATGCTAAAATAAATAAATAATAAATCAGAAAATCAAAACCATTCATTTAAACATTGGCAAGAGCCTAATATGGATATAGAAGAAAGTGAAAACAAAGAAAAGAACCTCTATTGATAAAGTGCAAGAAAAACGAATCTTTCGAGTAACCGAAACTTCCGCCGGAAAATTGAACCACAACCTAGAAGCTTCGCCGGATCTTCGACGGAGTTTGGCTACTCGGCTGGTTTTGCCGAAAAATATGGCAAAACAGAAGGAAACGAGCGAGAAAGAAGATCCTATGGAGGAGGAGGCTATGGAGTTGTCAGAATCGTGAGGGTCGCTGGGTCACTTATTTTTTTTTTTTGGGGGAGAGGGGGGGGAGGGGGTGTATCGGCTGCTGAAGGTGAAAGAGATGGGGTAGGCCATTCTTTTCCCTTCTCTTTTGGGTGTGTTTTTAATTAAGTTTTGGTATAGTGTTTGAAGCTTCAGTGACAGGTTTTCATGGTGGAACACAACTGATTTTTGGGTAGTAAAATAGTTATATCTTGAAGCCAAGTGAGGGAGTTCATGTTTTGTCAAAAATCAGGAAGAAGAAGAAAGCTTGCTGCGTTTTGGCTTTGGACAAGAAGAAAAAAAGGGGCGCCCCGATTTTTCTCTTCACTCTTTTCCTTGTCCTCTTCCCTGTCTCCGTCTGTGTGTGTGTGTTTTGAAGGAGGGATATGTGGGGGGTTGTGAGTGAGGGACAAGGGAAAGTAGAGAGGGGACAAAATGTGGGGGGACAAGCATGAGGGCAAGCATGGGGACAAGAGAAAGTGGAGTGGGGACAAAATGTGGGGGACAAAGAGTAGGGACACGCGTGGGAAGATGGGAGTGGAAAATATTGAAGCACGATAAAAAATTAGGTGCTCACAGCATGCCCCTCTTTGCTTGGAAACATTAAAAGTTTTCAGGCAAAGATAAAGTGAGCAGTGTGACTAAGTTTTGACCATATCGTTATTCAAAAGAGGAAGAAAATAAAAGAAAAGTACAACCGAGTCCTGGTTTTGGACAGCTTACATATCACGGGTTATAATAAAATCAGATCGCGTGTAGTTCAAGAAGAATGATGGAGTGATGAGTTCGAAAGTCGAGCTAGGTTCCGGTCCGTGGCCCTGTTATTACATCAAAATCTAAAGGAACTAAACAAGCCTATCAGTTATAAGTTACAAGATTCCTATTTATAAGTCTTCTAAATGTTGATCTTAAGTCTTGACTGGTTGTTCATGAAGACTCTGATTTGAACCTTGATGCTTGCTAGCTGTAGGTGCTAGTTCATTCTTCTACGGCTTCTTCTGAGCAAAACGGGAATGTGAAGCTCGTAACTTCAGTCATGTTTTGAGCGGTCCATATCATTTCCATCTGCTTCTGCATTTGGATTCACTTTTTTTTTCTTTTCTTTTCTTTATTTTGGATTCAAACTTCTTCTTTTGTTCATCTCGAATCTTGTGCCTCGAGGTAAAACCTGCTCAGACATCACAACAAACAAACGAACGAAATTTTTCTGCCCCAGTTTTCACTAAGAAATATTTCGTGAATTATTGTAACAAAATTCTAAACTACTTCTTTATTGAAAGCAAATAATAAAAAAAAAAGTAATGGTGTACCCTGAAAAGGTCATGATGATTTTTTTTTATTGTCCCAAAAGAAAGTCTCAACTAAGGATTTGTGTAAGTTGGAAAAATGTGGTCAGAGAATGGGATACCTTATATTGGCAATGATACCAGAGAGTGGTGTATCGTGCATTTAAAATCAAATCAACTAGGGAGTGGTGTACCCTATGTTGGAGAACACAGCAATGGATTGGTGTACCCTATACTGGTAAGGAGATCAGGGATTGGTGTACCCTATGCTGGTAAGAAAACTAGGAAGTGGTGACCCTATTTCGGAAAACACAACTAGGGAATGGTGTACCATGATACTGGTAAGGAAATATAACCAGGGGTTGATACCCTGTATTACTGAAAAGAAAATGTAACCAAGGGATGGTGCCATGTATTACTCAAAAAGAAATGTAACCAGGGGTTGGCACACTGTATTGCTGAAAAGGAAATGTAACCAGGGGTTGGCCACTGTATTACTGAAAAACAATGCTGAATCCCCTGGGCGAAAAGATTCTACCTCGGTTAAACTACGAAAAGCAAACCTAGGCGAATAGTACTTCTACTCGAAAATACGAGTTGGATCCCCTTAGGCGAAAAGGTTCTACCTGGGTCAAACTACGTAAAACAACTTGAGCGAAGAGTATTTCTACCCGGAACTATGAGCTGGATCCCCCTAGGCGAAAATGTTCTACCCGGGTTAAGCTACGTAAAACATCCTGGCCGAAGAGTACTTCTACCCAGAATTATGAGCTAGATCCCCCTAGGCAAAAAGGTTCTACCTGGGTTAAGCTACGAAAAACTACCTGGGCGAAGAGTACTTCTAGCCGGAAATATGAGCTGGATCCCGCTAGGCGAAATGGTTCTACTTGGGTTAAGCTACAAAAAACAACCTGGGCGAAGAGTACTTCTACTCGGAACTGTGAGTTGGATCCCCCTAGGCGAAAAAGCTCTACCTGGGTTGAGCTATGTAAAACAACTTAAGCGAAGAGTATTTCTATCCGGAACTATGAGTTGGATCCCCCTAGGCGAGAAGGTTCCACCCGGGTTAAGCTACGTAAAATATCCTGGGCGAAGAGTACTTCTACCCGGAATTATGAGCTAGATCCCCCTAGGCAAAAAGGTTCTACCAGGGTTAAGCTACGAAAAACTACCCGGGCGAAGAGTACTTCTAACTAGAAATATGAGCTGGATCCCCCTAGGCGAAAAGGTTCTACCTGGGTTAAGCTACAAAAACTAACCTGGGCGAAGAGTACTTCTACCCGGAATTGTGAGTTGGATCCCCCTAGGCGAAAAGGTTCTACCTGGGTTAAGCTACAAAAAATAACCTGGGCGAAGAGTACTTCTACCTGAAGCTGTGAGTTGGATCCCCCTAGGCGGAAAGGCTCTACCTGGGTTAAGCTACGAAAAATAACTTGGGTGAAGAGTACTTCTACCCGGAACTGTGAGCTGGATCACCCTAGGCGAAAAGGTTCTACCTGGGTTAAGCTACGTAAAACAACCTGAGCGAAGAGTACTTCTACCTGGAACTATGAGCTGGATCCCTCTAGGCGAAAAGATTCTACCTTTATTAATCTACTTAAAACAACCTGAGCGAAGAGTACTTCTACCCGGAACTATGAGCTGGATCCCCCTAGGCAAAAAAGTTCTACCTGGGTTAAGCTAAAAAAAACAGCCTAGGTGAAGAGTACTTCTACCCGGAACTGTGAGCTGGATCCCCCTAGGCGAAAAGGTTCTACCTGGGTTAAGCTACGTAAAACAACCTGAGCGAAGAGTACTTCTACCCGGAACTATGAGTTGGATCCCCCTAGGCGAAAAGGTTCTACCTGGGTTAAGCTACGTAAAACATCCTGAGTGAAAAGTACTTCTACCCGGAACTGTGAGCTGGATCCCCCTAGGCGAAAAGGTTCTACCTGAGTTAAGCTATGTAAAACATCCTGAGCGAAGAGTAGTTCTACCCGGAACTGTGAGCTGGATCTCCCTAGGCGAAAAGGTTCTACCTGGGTTAAGCTACGTAAAACATCCTGAGCGAAGAGTACTTCTACCCGGAACTGTGAGCTGGATCCCCGTAGGCGAAAAGGTTCTACCTGGGTTAAGCTACGTAAAACATCCTGAGCGAAGAGTACTTCTACCCGGAAATATGAGTTGGATCCCCCTAGGCAAAAAGGTTCTACCTGGGTTAAGCTACGTAATACATCCTGAGCGAAGAGTACTTTCTACCCGGAACTATGAGCTGGATTCCCCTAGGTGAAATGGTTCTACCTGGGTTAAGCTAAGTAAAACATCATGAGCGAAGAGTACTTCTACCTGGAACTATGAGCTAGATCCCCCTAGGCGAAATGGTTCTACTTGGGTTAAGCTACATAAAACATCCTGAGTGAAGAGTACTTTTACCCGGAACTATGAGCTGGATCCCCATAGGCTTAAAGGTTCTACCTGGGTTAAGCTACATAAAACATCCTTAGCGAAGAGTACTTCTACCCGGAACTATGAGCAGTATCCCCCTAGGTGAAAAGGTTTTACCTGGATTAAGCTATGGAAATGAGAGGTATGGACAGTAGTGATGCATGCTGAAGATTTTAAGGATCTTACATTTGGTGACATTCATCCTTTGAGAACCGCCATTCTGCACTGCTTTGTTCTTGCTTCAAACAAAGAAAATTTGTGAGTTTTTAAAATGGTGGTCGGTTTGTGGCCTTGATGTACTGAGGAGTTTGAGTTCACGGACACCCTGTTATCGAAGAACTAATTCTATCAGAGTGGTACCGAGATGCTCGAATACTTTGTATCATTTTCTGGAGACTTTGTCTTTCTGACGTCTCCCCTGGCTGTTTCATACACGGATGTCCACGGTACCGTTAACCCTTGTATCTAAGGCAAAGCAATTTTTCTTTAAAATCAAATTTAGTTGTCTTGCACTCAGAACTAGTTTTTGTCTGTAGTGCTTATAAACTTTTCCCATAGAGCAAGTCTTGCTTAGGCGACCTTTTTAGTTTCTTTGAGACACTTTGTCCGCCTTATCAAAAAAGATCACAAATGGATTCCTGCCTTCGTCAATGCCGTATATGCTCCAAATTGTGCCCGGTATTACGAAAAAACTGTAGACAGTTTTACAGCCATTTTTGCTTTGCTTTTGATGCAAGATTAGACCGAAAGGGAATCTAAGAAAAATTATGAAAAAGAATAGAAGAGCAATTGGAAGTGAAAAGGAATTGTGTCTAAATAAAAGGTGCCCCTTTTGGGGAGAGAAATAAGGAGACTTATCTGGAGATATGTGCCGACTTCAATGAACTGTCTTGGTTGTGCTCATGCCGGAGCATCGAAGACCCTCATTCGGCTAGTAGCGCCCTTTGCGGGTTTTTGCTAGCTGACCTCTCTCATTTCTATAATCACTGTTGCCTTATGGTGCCCATCTGGTTTTTACCAATAAGACTCTTGCATTTCTCTGTTCACTGTCGCCTTACAGTACTCATACAAGATTTCACCGATAAGACTCTCTCATTTCTTCTTTTTTTTTTTTTCTTTCATGCGGAAGGTTGGCCAATGCCCCTGGCATGGGGACTTCAAGCATTCTCAAAGATCGATCAGAAATTCTTAACAGGAAAAGGTGAAAAGAACCTTGAACTGAATTAAAACTTTTGGAACTGTTTCTACGGGAAAACCATAAGGAAAAAAAAAACTTCTGGCCCAATTTTGGAGTATTGGGAATATGGATTTTTGTTGCGATGGGACCGAACCCAGGGTAAGGCTGCCTACGTATCTTTTCGGAATCAGGTCGGACGTAGTTCAATGACTCAAAAAATTTATTATTTGACTTCTTTTTTTTTTGAGTACACAGGTTCCAAAAAATGGAAAACAAGGAAGAAAAATACAGCTTAAAAGGGGTAACAAAAGGGTGACACTTGCTTGGAATAGCGAGCAATGGTGACCTTCGTCATCTCGATCTAAGAAAATCATGCATGAAAGTTCCACAGTTGGTATATATCAGACATAATATCTTTTGACTGCATCTGCATTAATAGTCATGTCTGGTACCCGTCCTTCTTCATCTACCAAGTGTGGAAGAACGCATTTTAGGACAAGTTGGCCTACCTCGAAATGCCTTGGACGCACTTTCTTGTTGTAAGCGCGTGCCATTCTTTGCTGGTATAACTGGCCAAAGCACACTGCTGCTAGCCATTTTTCGTCAATCAACATTAGTTGTTCTAATCGGGTCTTTACCCATTCTGTATCTTCTATCTCCGACTCCACAATGATCCGAAGAGAGGGAATTTTGACTTCAGCCGGTATTACAACTTCCGTTCCATATACCAAAAGATATGGAGTTGCATCAACAGATATGCGAGCAGTCGTGCGGTATCCCAAAAGAGCAAAAGGCAACTTTTCATGCCATTGTCTGGAACGTTGGATCATTTTCCTAAGAATCTTCTTGATGTTCTTGTTCGCTGCTTCAACGGATCTATTGGCTTTTGTCTGGTAAGGGGTAGAATGGCGATGCATAATTTTAAATTGCTCGCATATCTCCTTCATCAAATGACTATTGAGATTAGCTACATTGTCAGTGATAATGGTATTTGGGATACCAAAGCGGCATATGATGTTGGAATAAACAAAGTCTTCTACTGCTTTCTTGGTGACTGCTTTGAAAGTGACGGCCTCCACCCACTTGGTGAAGTAATCAATTTCAACCAAAATGAATCGATGCCCATTTGAAGCCTTTGGCTCAATTGGCCCAATAACATCCATTCCCCAAGCAACGAAAGGCCAAGGAGAGGACATGGGATGCAACTCTGAAGGTGGCGAGTGAATCAGGTCACCATGAATCTAGCATTGGTGACACTTGCGAACAAAACTGAAGCAATCTCGCTCCATTGTAAGCCTATAATACCCTGCCTGCAGAATCTTCTTCGCCAAAACATATCCATTCATGTGAGGTCTGCATACCCCCGAATGCACTTCACTCATGATCCGCTCAGCTTTTGTGGCATCTACGCATCTCAACAAGTTCAAATCTGGGTTTTTTTTTGTACAAAATTTCCCCATTCAGGAAGAAACCGCTGGCGAGCCTCCTTATAGTTCTTTTTTGATCTCCCTTGGCATGCTCTGGGTATTCTCTCATTTTCAAGAATCGTTTTATGTCATGATACCATGGTTCACCATCTGGTTCTGTCTCAATTATATTGCAGTAATCGTGTTGATTCCGAACATGGATTTCTAGTGGATCGATATGGGTGTTTCTCGGATAAGGGAGCATCGAGGCTAAAGTAGCCAAAGCATCGTCTAGCTCGTTGTGAAACCTGGGAATGTACCTGAACTCGATGGATTTTAATCGTTTGCTCAAATCTTGTACACATTATCTGTATGGAATAAGCTTGATGTCTCGAGTCTCCCATTCGCCTTGGGCTTGCCGGATAAGCAAGTCAGAATCTTCCATAACCAATAGTTCATGCACATCCAGATCGAGGGCCATTTTCAAATCCATGATACAGGCTTCATATTCTATCATATTATTGGTACAGAAGAACCGAAGTCGGGCTGTTGCAGGGTAATACTATCCAATAGGTGAGATGAGGATTGCCCTGATCCCAACTCCTTTGATATTGACAGCTCCATCAAAATACATTTTCCATAGAGGGTTGTCGTCTAGAACTACTTCCTCTATTGAATTGACCTCTTCCTCTGTGAGCAAGATTTGCCATTTTGCGAGCCTGCCGGTAGGCATTGGCTTTTGGAAGATATACTTCAGAGGATCCATTATGTATATGAGGTAAGTAGTATAGGCCAAAAGATAATGTCTCAACTTCTGAGCGACCCAAGTCAAGGCACAACATGTCCTTTCTAAAAGGGTGTACTTAACCTCATAATTTGTGAATTTCTTGCTCAAATAATATATTGCTTGTTCCTTTTTGCCTGTCGCATCATGTTGCCCCAGACCGCATCCAAAGGAATTATCCATCACCGATAGATATAAAAACAAAGACCTACCAGGTTTAGGTGGGATCGGTACAGGGGTTTTGATAGATAATCTTTGATCATGTCAAAAGCATTTTGGCAATCGTCCGTCCACTTGATTGCATCATCCTTTTTTAGCAACTTAAAGATGGGCTCGCACGTGGTTGTGAGCTGAGCAATGAACCTACTGATGTAGTTCAACCTTCCGAGCAAACTCATGACCTCTTTTTTGTTCTTCGGGGGTGGCAGAACTCGAATGGACTTTATCTTAGATGGATCCAAGATAAAACCGACTGACTATAAAATCGAGGAGTTTCCCAGATGGAAACCCAAACGCACATTTGGCTGGATTGAGTTTAAGGTCATACCTTCGAAGCCGTTCGAAGAACTTTTTCAAATCATTCACATGATCAGCATGTGTCTTTGATTTTATGATGACATCATCGACATATACTTCAATCTCGTTGTGCATCATGTCGTGAAAAATGGTGGTCATGGCCCTCATGTAAGTTGCCCCTGCATTCTTTAAACCGAATGGCTTGACCCTGTAACAATAGGTACCCCACAGAGTGTTGAAAGTGATCTTTTCTGCATCACCCTCATCCATTAGAATCTGGTGGTACCCAGCATAGCAATCCATGAACGACTGTATCTCATGCTTTGCGCAATTATCTACAAAAATATAGATGTTCGTCAAAGGAAAATTATCCTTCGGACTTGCTTTGTTCAGGTCTCTGTAGTCAACACAGACTCTAGTTTTTCCATCTTTCTTTGGCACGGGCACAACATTTGCCACCCAGGTGGTGTATCGTACGGCTCTGACAACATTGGCACTCAATTGCTTCATTATGTCCTCTTTGATTTTATCACTCATGTCCATTTTAAATTTTTGCTTCTTTTGTTGGACTGGTAGAAAATCAGGATACGTGGGAAGCTTATGAACCACTAAATCGGCGCTTAAACCAGGCATATCATCATAAGACCAGGAAAATACATCTCTATACTTAAATAAAAGTTGAATCAAGGCATCTCTGGTTTTTTGTTCAGTGTGAATGCTTATCTTTGTTTCTCTGACTTCTTCATGACCTCCGATATTAATTGGCTTAGTTTCATTGAGGTTAGGCCTTGGCTTGTTTTCAAATTGTTCCAACTCTCTTTTTATTTCATCAAAAACCTTATCTTCATCATATTCGACCTCTTGATGCATTATTTTGAAATTAGACAGCTTTTTGAGATCTGGGCGTGAATTCCGCATGCATGTTATGTTATTAAAGCCGGCATTAAAAAAACTAAAATGGAAATAAAAGGGCAGGAATTAGGAAAAGGAAAAGATACAAAATTTAATACGAAACTAAACTGCATTTCATTGAATTTGAAAGGATAGAAGGGTTAACGTCAAAATAAAACAATCATGCTAAGATATTTGGATTACAACCCTGAAAGTAACCCAAAGTACAAAAGAAAGAAGCTGCAAAAGTCAACTACCAAGACTCCTTCCTTGTGGGGAGAGGAGTTGCTTCCCAGTTATTGAGCATGGTTTCTGGGCCAATTAGTTAATATCGGCACGACTAGTGCCTTCACCAGCCTGGATCATATTCACTTCAGAAAACATCTGCCTGAGGTCATGGCAAATTTCATTAATGTTTGCATGCGCCGAGGAATTTTGACCATGTTTGAATCGTGGCTCGACAAAAGTGTAGAAAATATGAGGGATAGGTTGCTGCAAGACCCACCCGTACTTTTTGCGGTGCTTGGCTTTGTCTTTGTCCGCTTGTGTTGGCCTGAAGCCTAAACCAAAAGTACCCCTGTTACTGAACGAAGAAATGGGTTCTGAAATTCCTTGCAATGATGCCCCTAAGCCTTTTCCTGGCTCATAACCTTGTCTCATCATAAGTGCAGCCACTATTACAGATGTGGTGGAGAGACGAGGATGCAGAATGGGCTTTCCTTCCTCAACATGGTCCACAGCAACCACTTCGAAAGCCTGATAAATAATAGACTCACATCCTTCCTTAGCCTCAATACATGGGATTAATGGGTCTTTATAAATGGATAACTCATTTTCTCCATGAACAATAATTTCTTACATGTCGTGCTTGAATTTGAGCATCTGATGCAAGGTGGATGGCACAGTTCGGGCCGTATGGATCCATGGCCTTCCAAGAAGAAAGTTATAAGAAGTTTGCATGTCCACTACTTGGAAGACAATATCAAAATCAACATGCCCAATCATCATGGTGAGGTTGATCTCCCCAATGGTATCTCTCGCTGAGCCATCAAAAGCCCGGATGCGAACATTGCTGGGTCGGATCCTGTCTGCATTGATCTTCATACTTTGCAAGGTAGAGAGGGGGCATACATATACACTCGAGCCTCCATCAACCATGACTCGCTTCACATACTGCCCCTCACATTTGACAATCAAGTGCAAAGCCCTATTGTGACCGAATCCCTCATCAGGAAGTTCATCATCAGTAAAGGAAATTTTGTTCACCTCAAAAAATCTATTGGCCATCTTCTCTAACTGATTCACGGTGGTATTCTCTGAGACATGTGCCTCGTTCAGGATTTTGATTAGTACACGGGCATGCTCTCCTGAGTGTATGAGCAGAGATAACAGAGAGATTTGGGCAGGAGTCTTTCTCAGCTGGTCAATGATTGAGTAATCCTGAACTTTCATATTTTTCAAAAACTCCTCTGCCTCTTCTTTAGTGACTGGTTTCTTTATTGGCATTTGACCTTCTCTGATTTGCTTAGCCTTCCTCAACTCTTCTGGATAGTAACACCTCCCTGATCGAGTCAAACCTCTAGTTTCCCCTACTTCTTCTATGATTTCCTTGCCTTTGTAGGTTACTACAGTTTTGTTGTAGTTCCAAGGGATGGTTTACGTATTTGTTACACGGGGTTGTGTGGCAGGCTTAATTATGATCGGTTCTATTATACCCGTCATATCACCCTGATTCTACTTTGTGATGGGGTGACCTCCAAGGACGTATAACTTTGGGTTTGGAACATTGGAGCGAACTTCCAACCTTGAGATTTTTGGAACAGATAAAGTTGCCCTCTCTGAGCTCTGGGCGCCTTTCACAATCAACGGTGCATCTAGGCTTGGATTTACTTCCAGTTTGGTTCCCTCTTGAATCGTTACCACTGTCATTTCTGCTCGACCAACCGGCTTGTATTCATGATCTCGGCCAATCATTCCCACAAAATGAACATCATTGTGTACTGGTAACGGGTTATTGGTCACATTAGGAGGGTCCTCACCATTCGTGACTACAATCAATTTTTCAACAATGAGTCTTTCTACGGCTCTTTTCAGGGTCCAACAATCATCAGTGCTAAGCCCCGGAGCACCTGAATGATATTCACATCTAGAATTTGCTTGAAATCCGTGTGAATCAGGATGCATATGGTGGGGAGCGATGGGTCCAATCACGCCCATCTGCTTCAACTTCTAGAATAGACTAGAGTATGATTCAGCCAATGGAGTAAATTTTTCCACCGGCCTCTGCTCTCGACCATAATCCTGCCTAGGATGAGCATTGTAGGGTGCCCGAAAATTTTGCTGCTGAGGTCGGGGGAATCTTGGAGCTGGTGCCCGTACCTGTTGATTGGGAGGACGAGCATATGATTGAGCGTTAAACACTGTATATTGTGGCGGTCCCACAGAGTACTGAGGAATTGGCGTGGGATAGTAATATTGAGGGTAGCTGGATTGCCCCTACTGAACTTGCACATAAGGGTGCGATTCCCCTCTATGAACTTCCCTGGATCCCGAAGTCATCATGGACCCTTCATCTCTCCTCTTTCTATTTACCAAACTTCCTGACCCATTTTGGATAGCTTGGGTGGTGGCTTTGAGAGTAGCTTGACTTACAATTCTGCCAGTCTTGAGGCCATTTTCGACCATTTCTCCTATTTTGATCGCTTCCGCAAAAGGTCTACCTATTGCGGACATCATGTTCTGAAAGTAATCAGGCTCTTGGGCCTCCAGAAAAACAGTGATCAACTCGTGGTTATCCATGGGTGGTCTTAATTCTAGCTGCTTGCTCCCTCCATTTGATTGCATACTCCCTAAAGCTTTCAGTCGGCTTTTTCTTCATATTGGACAGGGAATTGCGATCCGGCGCAATATCTATGTTGTATTGAAATTGTTTGACGAAGGCTTGGGCCATGTCATCCCAGACATGCCAGTGAGAGATATCTTGGTCAATGAACCATTAGGAGGCTCCCCCCACAAGACTTTCCCCAAAATAAGCCATCAGTAATTCTTCTTTTCCACCTGCACCCCTCAGCTGGTTGCAGTACCTTTTCAAATGGGCGATAGGGTCGCCGTGTCCATCATACTTCTCGAATTTTGGGGTCTTGAACCCTGGTGGCAAATGGATGTGAGGGAACATGCATAGATCACTGAACGAAACACTTTTGTGACCCCTAGTCCCTGTATGTTCTTTATGTTCTGTTCAAGACTTTTCATTTTCTTGGCCATCTCATCCGGCTCAACCGTCTTGGCAAGCTTTTCATTTTCCACTGGTGACTCGTACTGAAGAGTCTGATTATATGGAGCCGAGACCCCGAAAGCCATATTTGGAGAGTAGTATTGGCCATCATAAGCATGAGATGGTGGCTCGTTAATTGGCCTCGTCACAGGAGGTGGAGGCGGGATTGTGTATGCCGGTGCGCCAGACACGACTAGAGGAGTGTTCCTGACCGGTGCGACTGGAGGTCGCACATTAGAGGTACCAGGAGCAACGTGGAGGCTGTAGTTTGGCACATACCCTGGTGGTAGGATGTGGTCGCTCGTTGTATGGAGCGGTGGTTGAGTAGCCAGGGGTACGGTGGAAGTTCCCTCTGAGGGACCACGGGGTGGAGGCTGACCAGACACCCAAGCTTGATATACATCAGACAATTGCTGTCTCAATTTTCTTATTTCCTCCGACTCTTGTTCAACTGATTGACCCTGGGGGTCGTCAGTGATCAGCTCGATCTCATCATCGTTGGCCATTACTACTGCTCCCTTAGATCTAGTGAAGTAATGGTGTGTTGCCAGTTTCACCACAAGCCAACCACCTTAAGCTTACTACGTAAGAGACAGCAAACGTGTTAGGGTTAAGCATTTTATAGATATGAATCACACATAATGTGCCATGCTCCTATCATTGTCACTATTTCTAGCATGCTTTTGGAGGCTTCATGTTTCATTCCGGCTTATGAGGTTGCTTCTTATTGACGCTCTTATTTTCTTCTCTTTTTTTTTACTCACGCCTCATTTTGATCCCTCATCTTAGAATCGTTGAAAAATATTTTGATCGAACCTTTTGTGGGTTGCCTACGTATCATGTCGCCGCATGAATCAGATCATTACGTAGTTCACGGGAAAATAATAACAATTTTGATTTTTTTGTTATTTATTTATTTTTTATTCAAATTGACTCTAAAGACATAAATATGACTGAAAATGCGACAAATATAAAATTAAAAATACGACAAATGAAAAATGAAACTAAAAACTAATTGACTGCACTAAAACTTTAATCTTCAATGGCATTCTTTCTTAAACTGATATCATCAATGGTCTGCATCCCTTGGCCTCCACTCTCCCCCCAACATCTCGTACAAATTCTGAAACACTCCCGGCAATTGTGGAACGAGGGCACGTGCCTGTTGACCAACTTTCTCATTGTTTAGATGACGATGATCGTCATGAATATATGCTGCTTTCTCTGCCAATTGAAGTACTTGCTCTCTAGCTTGCCCCATATTCACGTGACAATTCTGCAACCATATCTGGGTAGTGTTGAGGGCGTTACCCATCTCAGTCTCGCGTCCCTCGTATTCTTCAATACGGCGGTTTAGCACAGCTCTCTCAATCATCCACTGACGCCGCTCTACCTCAAAATCTGCATGTTGATGACCTCCCTTATGCCTTTTTATTTCTTCCAATTGTGCAAGAAACTGACCCTTTGAGCGTATCCAATGGGCCCTTTCTCTTTCAAACTGCTCTCTCTGCTGATCAAACTCCAATTGTTGTTGGTGCGCATCCTCTTCAATGATACTCAAGTCTTCTTGCAGCTTATGCATTTCAACATTGTTATTTGCCTCAACTCTTCTAACTAAACCAATAGTGCTTGCCAATTCTTCTTCTAAGCGGGCCGCCTCATTTTTAGCATGCTTTAGATCTTTATCCATGCCCCGTAAGGCCGATTGATAATCTTTCTCAATATTTAAACGAATCTGAGTGATTCCGGCTTGCAGTTGGGTTTGTTGTTTAGAGATGGTCATCCGGGAATGCTCTAATTCCTCTTTTAACCTTTCTATAGCTCTTTGATCATTTCTCCTCCTGTTGGATCCTTCAGGCCTATCTAAAAGCAACGAAGGGTCATGAAACCAGGTAATATATTCAGGGATCACCTCTCCATGATCTCGGTCTTCTACCATATCATTCAACTCCGAGACTTTACTTGCATACCAAATTTTCATAATTTCTTCTTCGTCATGAGGTTGATCTTTACCAAAATCATAACAGAACTTGCTCATATCTCGTGTTGGTGGCACCTCCTGTAGTCGTGCAAATTGGCGCATTACCCGAAGTGGAGCATAAGACTGAACACCATCCAATCCTATGAGTACCAAATAAGAATGGTATGCAGACTCACAAATGACCTCTTTAGAGGAGAACCAATCGTAGTTCCAAGTGATCCGTTTGGCAGATAGAGTAAGAAGTAGTTCTTTCCAGGCACCAATCCCCTCTGGTAAGTCACATTCGTCAATTCTTTTCTGGTGATCATAAGTATGATTGGGCCATAGCTCACTAAAATTAGTGATCGTAGGATGACGATAGAAATGCTCCAAAAACCATATCTGTAACAAAATGTTGCAACCATCAAAGTTTCGCGCGCCCATTTTACATCTAGTTAAAGCACGGAAAATGCAAGAAAGAATCATAGGGACCAAAGTATAATCACCCCCTTCTGAGGTCAGAGCCTCAACTACACCTGCCAAGCGGATGTCAATGCGTCCCTCTCTTTCCGGGAAAACTACACGCCCCAAAAAAGTGACCATAAATGCAAACCTTCTATGTACCTTCCATGTTTCCTTATCTTCCTTTGATTTCAATTTTCCCACATTCCTTTCGAAATTGCATTCTAGGCCATACAACTGAAACAAAAAGCCCAACTTAACCCATTTGCCTCCTAGACCTTCATATTGTCCGTAATTTATGTTCAAAAGCTTCAGAAACCTACCCTCGTTCACATTTTTTGGTACTATGGGCCTTTGGCGGCGAAGATTGCGGCCCCACCCCTGGAAATGGGCGATTTCCTCCAAGGTCGGAGTCATTTCACAGTCGGTAAAACGGAACACATTATTTTCAGGATCCCAGTGCGGAATCAAAGCTTCAATCACATCCCTCCTGAGCTTTATCGTAATCATGTGAACCAAATGTCCCAAGTATTTCTTTATCTGGTTTCGCTCATATTCCTTAAAGTCTCTCCACCAATCCCACAACAACTGTGGTATCTGATCGACAATGAGAAAATCTGGTATCCCTTCTGATCTGGGCCTCTTTTCAGACTTACCTCTTTCCCCACTCATGGTATACCTGTCTACCCAGATACGGGGTTAGGCTTTGATCAAACATATTATTGACACACAAAAATTTCGATTTCTTGGGTTTTGACTCTATAAAAGAATATAAATAAATAAATAAATAAAAGCTAAATTGTGGGACTATAAAAAAAAACTATTTTTGGATTAAGTATTTTTAAAAAAATATATTTTCTAAGGAAAATTGTAAATAGGGAATTAAGGAAAAGGAAAATATTTTTGATTTTTTTTTTGTTAAAAATTAGGGCTGGAACCGATGAGGTTTGCCTACATATCTCACATCCGGTGAGAATCAGACCCGCGTAGTTCGGTCAAAAATCGACTATGTTCTTTTTTTTTTTATGAAAATTAATCTTTAAAAATCATATGCACTAAACCACATTATTTTTTCTCTCTTCGTTCAACTGATATATGCTAAAGCCAGTCGACATGCAAGCCTCCCAAATAATGCAACAAGTAGCACGTAACATGACATAATGGTCTCAACAAAGCCTGTCCTAAAACAGAACTCGACCTCTATGTCGAGCGCTGCTAAGTCAAATACACATGATGCAAATAAAGCGTAGCCTACTGGGGATATTCATTATTTGTAGCTTGTTCTTCTAAGTTTGTAAAACCTAAAGGAGATGGTATCTAGACCTGGCTTACCCGGACGGACAACCCGAGCCGAGGAGCGTCAAGCGTCACCAGTAGTAGAACAGCACTGGCTAGCTAACGGCTCTCCCGCCTAAACACGTGACTAAATCCTTCACCAGAAGCTGGTAGGCTAACTGGCTTTATATCAAGACAGAAATTTTGTGATGCTGGTAGGCAAACACAATATAACTAATTATCAGAAGACTCAGAGGGATGCGAGAGAAGATACAATGTATATGTACAGTTCAACAATATCAAAACGGTAAAACTCGACAAGCAACACATTAGGCCCAAATATATCACAATATATACAAAAATTAATAAAGCCAAATAAAGTCAATGTACAAGCTCGAATTCGTTAGCCCCCAGCAGAGTCGCCAGAGCTGTCACACCCCTTTTATGCCCCCAAAATGATAATATGTGTTATGGATGGTGGATTAAATAGTTTCTCCAATTAAAGTGACAAACTTGAGTAGGGATTATTTTATTTACAGAGTCGCCACTTGGAATTGAGTTTTTGGGTGTTCCAAGTCACCTTTTATTTGAATTTCTAGTCAAAGAAATGTATGACTCTATTATTATTGGTCTGCAAAAATAAAGTTTGGATAAGGATTTCTGTTGATCGGGGAGAAGGTGTAAGGCATTCCCGAATCCCGTGGTTCTAGCACGGTCGCTTTATTGACTTAAACTTGGCTTAAATTAATTTTGGATAAACTGTGATTTATTGGTTTCCATATTTTATCTATCCGCTTTTAATTATTAAAATATGAAATTATCTTTGAAACGATTCACTTGTGTGAATCCGTTTTGTTTATTGTGCCAAAATTATATCTCGCGTACGTGTACACAATTAATAATATTTTATTATACTAAAGTTATTTTGCCCAAAGTTGCGCTAATGCATACTTCAATTTTAATTTTTGAAAATCATAACTATGTCACGCGAACGTGTACATAATCACGATAATTTGATTAATTAATACGCGCCTAAAGCATACTAACGATGTTCATGAATTAATTCTTTCTAAGTTTGAGATTAACGTGATGCCAAATTTATGGACAAGATATTATTGGGGATTAAATAGGCTAGCTAACATGATCTATTACTTGGCCCAAATTTCTTATGGTTCAAGACCCACCTTATAGCCCATGACATTCTTTTACCAATTAAGAAATTAATATTCATAAGATTAAAGTCAACAGAACATTAAATAGTATACCATATAAAGCGATGAAAACTTACTAACACAAACATTCAAGCAACACAAATTGAGAAGGTTTAATGAAAGCTAATAAATCATGGTAATTCGAGCAAAACAGTAGAAGAAAGAAAAGAATGAAACTTTAAAATCTTTCAATATTAAGAAAATCCAAGTGAGTTAATAGAGCCATGTTCTATCCCAAACGTATTAAATTAAATACTTTCGATTTACTCTAAGAAAATATAATAAGTTAATCACCATTAGAGCAAATTAAAGTATCTTCATGCTAAAATAAATAAATAATAAATCAAAAAATAAAAACCATTCATTTAAACATTGGCAAGAGCGTAATATGGACATAGAAGAAAGTGAAAACAAAGAAAAGAACCTCTATTGACGAAGTGCAAGAACAAAGAATCTTCCGAGTAACCGAAACTTCCGCCGGAAAATTGAACCACAACCTAGAAGCTTTGTCGGATCTTTGACGGAGTTTGGCTGCTCGGCTGGTTTTGCCGAAAAATATGGCAAAACATAAGAAAACGAGTGAGAAAGAAGGATTCTATGGAGGAGGCGGCTATGGAGTTGTCAGAATCGTGAGGGTCGCTGGGTCACTTATTTTTTTTTTTTGGGGGAGAGGGGGTGTATCGGCTGCTGAAAGTGAAGGAGATGGGGTAGGCCGTTCTTTTCCCTTCTCTTTTGGGTGTGTTTTCAATTGAGTTTTGGTATAGTGTTTGAAGCTTCAGTGACAGGTTTTCATGGTGGAACACAACTGGTTTTTGGGTAGTAAAATGGTTCTGTCTTGAAGCCAAGTGAGGGAGTTCAAGTTTTGTCAAAAATCAAGAAGAAGAAGAAAGCTTGCTGCGTTTTGGCTTTGGACAAGAAGAAAAAAAGGGGCACCCCGGTTTTTCTCTTCACTCTTTTCCTTGTCCTCCTCCCTGTCTCCGTATGTGTGCGTGTGTTTTGAAGGAGGGATAGGTGAGGGGTTGTGGGTGGGGGATAAGTATGGGGGACAAGGGAAAGTGGAGAGGGGACAAAGTGTGGGGGGACAAGCATGAGGGCAAGCATGGGGGATAAGAGAAAGTGGAGTGGGAACAAAGTGTGGGGGACAAAGAGTGGGGACACGCGTGGGAAGATGGGAGCGGAATATATTCAAGCACGGTAAAAAATTAGGTGCTCACAGCTACTTAGAATTAGTACAATAAATAATCACACTTTATCACTGTAATCATCTAATTTTATACTCCACAATTTTGCACATTATGATTCATAGCAACATGCTCCTCCGCAGCTTGCCACTCATCCCACTTTGTTTGGCACACTCATTCGATCAAGGATCATCAAATATGAAATACTTTATTTCTACTTATTTCTTGATTTATTACTTACTATCTGATATTATTTTTCATGTCTATTTTTATTCCGTTAGCAGAAGATAATATCATTAGATTGAATCAATTGCTTGTGGTCTTACAATTACAAATTTAACTGATTATCTAAATATTATTTTTTGGGTTAAATAGTTTGGCGCCCACCGTATGGCTGGAGACCAGACAATCAACAGAGTTGAGAACATCCAAGTTGAGATACTTCTACATGTCAAAATAAAAGCGATCGAGTGCCCTTGACCCAAAGCTCTCCGGGGAATTATACTCCTCAACGCTCTTGGGAGCCATCACCTCGAAGAGTAACTGCAACAACATCAAGAACTTTAGAGTTGGCAGAATTCATAAATACATTGAGAGCCTAGAGTCAATAAATTATTGAGGCTATAATGAGCTTGACGGCGACAGTGAGTGATAGATCACCGACATTACCAAGAGTCAATCTTGCCACTCCAACTATTATACCCTAAAATTTAGACATTGGAGGAGTCCCAAATGGTACCAGCGTTAGAGGCTCAGGTATAACTGACAACTCAGATTTGTAAATTTTAGTTTTAAATTTTAGAAATAGCTCAATGAACAAGGCAAACGTATGGAGAAAATTTTGAAAATTTTACTAGGGATCAAAGGGATCGATCTCGATAAATATTTATAACAACCCTCGAAGCCGAGTGCAGCTCCATTGTCGATCTTGAAAAAGTTCAAAATACTGGACACTTTGAAGTATGTCAAAACGATAGATCATCGGGATCACATCATAACATACATAATCGTAGTCAAAGGAATTGACCTGATGAAATCAGAGATTGAGCCAGTGCTCGAAGAAGTTTAGATAGAACACTAATAAAAGGAGCGATAACCTAGTATTTTTCACTTCTCAAAAATTCAACTAACTCTTTTGCTAAGCTTGTATAAGCCTTTATTAAGGCATGTACCGAAGCCCAAAAGATTGAAAAGTGAATAAAATAAAACTTCAAAACTCAATAAGGAAGCACGGAGTTGCTCCAAGAATTCATACACAGGTTCTAAAAAAAGGAATATTATTGCTTTATGTTCCAGATAATTGGGGCTACAATAGCCTTTGAGGAGAATTTAAATAGAAAAGGTTTCGAGGCCACAAGAAGACTACAAGAAAGTATGCAGGAATTTCCACCAATGACCTGGAATGATGTGACCAATTCAGTACCAAGATTCGAATAGAGGAAGATATGGTATGTCGAACCGCTACTCATAGAAGGTCCAAAAAAGATACACCGAGCATTCAAAAAATATGCCAAGAAGAATAGAATATGATCGCAAAGGTTTGAGGATTCGTTATTAGCCTTACTCCAGCACCTCACGAAGTGACACTAAAAGAAGATAGGAGCTAAACCGGGATAACCAAGGACCCAATCATAAGAACAACGTCTCACCTTCAGAAAGGTAAGGAACCATCATGCTAAATCGCAAAAATCTGCAAGACACTCGACCTCGAACTCAAAAGTAAGTTGATTGGATTTTTAAATTTTAATGAGCTAACACATATTTGATATTACTTTTCAACCCCATACTGCCAGTAAACCAAAAGTCCTAGCAAACTTGTAGTTGAATTTGTGTACCATCAAAACTGATTTGAGTCAGTCATACGGACTGGTCGAGACGATAATATTTCGATCAAAGGATATCTGCATGACAAGCTCGGTCAAGGTCCGAAGTAAGGGCGTCGAGCTTCGATCTCTAAGACCGATCAATGATAAGCTCGGTATCATTATCAAGCTCATATCCAAATCGAACTACGAGGCAAAGTGGAGATTATCGAAGATGCATGGACCGACCAATACTCACCCCGAATACCAAGACCCTAAGTCAGAATCGAGCTCGAACCAAGGACGATGGATCGATCCAGTACCGAGCTCGAGCCAGTATCGAGGTCGCAGACTAGGGCCGTTGCAACCGCACTATGGGAGAGAATCTTGGCGGAAATCGAGGAAAAGACAATACATCATAGGCTCTCCACTACGTATATTTTATTGTATATAAAGTAGGATCCCTCTACTATAAGAGGGACATGGATTGTAAGCAAGAAAAGAAGGGAAAAAAGATCACTTCTCACATTGAAAGATATCCCCTTGTGCTTGTTTTACTTTATCTTATTCATTCTTTTTTCTCTCTATTCTCATTCTCGTAGTCAAGAATACACATATTTCTATTTCTCTGCATGATTTATATCAAATTGTATCGCATATCCTTAGAACCATATACAAATCTAACGTTATCCGGTTTTTTGGGTAAACAGTTTGGCGCCCACCGTGGGGCTAAGGGTAACAGTGGTTGTTTGATACAAATCTGCAATACACACCAGTTTACAACTTCAAATCAATAATGGCAAACCCTCGATTTATGGCTTTACCTATCGACCACGAAGCCGGCCTTCAAGATTAAACCAACAACTTGACACCCAGGGCTGGAAGGCGAATTAACGATGTCACCGAAGCTCGAGTCGAAGTACCGCTAGATGTCAATTCACAAGTGGATCTTGAGGCGAACCAATGTTCCAAACCGGAAAAAAGCATTCAGGGCGGTACTCGGTCCATAGCTCGAGACACCCATAACGTGGAGGAGATCGGAGTCAGCTTACGGATGATCTTCGAGATATTACAAGCCCAGCAAATAGCGATAGCTAAGTTGCAGAGCCAAACTCAGGTACAAAGCAGGCCAGAGCCCAATCCGCTTCGAGAAATCACCCACAGAACGGAACCAGCCATAGTGAAGTCAAATGAGCAAGAATCGGGGACTACTCCCGAAATTACTAAATTGCTCGAGGAACTCACAAACGAGTCAAAGCCAACGATTAAAAAATAGAAACATATAATTCCAGGGTCGATCAGATCCCGGGAGCTCCACCAATGATAAATGGGCTAGATTCGAAAAAATTCATTCAAAAGCCTTTTCCCTCGAGTGCAGCCCCAAACACAATCCCCAAAAATTCCGTATGCCCGAAATACCCAAATATAATGGAACGACCGACCCCAACAAGCACGTCACTTCTTACACGTGTGCCATCAAAGGCAATGATTTGGAAGATGATGAGATCGAATCTGTATTATTGAAAACATTCGGTGAAACCCTGTCAAAGGGGGCAATGGTATGGTATCATAATTTACTATCTAACTCTATTGATTCTTTTGTTATGCTTGTAGATTGCTTCGTAAAACCACATGTCGGAGCCATAAAGGTCGAAACCATAAAGTCGGACCTGTTCAAGGTAATACAAAAGGATAACGAGATGCTAAGGGAGTTCGTAGCTCGTTTTCAAATGGAACAAATGGATCTGCCACCAATCACAGACGATTGGGCTGTTCAAACTTTCACTCAAGGTCTAAATGAGCGGAGCTCGATGGCTTCACGCCGGCTGAAGCAAAATCTGATCGAGTACTCAACTATTACTTGGACCAATGTGCACAATCGATATCAATCCAAAATAAGAGTCGAAGATGATCAATTGATTTCTAGGTCTGGTACGAAAAAGCAAAAGTCGACCAGAGATCGATACTAGCCATATAGCGGAAACGATACTACTGTTGAGGCCTCTTTAAAATCAACCTCGTATATTGGGGGCTTTATCATTGAACGCATCTGTGATGATTATCAAGTTCGGTGCAAAGGAAGTTACTTCGTTATTTTATGACAAACAGTGTCTCAACAGTAAACGTTGTAAGAGCCAAATGGTCAAAATGAACCATGCTTATGTAGTTGGCCCGAGCCCTGACGCAAAACATGAGCCCATGTATAATGACTTGCAAAGAAAGCCCTCTTCTTTACCGATATTCTATGTTCAAGATTTATTATGCAAACAGGATCGAGTTCGAGCAAGCGCTCACTCGACCATTACACCTACGGGCTACATTATTGTGAGTTTGAAATCATTCACTCGACTACTTTTATTTCGAGTTCGAGTAAGCACGCACTCGACCATTACACCTACGGGCTGCATTACATCGAGTTCGAATCATTCACTCGACTACTAAGCCTACGGGCTACTTTTATTTCAAGTTCGAGCAAGCACTCACTCGATCATTACGCCTACGGGCTACATTGCATCGAGTTCAAATCATTCACTCGACTACTAAGCCTACAGGCTACTTTTATTTTGAGTTCGAGCAAGCACTTACTCGACTATTACGCCTACGGGCTACATTGCATCGAGTTTGAATCGTTCACTCGACTGCTAAGCCTAAGGGCTACTTTTATTTCAAGTTCGAGCAATCACTCACTCGACCATTAAGCCTACGGGCTACTTTGACCATTACGCCTACGGGCTACATTATTTCGAGTTCGAATCATTCACTCGACTACTAAGCCTACGGGCTACTTTTATTTCGAGTTCGAGCAAGCACTCACTCGACCATTACGCCTACAGGCTTCATTGCATCGAGTTCGAATCATTCACTCTACTGCTAAGCCTCCGGGCTACTTTTATTTCGAGTTCGAGCAAGCACTCACTCGACCATTACACCTACGGGCTACATTGCATCGAGTTCGAATTATTCACTCGACTGCTAAGCCTACGGGCTATTTTTATTTCAAGTTCGAGCAAGCACTCACTCGACCATTATGCCTACGGGCAACATTGCATCGATTTCGAATCATTCACTCGACTGCTAAGACTACGAGCTACTTTTATTTCAAGTTCGAGCAAGCACTCACTCGACCACTAAGCCTACGGGCTACTTCAACCATTACACCTATGGGCTGCCTTACATCGAGTTTGAATCATTCACTCAACTACTAAGCCTGCGGGCTACTTTTATTTCGATCTTGATCAAGCACTCACTTGACTATTACGCCTACGGGCTACATTATTTCGAGCAAAACTACTCATTTATTCGAATTAAAACAAACACTTGACTATTTAAACTGAAGGATGTTCGAGCCCAGTAAAGCAAAGGGGACTACCCACAAGGCCCGAAGGCAACAGAGATTTAAATTCAAACTCTCTATTTAGTTTGAAAGGCTATTTTTCTTCAAAAAGAAGAAAGATTTATATTTACAAATTTTTTGTACAGAGGCGGCTACTCTTCCAAAAGAAGTTCTTTATACAAAAGCCGAAAGTGGTATCAAAAGAATGCAGCGATCGACCTAAAGCCCTAAATGACTCAATCTTCATCGGAGGTCGTATTCTCGGCATCGTCCTCGTCTTTAGACTCCCCCGAGTCATCGGAGTCTTCCTCAGGAAAGGCCAACCTCCGAGCTTTGTTCTCCTCCGCCCTGGCAATTTCAATCTCGGCCCCAACATTGAAGCCCTGAGCTCTGACCTCCTCGAGAGCCTCTCTCCGAGCCTTCCACTTTGCATGTCCGACCATGCTCGCAACTTTGGCTTGGTTAACCTCGACATCGATCCTGAACTGAGCCACTTTGGCATCGGCACTTTTGTTGCCCTCGATCACTTCAGATCTGGCCACTTTGAGTTCTTTGGCCAAATCTGCTTTATCTAAAGTGGACAAATCCAACCGATGCTGAAGCTCTTTCATCTTTTCGATCAGCCCCAAAGCATTTTCTTTCGCAGATCGAAGTTGGGCATCGGACAGCTCCAACTGAGCTTTGACGGCTTCCTTTTTCGAGGCAAAGTTATCCATACATTTTTTAATTCTTCTGCCTCGGCCAGTAGCGTATCTACCTGTGAGTTAACCCATCCAATCTGCTCGATCCTCTGCAGAACCTGCAGAATCGGATCGTTAGTGGTTATCTCTTTTTCATCTTCACTATCATGGAACATTCGGAATACCTGCTCAGCCATCTCCTCATGCTCTTCCCGAGCCGCTGACAAATCTGCTCAAAGTTTTTCACTAAGAAGCTTGTACGAGTCACTCTTCTCAGTGAGGCTCCGAACCTCGGCATCATGCTCCTCCCTGATTCGAAGAAAGGCCTCGTGATGCAAAACCGAAGCCTGCAAACAAAAGGAGAAACATTAGAATTACCTGTAACTCTATGTAAAAGAAGCGGCGAAAAAGCCATCAGAGTTACCCGATTCAAAGCATGTTGGGCCTCGTTGAAGAGATAGGCGGGCCCCACCGCATTCATCACTGATTAATCTTCTTCGGTCACCAAGGACCGAAGGTAACTGGAAATCCCTACAGGGGAAGAAACAATTCGGGTATCCGCAGGTATGGAGAGCACTATCTTCCGCCTTCGTTGAGAATCGATACTCGGGGCCGAAAATCGGTCCACCAGTTTATGAATCGATGAAGGCTCGGTAGAACCCGACCACGACGCCTTTTTGGGTACCGACATTCCACCAAAATCGGTAACCTCCTCCGAGGCACCTAACTCGATGCCCTCCAGAAAACCGTGGATATCGGCCGACTCCTGAATACCCTCATAGGACCGATCCTCCAACATGATGGCCTCTCGAATCATGGCATCCAAAATTTGAGGGGATCCGCCAATGTCAACTATCGTGAACTCATCCCTTGTTCTGAGATTATGGCCAAGGTTCCCTGATTTGCTTCCACCAAATTGGAAAACTGTTGAATCACAACATTAGCCCGTACGTAGGCTAAATTCTCCTCTCCTTCGGGCTCTTCCCTTGAATGGCGGACCACTTCCGAAGACATAACACTAGAGCCCCCTTCGGCTTTCGAGATCTCTTAGCCGGTTTCTTCTTTTCTGAGCTCGGGGAGCCCGATACGTCTTTTCTCTTCCTTTATTTCACCTACTTCAGGACAGGAACTTCTTCGCCACCAGATGGCGGCCTCATGACTACATCTTTCCCAACTCCTACAAAAAGGAAGAGGGAGATTTACCATACAAACCGATGAAGAGACAAGTTGACAAAAAGATTTACCATGACTGCTAGTCTCCCATCGACCCTTTGATAATTCGACCTAAGCACGCTCGGAGTACGGTCTCTGCAACACCAGGCTTTCGACCTATTGTCTAAGATCTGGGATCGGTTCCGGCATTCGAGCTATGGCTGTGATAAGGAAAAATGGATCAACAAAATAGAAAGAAATCACAAAATCAAAACGGGCAAAGAGAAACGTTTACTCACGGCTCATATTCCATTTCTCGGGAAATGGCAAGTCATAGGCAGGGAATAGATCCGAGGTTCTAATTCGAACAAAACGGGCCATCCAACCCCGATCCCTAGTCTCGTCTATGCTCGAGAATGGCGCTTTGGTTGCTCGGCGAGCAAGCTTGATCAGCCCTCCTCGATAAAGTCGGGGACTGTAAAGACGCAAAAGATGATCGAGGGTGAATATACGCCCCTCGACCCTTCTCGAGAAAAATTGAAGAAGAATCACTATCCTCCAAAAGGAAGGGTGGATTTGGCCGAGGGTCACATCGTACCTCTTACAAAAGCCCTTCCTTTTGGGGTCCCGACGTGAAAGGATAAGTATAAACACTTAAGAGCCCTTTGATATAGGTAGTAATTGATTCATCGGGCGATGGGATTACTACGAGTTTATTATCCCAGTTGCATTCTTGTATGACTTTATCGAGAGCTTTTTCGGTGATTGAACATTGGTACCTCGACATCGGCTCACACCGACCCGGTCTTGGAGAAGGCTTTTCAATTTTAAAATCGCCTACGGTCAAACACCCAACCGGAACGAATTCCTCAGGGCGGGGCTCTTCCGCATCCTCGCCACCAGTAGGTCGAGATGAAGAAGCGGTCTCTTTTTGCGGAATAGTTTTAGACGTTTTTTCTATTTAAAATTTAGTAAACAAAGAACGGAAGTATTTGGTGTTCTAAGGAAGAGTTTGCAGTAAAATTCACAAGTTTACAGGCAGAAAACCCAGAAAAGACGAAAAGGAACTTGAAAATTTTTGATGATTGAAGACGTAAAAATGATGAATGGTGGAAGGAAAGTCTATTTATAGATTGGAGCAATGGCGGTTCAAAATCAGAGGTGGCCGACCACTGTCTGACACATTAAATGCCTCGATAAAACCGAACCGATAGGATAGCTATCACATACGCCAGGGTCGGGATCGATGAAAACGTCAGTATATATCTGATCGAGCTGTTGGGAAATTATATCATTTCTTGTCACATCCTTTTTCGAGAAACGAGGAGACTATCTGTGTACGGTCAAAATCGATTTGAGTCAGTCGTACGGACTGGTCGAGACGATAATGTTTCGATCAAAGGATATCTGCATGATAAGCTCGGTCAAGGTCCGAAGTAAGGGCATCGAGCTTCAAACTCTAAGACCGATCAATGACAAGCTCGGTATCATTATCGAGCTCATATCTAAATCGAACTACGAGGCAAAGCGGAGATTATCGAAGATGCATGGATCGGCCAACACTCACCCCGAATACCGAGACCCCAAGTCATAATCGAGCTCGGACCAAGGCCGAGGGCTCGATCCAGTACTGAGCTCGAGCCAGTATCGAGCTCACAGACTAGGGTCGTTGCAACCGCACTATGGGAGAGAATCTTAGCAAAAATCGAGGAAAAGATAATACATTATGGTCTCTCCACTACGTATTTTTTATTGTATATAAAGTAGGATCCCTCTACTATAAGAGGGACATGGATTGTAAGCAAGAAAAGAAGGGGAAAAAGATCACTTCTCACATTGAAAGATATCCCCTTGTGCTTGTTTTACTTTATCTTATTCATTCTTTTTGCTCACTATTCTCATTCTTGTAGTCAAGAATACACATATTTCTATTTCTCTACGCGATTTATATCAAATTGTATCGCATATCTTTAGAACCATATACAAATCTAATGTTATCCGATTTTTCGGGTTAACAGAATTCTAAACATGTATACTTCTCAAAACCCAAAAAAAGAGGCAATTATATTTCGAGACAATTCCCCGGACCTACGATCCTCCATATAGATGGATCGTCGAATGTTAAAGGTTCTGGTCTAGGATAGTACTCATTGCACCTACCGAAGAAGTAATTAGATAATTCATTAAATGACATTCAATTACTAACAATAAAGATGAGTATGAGACTGTAGTGGCAGAGCTCTAGTTAGCCAGGTGACTCAGAGCAAAAAATATAGAGTCTAAAAGTGACTCTGAACTCATGATTAATCAAATCCAAGGAGCATATGTAGTTCAAGAAATTTGGAGACAAATTTTCCTGGAAAAAAATACCAATCTTTTGGCTCATTTTCGGGAGTGGAAAGTAACTTAAATACCCCAAAAAGAAAATACTGAGGCAGATGCATTAGCAAATCTTGATTTAATAAAAGACATCACCAAATTTTGAAGCAATTCAGTTGTACCCTTTTTCATTTTTTCCTTGATTAGAGATAAAACGAGATAAAATCAACTAATTTAATATAGGTTGATGTAACGAATTTGTAAATTATTTGCAAGAATATTGTCCAGAGATAAAAAAAAAGCATCTCGCCAACTCAGTATACGAGCAACATAGTATTGACTTATCGAAGGAAAATTACATCAACTAATGTTAAATGGTGCTTTAGCTAAGTGCCTAAGGCCCAAGAAAACGAAATATGTGATACGAGATGTCCACGAAGGAAATTATATGAAAACCATTCTGGAGAAAGATCTCAAGTTCGAAAACCCATTAGAGCTGGATATAGCTAGCCCGAATAGAAAAATAACTATACAGACCCTCGACTTGGCAACAGTTTGGAACCTTCATAGTACGCAGCCAGGGTCAATAAACATCTAACCGAAGAAGCTGAAGCGCCATCTTCATCTTAGAAGCACTTCTCGTCTACTATATTTTCTTTTCGGGAGTCGGGCCAATAGAAGATCATCATGATAAATTACATAGCCGAAAAAAAGCCGTCGAAGTCACAAGACAATGCCCGAGTTTTCATACTTACAACTAGAACACTGGGGGAGACTGTACATATACTACACACGAACAAAGAGCATCGAGAACTCCATCTCATGATAATGAGTGAGAACTTTATGTTCGAGTTGAGGACAAGAATGAAGTTTTTCAAGTTTTTTTTCCTGAAAAGATCAATCTACACGAACGATTCAATCTCTGCACACAAAGATACAACTAGAACAAGTTCATTCCGAACCAATACTTGTATCTTTTATCCGGTCCAAGAGAGACTATTTAAAACTTGTATCCGATCTAACAGAGATCATTCAAGTTGAAATAAATAAGCCTTTGTTAATGGCTAATTATGTTATTCCATTTTCGGGAGTGGAAGGTAACTTATGTATATTTCACATGTCTAAGTGTCATCTTAATTGAAGATGTATATTTTATATGTGTTAATTCAACGTATATTTTTTTATATATACGTGTGTACGGTCAAAACCGATTCTCAGTCATAATAACCGGTTGAGACAATGACGTTTCAATCGAAGGGTATCCACTTGACAGGCTCCGACGAATTCCGAAGTAGGGACGTCGAGCTTCGCGCTATAAACGGCAAAACTCGATATCATTATCGAGC
Source organism: Nicotiana tomentosiformis (assembly GCF_000390325.3). NCBI lineage: Eukaryota > Viridiplantae > Streptophyta > Magnoliopsida > Solanales > Solanaceae > Nicotiana > Nicotiana tomentosiformis. The sequence goes on from NC_090822.1 coordinate 27,694,586, forward strand.
CTATGTCCGAATCGGGCTACGGGGCAACACCGATCGATACAGGCCCCGAATATCAATTCCCCAAGGCAGAACCGAGCTCGAACCAAGACTGGGGGTTCGACCTAACACCGAGCTCGAGCCAGTGCCAAGCTCGCAGACAAGAGCCGTTACAACCACACCGAGGGAGAGAATTTTGGTGAGAATCAAGGAAGAGACAAACCATCATGGGTCCTCCACTATATATATTATTTTATTATGTTGTTATAGATAAAGCAGTGATCCTCTACTATAAAAAGGGGGATAGACTGCAATAGAGGCAAGTTCTCCAAGATACATTAAGATTTCATTGTGCTTGTTTTTCTAACTCATTTTAGTCTTCCCGTCCATCATTCCCATTTTATAGCAAAAATACCTGTATTGTCATTTTGTATCAAAGGGATTCGCACACCCTTAGAACCATATATAAATTTAACGTTATCCAATTTTTTGGGTAAACAGTTTGGCGCCCACCGTGGGGCTAAGGGTAACAGTGATTGTTTGATATAAATCTACAGTACACTCTAGCTTACAACTTCAAAATAGCTCTACCTATCGACCACGAAGCCGGCCTTCAAGATGAAACCAACAACTTGGCGCCCGGGGCCGGAAGGCTACCTGACGACGGCAACGAGGCTCGAATCGAAGAACCCAAAATTTGAGCCGAAGTACCATTGGATATCAATTCACAAATAGCTCTAGAAACGAATCAACATTCTGAACCGGAAAGAAGCGTTCAGGGCGGTGCTCGACCTATAGCCTGAGACACCTACAGCACGGGTGAAATCGGGGTCAGCTTGCGTATGATTTTTGAAATGTTACAAGCTGAACAAACAGCGATAACTCAGTTGCAGAGCCGAACTCATATGCAAAGTGGGCCGAACTCCAATCCGCGTCCTCGAGAAGCCACCCCCAGAACGAAGCCCGCCATAGTGAAATCAAACGAGCAGGAATCGGGGACCGCTCCTGAAATTGCTAAATTGCTCGAGGAACTCACAAAAAGAGTCAAAGCCAACGACAAAAAAGTGAAAACGTATAACACTAGGGTCGATCAAATACCGGGGGCTCCGCCAATGATAAAAGGGCTCGATTCGAAAAAATTCATACAAAAGCCTTTTTCCTCAAGCGCGGCCCCAAAACCAATCCCCAAAAAATTCTGTATGCCCAAAATTCCCAAATATAACGGTACGACCGATCCTAACGAACACGTCACCTCCTACACATGTGCCATCAAAGGCAATAATTTGGAGGATGATGAGATCGAAACTGTGTTGTTGAAAAAGTTCGGAGAGACCCTCGCAAAGGGAGCAATGATCTGGTATCTTAACTTACCACCAAATTCCATCGATTCTTTTGCCATGTTCGCAGATTCGTTCGTAAAAGCACATACTGGTGCCATAAAGGTTGCAACAAGGAAATCAGATCTCTTCAATGTAAAACAAAGGGGTAACGAAATGCTGAGGGAATTCATATCCCGATTTTAAATGGAACGTATGGACTTGTCACCAGTCACAGATGATTGGGCCGTACAAGCTTTCACCCAAGGACTGAACGAGCTAAGTTCGACAGCATCACGTTGGCTGAAACAAAATTTGATCGAGTACCCAGCAATAACTTGGGCAGATGTACACAACCGGTACCAATCAAAAATCAGGGTTGGAGATGATCAATTGGGAGCTCCGTATGGGCCCGTACGTCAGAACCACACAACCACTAAAAATCAGAGGGAAATCAACAGAGAACAAAGGTCGAACAGAGACCGATACCAACCGTACGACACAGATCGGATGAACAACGATTTAGCACGTGATGCGGTTCGGAACAACCGAAGGATTGATCGGGGAAAAAATTCTCGGGGACTTATGAGCAAGAGCGACTTTGATAAATATGCCGATCCTATAGAAATCCCTCGATTATCGGAGTATAACTTCAACATTGGTACATCCGCCATCATATCGGCCATCGGATGCATCAAAGACACCAGATGGCCTCGACCCATGCAGACTGATCCTGCCCAAAGGAATCCTAATCAAATGCGCGAATATCATGGCCACAGAACGGATAATTGCAGGCAACTAAGAGAGGAAGTGGTCCGCTTATTTAACGAAGGACACCTTCGAAAATTTCTGAGTGATAGGGCGAAGAACCATTTTAGGAACAAGGAATTCGGCAAGCAAAATGAGCTAGAAGAACCGTAACACGTCATTCACATGATCATCGGCAACGTCGATACCCCTCAGGGACCGATGCTTAAACGCACTAAAACATCGATTGTGAGGGAAAAGTGATCTATAACTCAAGACTATGCACCCATAGGGACTTTGTCCTTCAGTGATAAAGATACAGAGGGAATCATCCAACCCCATAACGATGCACTAGTAATATCCGTACTCATGAATAAAACTAAGATTAAGCGTGTGTTAATTGATCCAGGTAGATCGGCCAATATCATCAGATCGAGGGTCGTAGAACAGCTCGGCCTGCAAGATCAGGTCGTACCCGTAACTCTAGTTCTAAACGGATTCAATATGGCATGTGAAACCACCAAAGGCGAGATTACCCTACCAATAAACGTGGCCGGAACCATCCAGGAAATAAAGTTTCACGTGATCGAAGGTGATATGAGATATAACGCCCTTTTCGGAAGGCCGTGGATCCACAGTATGAGAGCCGTACCCTCGACCCTACACCAGGTCCTCAAATGCCCAACATCGGGAGGTGTCAAAATAGTGTACGAAAAATAACCGGGTGCAAAGGAAATGTTCTCCGTCGAAGAAGCAAAATCAATATCCTCGTCTTCGCCAATAAAATGATCAAGTTTAGAAGGAGACACAATCGGAGAGCAGAGCGCCAAATAGCAAACACAGACATCGGCTTCAACCCAGCCAAGTAAGCAGAACATTGAAGAAGATGATGACGACCGATGGATCCCTCGATCCTTCATAACCCCCGATGATTTCGATGCCACAAAATCAACAATTGAGGAACTGGAGCAAATCATACTGATCGAACACTGGCCCGAACGAAAGGTATACCTGGGAACGGGTTTGAGCCCCGAGCTCATGAAGAAACTCATTCAATTTTTTATCAATAACATCGACTATTTTGCCTAGTCCCATTTAGATATAACAGGGATCCCGCCGGACATAACAGCGCACCAGCTAAGCTTGAATCCTAGGTTTAGACCGGTGAAGCAAAAAAGAAGGCCTCAGTCCGAGGAAAAGCACGCATTCATAAAGGACGAGGTAACCAAACTTCTCAAGATAGGGTCCATTCGGGAGGTAAAATACCCCGAATGGTTAGCCAATGTGGTTGTAGTACCTAAAAAGGAAACAAACTTAGAATGTGTGTGGACTATAAGGATTTGAACAAAGCATGCCCCAAATATTCCTTTCCACTGCCCAACATCGATCGCATGATCGATGCCAAGGCCGGCCACGAGATCCTCATCTTCTCAACGCCTATTCCAGGTATAATCAAATTCAGATGAACCCGGTCGACTGGGAAAAGACTTCATTTGTGACCCGACGTGGAACATATTGTTATAACATAATGCCCTTCGGGCTAAAAAATGCAGGAGCTATTTATCAACGCATAGTAAACAGAATGTTCGAAGAACAAATAGGTAAAACAATGGAAGTCTATATTGATGACATGCTAGTTAAGTCCCTATGCGCAGAGGACCATTTGGCCCATTTGCAGGAAACGTTTGAGATTCTGCGGAAATACAACATGAAGCTCAACCCCGAAAAATATGCTTTCGGGGTCGGTTCGGGCAAGTTCCTCAGCTTCATGGTGTCAAATCGGGGAATTGAGATCAACCCCGACAAAATCAAGGCCATCGAAGACATCACCATCGTGGACAGCGTGAAAGCTGTACAAAGGTTAATGGGAAGAATTGCAGCCTTAGGATGGTTCATTTCAAGATCATCAGATCGAAGTCACAAATTTTTCTCCCTACTCAAAAAGAAGAACGACTTCGCATGGACACCGGAATGCCAATAAGCGTTACAGGATTTGAAACGATATCTATTGATCCCACCACTGCTTCACACTCCAAAAACTGACAAAAAACTATACTTGTACTTGGCGGTATCGGAAGTCGCCGTAAGCAGTGTCCTAGTTCGAGAAGATCAAGGTACGCAATTTCCCGTTTATTACGTAAGTTGGACCTTAGGAGAAGCGGAAACTAGGTATCCTCACTTAGAAAAATTGGCACTTGCACTGGTAAGCGCATCTAGAAAGTTAAGGCCGTACTTTCAATGTCACCCCATAAGCGTATTAACCACCTGCCCACTCCTTAATATTTTACATAGGCTCGAACTATCAGGCCGATTGGCCAAATGGGCCATCGAACTCAGTGGGTACGATATCAAATATCAACCCCGTACGTCCATTAAATATCAAATTTTGGCAGACTTCGTGGCCAACTTCACGCCAACCCTCATACCCGAAGTAAAAAAAGAACTTCTTTTGAAATCGGGTATATTGTCCGAGGTATGGATCCTTTTTACGGACGGTGCTTCGAATATAAAGGGGTCCCGGTTAGGCATAGTTTTGAAACCCCCCGCGGGTAACATTATTAGGCAAGCTATTAAAACTATCAGATTAACTAACAACGAGGCCGAGTATGAAGCCATGATTGCAGGTCTCGAACTAGCTAGAAACTTGGGGGCAGAAGTCATTGAGGCGCATTGTGACTCTTTGCTGGTGGTGGGTCAAGTAAACAAAACCTTCGAAGTCCGAGAAGGTAGGATGCAAAGGTATTTGGTCAAACTGCTTATCACTTTACACCATTTCAAATAATGGACCCTACGGCATGTTCCAAGAGAACGGAATAATGAGGCCGATGCTCTTGCGAATTTGGGATCGTCGGTCGAGGTAGATGATTTGAGCTCGATGCATCGAGCATTGTATCGGCAATCAGAAGGATCAAAGATATTAAATAGCCCAAACCCATACAAACCGATCCTTCCCAAAGAAATCCAAATTTGATGTGCAAGTATCATGGCGCGCATGGTCACAAGACCGAGGATTGCAGGCAATTAAGGGAGGAGGTAGCCCATCTATTCAATGAGGGCCACCTTCGAGAGTTCATTAGTGATCGAACCAAGAATCATTTCAGAGAAAGGGATTCCAATAAGAATAATAAACATGAGGAACCCCAGCATGTCATTCATATGATCGTCGGTAATCCCACAGGGACCCATTCAAACGCACTAAGGTATCAATCACTAGGGAAAAACGAACCCGAGATTATGTGCCTGAAGGCACTTTATCATTCAACGACAAAGAAGCAGAAGGCATTTCTTAGCCCCACAACGACGCTCTGGTAATTTCTATCTTATTAAATAAAGTTCAAGTTAAGCGTGTTTCAGTGGATCCAGGTAGCTCGGCGAATATCATCCGATCGAGGGTCGTAAAGCAGCTCAGCCTACAAAATCAAATCGTGCCCGCAGCTCGAGTCTTAAATGGCTTCAATATGGCCAATGAAACAACTAAATGGAAGATTATTCTACCGGTGAACGTGGCTGGAACCATTCAAGATACCAAGTTCCACGTAATCGAGGGCGACATGAGGTACAATGCCCTACTCGAAAGGCCTTGGATCCACAATATGAGGGTAGTCCCTTCGACTCTCCACCAAATGATGAAATTCCCGACGTCGGCCAGTGTAAAAAGAGTATACGGGGAGCAGTATGCTGCAAAGAAAATGTTTGAGGTCGATGAGGTAACGCTGATATCGACACTATCAACCTCGCAAAAGGTCGAGCATCAAAGGTAAACAGGAAGTCAAATAGCAATCACAGCCACCAGCCTCGACCGAGTCACGGAAGCAGGAGATAGAAAAAGAAGAGGATGATTTTCTGACCCCTCAAACTTTTATTGTTCCCGAAGATTCTGACACTATCAAATCAACGGTCGAAGAGTTGGAACAGGTTATATTGATAGAGTACCTGCTCGAGCGAAAGGTATACCTGGGAACGGGATTAACCCCCGAACTCAGGAAAAAGCTTTTTCAATTTCTTATTGATAACATAGATTGTTTTGCTTGGTCCCATTTAGACATGACAGGGATCCCACCAGAGATAATGATGCATCGGCTAAGCCTGGACCCTAGGTTCAAACCAGTGAAGCAAAAGATAAGACCCCAGTCCGAGATAAAGCACACTTTCATAAAGGACAAGGTAACTAAACTTCTCAAAATAGGGTCCATTCGAGAAGTGAAATATCCCGAATGGTTAGCCAATGTAGTTCTAGTCCCTAAAAAAAGGGAACAAACTTAGAATGTGTGTGGATTATAAGAATTTAAACAAGGTGTGCCCCAAATATTCTTTTCCACTACCTAACATCAATTGCAGGATCGATGCCACGACCGACCACGAGATCCTTACTTTTCTCGATGCCTATTCCGGGTACAATCAAATCCAAATGAACCCGAAAGACCAAGAAAAGACTTCATTTATCACCAAGTATGGAACATATTGTTATAATGTAATGCCCTTCGGGCAAAAAAGTGCAGGAGCTACTTACCAACGCCTAGTAAACACAATGTTCGAAGAACAAATAGGTAACTCAATGGAAGTTTATATTGATGACATGCTAGTTAAGTCCTTGCGCGCAGAGGACCATTTGGCTCATTTGTAGGAAACGTTCGAGATTTTAAGGAAAATAAAACAGGAAGCTAACCCCGAGAAATATGCTTTCGGGGTTAGTTCGGGAAAGTTCCTTGGCTTCATGGTATCGAATCGGGGGATCGAGATTAACCCCGATAAAATCAAGGCCATCAAAGACATCATCGTCGTGGACAATGTAAAAGCTGTGCAGAGGCTAACTGGACGGATAGTTGCCTTAGGCCAATTCATTTCGAGGTCTTCGGATCGAAGCCACAGATTTTTCTCTCTACTCAAAAAGGAGAACGATTTAGCCTGGACCCCGGAATGCCAACAGGCATTAGAGGAATTGAAGCGATACTTATCAAGCCCACCACTAGTTCACACTCCAAAGGCAGATGAGAAACTTTACTTGTACTTGGCAGTATCAGAAATCGCGGTAAGTGGTGTCCTAGTTCGAGAAGAGCAAGGTACGTAATTTCCCGTTTATTATGTAAGTCGAACCATAGGAGAAGCAGAAACTAGATATCCACACTTGGAGAAATTGGCACTTGCACTGATAAGCGGCTCTAGAAAGTTAAGACCGTATTTTCAATGTCACCCCATATGCGTATTAACCACTTACCCACTTCATAATATTTTGCACAAACCCGAACTATTGGGCCGATTGGCCAAATGGGCCGTCGAACTCAGTGGGTACGATATCGAATATCAACCCTGGATGGCCATCAAGTCTCAAATTTTAGCGGACTTTGTGGCCGATTTTATGCCAACACTCATACCCGGAATTGAAAGGGAACTCTTGTTAAAATTGGGTACATCATCGAGGATATGGACCCTCTTCATAGACGGTGTTTCAAATGCGAAGGGGTCCGGTCTAGGCATCATTTTTAAGGAGGCCACGGGTAGCACTATTAGGCAATCTATCAAAACTTCTAGGTTGACTAACAATGAGGCCTAGTACGAGGCCATGATTGCAGGTCTCGAGCTAGCTAAAAGCTTGGGAGCAGAAGTCATTGAAGCCAAGTGTGACTCTTTACTGGTGGTGAACTAAGTAAACAAAACCTTCAAAGTTCAAGAGGATAGAATGCAAAGGTATTTAGACAAACTACATGTAACTTTGCGCCGTTTCAAAGAATGGACTTTACAGCATGTACCTCGAGAACAAAACAGTGAGGCTGATGCACTTGCAAATTTGGGGTCATCGGTCAAGGAAGATGAGATCAGCTCGGGGACTGTCGTCCAACTCTCGAAATCCATGATCGAGGAAGGTCATGCCGAGATAAACTCTACAAGCTTAATCTGGGATTGGAGGAATAAATATACTGAATACTTGAAGAACAGAAAGCTCCCATCGGACCCTAAAGATTCGAGGACCCTACGAACCAGAGCTGCTCGATTCACATTGTCTGAGGATGGAACAATATACAGAAGGACATTTGATGGACCATTGGCAGTATGCTTAGGACCATGAGACACCGATTATGTTCTACGAGAGGTCCATGAAGGCACTTGTGGGAACCACTCCGGCGCCGAATCACTGATTTACAAAATCATTAGAGCATGATACTACTGGGATAGCATGGAAAAAGATACTAAGGAGTTTGTTTGAAAATGTGATAAATGTCAAAGGTTTGCACCGATGATCCATCGTCCCGGAGAATAACTTCATTAAGTCCTATCCCCATGGCCATTCATGAAATGGGGGATGGATATCGTCGGCCCTCTGCCATCGGCCCCAGGTAAAGCCAAGTTAATTTTATTTATGACTGACTATTTCTCTAAATTGGTTGAAGCACTGGCATTCGAGAAAGTGAGAGAGAAAGAGATTATAGACTTCATCTGGGATCACATCGTATGTCAATTTGGGATACCTGCCGAAATAGTGTGTGACAATGGAAAATAGTTTATCGGCAGCAATGTGACGAAATTCCTCGAAGACCACAAAATAAAAAGGATATTATCAATGCCGTATCACCATAGTGGAAACGGACAGGCCGAATCGACGAACAAGACTATCATTCAAAACCTAAAGAAAAGGTTGAACGGCGCTAAGAGGAAATGGAGAGAAATTCTACCCGAAATCCTTTGGGCATATCGAACAACATCAAAATCCAGTACGGGGGCAACCCCGTTCTCCTTAGTATATGGCTTTGCAGCCTTGATTCCAGTCGAAGTAGGGAAACCCAGTGCCAGGTTTCTACATACAACAAAAGAGCCAAATCACAAGGCTATGAATACTAGCCTCGAATTATTGGATGAAAAATGAGAAGCCGCACTCGTTCGAATGGCTGCACAAAAGCAACGAATCGAAAGATACTCCAATAGGAGAACCAACCTTCGCTACTTTAGAGTCGACGATTTAGTCCTGAGGAAAGTCACTATAAACATTCGAGATCCTAATGAAGGGAAGCTCGGCCCAAATTGGGAAGGACCCTACCAAGTCCTCGACATCGTCGGAAAGGGATCTTATAAGCTCGTCACGATGGATGACGAACAACTGCCAAATAATTGGAACATATCGCTTCTCAAACGGTATTATTGCTAAGGTATGACTTTATTCCTTTTTTTCATTTATATATATGACACAAACTCACTGCAGGTGATCGATCGAAGACATCGAGACCACAGGTTTTAAAGCATGTGTTGCACTCGTTTTCCCTTAGATCGGTTTTTATCCCAAGAGGGTTTTTCCGGCGAGGTTTTTAACGAGGCAACAATTATGTGCTACCCGAGGACCATTCAAAAGTATCCAAGGCTTCTTTACAATCAACCTTGAATACTGGGGGGCATCACTCTCAGATGTTACACTTTTGAGGAAAATACTTCGTGTACAAGGGTCTCGATAGAGAAACTTTGTAATGGGCCAAACGGTCGAATGAACCGTGTTCGTATAGATTAGTCGAGCCCCGATGGAAAAACATGTACGCATGTATAAATTATACAAAGAAGCATTCTTTTTATATCAAACATATTGTCTCTCAAAGAAAATTTTCTACTACACAAGCTCCATACTTATGATTTTGTGAGAAATGGCTCAAGGGACAAGTGCAAATATACCTCGTGCACTCAGGGACTGCCATTGACGATCGACATATTCGAGTAATCTAAACTCAAATTTATAAGACCTCAAAGAGGCACCCCTCGATCTACAGGCCAAGGCCATTATTCTCGGGAATGTTATTGCAAAATAAGCCCAAGAGCCATACCCAAAGGCTACGGCCAAATTAAGGCGGTTCGGAGACGTCCGAATCCCGTAATAAAAATAGGCCTTCGAATTCTTTGAAAAACTGGTTAAAAAAGGCTGCCCTCGGCAAGTAATCTAAAGGGCTTCGATAAAATCAGCCCTCAAAAAACCTTAAGAGGTATCAAATTATCTTAACACAAACGTCCTAAGGCACAAAAAGCAAAGGGGTTTCAATTGACATCGAACCCTCTAAAAAACCCAATGGGTAAAGAATACATGTTAAGGCATAAAGAAATGTTTTACTAAGTCTTCTAAACCAAAAAAGGGAAAAAATAGCCATCTTTTAGAGGCCATATCGGCCCAATATAAAGAGCCTTAGGGCCAATACACTTGGAGTTCGAGATTTTATTCTCACTCAATTCGGACCTAAGGGTTCCACTATTCCGAGCTCAAATAAAACTGACTTGAATATAGCTCAAGGATTCATTATTATTTGATATAAAACCTTAAGGGTCCTGTTACTATGAGTTCGAAACTTACTCGAACTCGGCTATAAAAATAGTAGAATTACGGCTTCGATCAAGCCGTCCAAAATAAAAATCTTGAACATATTGTTAAGCTCGGGGACTCACCCTCGCTTAACTAAAAAACCTAAGGGTTTGTTCTACTCTGAGTTCGAGCTATTGCTCACTCGATTATAGAGGCTACAACAACACGATTGCAATGAAGTTTTCACAAGGCAGAGGCAAAACAAAATTTATCATAAATCAAAAATCGAAGACGAAACGAAAAGAAAAGGAATCTTTCATATATGCAAAGTATTTACAAAGACCACATAGGGTCTTACACAAAAAAACAAAAGGGGAAAAAATCCTAACTGCCTAGTCCGCTTCGGGAGCTTCATCTTCATCTCCTCTGCTCTCGGATCGACTCGCAGAGTCTTCTTCATCGGAAAGCAAAGCTCTGACCTCGTCCTCCAAAACCTTCGCATTCTCGATATCAGCTGTGAGGTCGAAGCCACGAGCATGTACCTCTTTAAGAGTCTCTCTTCGAGACTTGCGCCTAGTATGCTCGGCAACACGGGACAATCTAACCTCAGCAGCGTCAGAAATTTCCTTTGCTCGAGTGTTAGCGGCTTCAACATCAGCTCGGTAAGAGGTCACGAGCTCCTCTACCTCGGATGTGGCCCTTGCAAGCTCAGTAGCCAACCAAATCTCGAGCTCTTCAATTTTCTGGGCTCGAGCCAAGTTCTCCTTCTTTACACTTTGGAGTTGAAGCTCAACCAAAGACAGTTGGGCCCGAACCGCTTCTTTCTCTGAGGCGAGACGGTCCATGTTCTGCTTCCACCCCAAAGTCTCAGCCTCTTTCATCTTGGCCTCCTCACGAAGCTGCTCAACCAATTCGGCCTTCTGTTGAACCTACAGGATCAAAGTGTTAGTCGCCTATATCAAGTTAATACATAACAAGCTCCCAAAAATTTACATTACTCGTTCAATGAGCTCAGTCTGATCTTTATGATCTCTTGTCAGCTCGGCTCGAAAACTCATGATCTCCTTTTCTTTGTACACTAGAGGAGTTTGAGGGCGTCTCTCTCCTCCATAAGCTTTTTGAGATCGGCCTCGCATCGGGCCAGCTCAGCTCGGTAATTGGAGGACACTCCTCGATGAAGCCTTGTCGCTTGTACAGAAAGGAAGGAAATCAGACTTAGAGAAATAAGAACAAACGCAAGCATGGTAACATGGGCTAAAACTCACTTGGTTCATAAGCCGCTAAGCCTCATCAAAAATGAGTGATGCGTCCAGTTCGGGAACATGATCGACCCCCTCAAAGCAGCCGCAAAATATATCATCCTTTTCGGGGTCCGTCCCCATATCGGGGGTCCAATGGACCGGGCATACCGAAACTGACCCTCAGAGAATGTGGGGCCGGGCGGCGAATCATCGATGTTAATTGCCCCGAGCAAGTCACTTGGGGCTTCTCTTCTCTTTGAAGGGCCTCAGAACTAGACCCTTCGGGCACACCCGCCGATTGCTCATCACGGCAGGAGGCATCATCAGCACCCGATGACTGGAGGACCCTGCTCGGACCTTCCCCCGAGATCACCTCGATCTGCGGCTGAACCTCATCGATCGTCACCGGCTCAGCAGTTCTCAAAGCTTTGATGCCTTCCTTCTTCCGAGCCACCAGCAGGCAGTCGGCATCTTCTCCCTCCTCGTCTTCATTTCGTAGCGTTTGGACTACATCGACAGACAGAACGGAGGGATCAATCTTCCACTTTTGAGCCCTATTTTTCTTGGGCTTCGGGGTATCTGGAGTCGAGGCACTTCTCCTTTTCTTGTCTTTGGTCGGCTTCGAGGCCTCCCCTTCCTCGAGGGGAGGCGGCCTCATGACGACATTATCTCCAAGACCTGTATGAGAAGAAATCAAGTTAAAAAGAAGTATTTCACAGGAAAGCATCAAACACGGACAGGGAAACTTACCATGATTTTTGGCCTCCCATCGGCCCTTGGCCAGATCGCGCCACAAGCGCTCAGCATACGAAGAGATTGAAACCAGTTGTCGAACCTAACCTGCAAGGTCCGGGATTGCACCAGGAAACCAGGGGGAATCTGCACCATAAAGAAGAATATAGATGAGAAGAGGTAAATGAAACACAACAAGTAATCAAACGTTATCAGTGAGGTTCTACTTACGCTTCAAGTTCCATTCTTCGGGGAATGGCATCTTCTCGGCGGGGATTAAGTCAGAGGTCCTGACTCGGACAAACCAGCCCATCCACCCTTGGTCCTTGTCCACGTCTATGATCGAGAACATCACCTTCGTGGCCCGGCGCTGAAGCCTTATCATTTCGCCCCGATAAAGACGGGAGCTGTATAGCCTAATGAGATGATCGAGGGTGAAAGACATACCCTCGACCTTGCTCCAGAAGAATCTGAGCAAAATGACAATGCGCCAAAAAGAGGGGTAGATTTGGCCTAGGGTTACCCGGTATTGGCGGCAGAAGTTGATTATGACAGGATCGACGGAACCTAGTGTGAAAGGGTAAGTATACATACTTAAGAACCCTTTCACATGAGCGGTGATGTCCTCTTCGGGGATAGGAATCACCACCTCTTTATTCTCCTAGTGGCAGTATTTTTTCGCCGACTCTAGATCGCCTTCGGATATCGAACAGATGTATCTAGACATGGGCTCGCATCGGCTTTTTTGACTTTAAAGTCGGAAGTAAGTTCACATGGCCCCGGGGATGCACACTTCGATATGTGGCTCCACCGGGGTTTTGACACTGGCCGACCGCGATGAGGAGGCCTTTTCCTCTTGAGGAACGGTCTTTGATGTTTTTGCCATTGCTATATGAGGTTTAAGGAAGAAGAAGGCAGAATTTGTGTTTAAATAAGAGATTGGCAAACGGAAACCGGCAAAGTTGATGAACTTGAAGAGAATAGAAGAGCTTTTGAAGATTAGAAGAAGTTTGAAAGTAAAGTTTGAGAAGATTATGAAGGCGTTCTATTAATAATAGCCATTTTGATGGTTTGAAAGCACTGGTGGCCGACCATTAACTGGCGTTAATTAATGAATTTGGAAACTGTGCAGACATGACGCTTCAATCGCTTCTGTCGCTTACGTCAGGATGTTGACATCATAGTTGATCGAGTTATTAAATCAAAATTTCAAAATTCCTTTCTTCTCATTACACTCCAAAAAATGAGGGGACTATTTGTATACGGTCGAAATAGGACATACCCGATTTCGTTGGCAGGGGAGTTGCCCCGAGGGTAACCTCATAATAAATTGGGCTCGAGCTCGAAGATAAAACATCGAGCCTAGAGATCGAAGTGTTCTATGAGATCGAGGCCAGCAACAATCGAGATCAAGCATGACTGACGTCGGGTAAGGCGTAATAACAGAATGACGAGATATCAGTAACCGGTCGAAGATCACGGCGGAAATCCCGGAACAGATCAAATCAAAGCGGTTGTTAGTGCCAATCATAGGATCTACTTCTGTTATTAGAGTTGTACCTTATTTAGGATTCCTCTATTATATAAAGAGGGATCCCATTCACTTGTAAAGGGCAATTATTATTCACTGATAAGAATATGCATATACGTTGTTTTCTTTGTTCATCAATGTTCATCGATGTTTGTTCCATCTTCTATTATTCTTATTAACTAGCCTCGAGACTGTCTCGAATTGAGGTGGAGGTGTTGTTTGCAGACCGGTTTGATTCATTTCATTGTCCAATTTATTTATTCAATTCGTTATTTATTAATTGGTACTGGATTAAATCACATATCCTTAAAATCACAATATAAGTTTAATTGTTACTCAATTTTTAGGGTAAACACTGTATCCAAGGTAAAGTATTGCATATGGATAAGTGAAAGGAATATTTAATATACTTATGGATAAGAATATATAGATATAAAAATTCTTAACGGGTTAACGATTTATCCGATAAGAAAATTGAATAATCCGTCCCCAAGCCGATAAGCCGTTAATAATAAAATTTCAATCAGTTCATTACCTGTTAATCCTGTAACCCGATACCAATAAGCCATTAAGTCACTTTTACGGTTTGGTTTTCAGTTTCGGTTCGATTTTAAACACCCTAGTAGGACGGGCAAGGTCATCCTCAGGATCAGTACCTAAGGTACTTTTCTTCTTCTACTTCATAGCAGACAACTTTAAACTTTAGGCCTGAACTTCCTCCTCAATCTCCGGAATGTCAATCATGGCATAAGGTTGAACTTTTTCGATCACATGTCTACAATAAATAGGAACGAACTTAGTAAATACTAAACGAACAAGGGAAAAACCTGAAGAGTATAGTGCAGAAGAGACCTTGTTTATCTTCTCTTATCAAGGGGATTGTATCATCTACTTTCCTTTCACTCGGGAATTCTATTTCATCACCCTCCATGAGAATTAGATCATTTTCTTCTGACTCATCCCGGAGATAGAATTAAGCATTCAGGGAATTATCTCGGGGATTACTGTGGTCATTCCCGAATTCTTTCTGCTTTCTGCCGGACCTTGTCTTTTTTCTCGGAGGGATGATAAGGACACCCTCCTCGAAATGGAACTCGTTGAATCCTTCTTCTTCTTCTTCTTCCATTTCATAGAGGTCAACTTCAAGATCTGATCTTGAGCTTCATTATTCATTTTTGGAATCTCAATCAAGACCCGGGGTTGAGTTTTTCTTGACCAAAGACCTATATCAATGAAAGAAAGATAAGATCATGGAATGTTAAATGGAAGAAGAACGAAATGAAATGGAAGAAGATAATCAGTTTGGAAAGTACCCAAGGTTCTTAGCCTTCAATCCGGGAAGCACAAAGATATACTTCCACGAATTCATATCCACGGGAGAAGAAGACGATATCTTCTCCGCATATTCCTTGATGTCGTGAACTTTTTCAATCATTTTCATAGAATCTGTAGTTCAAAGACTAAAGATTATGAGATGAATAAGAGCAAAGAAGTGTACTTATGTTAATCATTCCACTTCTCCGAGGAACGGGCAGTCTCAAAGTTGAATTCAATCCTGAATCGATACCACAATAAATCTATCATACAACCATAGTAAAATTTTAAAGAATAGAGATGGAGGAGGTTTCGAAGAGTGAAATCCATGTTGACAAAAAGCGAAGCATGCCGCAATCAAAGATAGTATAGTAAATTATCGTCTCCACATGGATTGAATTTAAACAGTGTTTGAATAATCTTTAGTTGATTAGTATCCAGGAAAACTGACACTTGATTTGAATGATTATCAACTACAATTAACTACTAAAATTTAAGCAATTATCAATTGATCATGAAAGACAAAAATTGGGCAAATAAGAAATATCAATGAGAGAAATAAGGGTAATTGACTAAACAAGTGCAAGATAATTGACCCGGGATCCAATTCTTGAGGTAGTTTACACTATAATACTGTTGATTCTCACGAATGCACCAAATAATTAGATTATACAAGAAGTTAAGATTCCTCTTTCAACTAAAAGTTAATTTCAGTAAATAATCCAATTGAAGCACGGTGAACAATTGCAACGAATAAAATAGTGGTTTTAGTCTAAAGGGTAACTTCTCGCGAATATTTTCCTATTTTCTAGTTTGATTAATAACTCAAGAGGCTCTTTTAATTACCTAGTTGAATCACGGATTTAAATTAGAGCATAAGATGTAAAGAAATTCCATATAAAGCTCCTTTTTCGATTAAGCAAAATAATAAACAACTTCAAAATACAATTTAAAACTCCATCAAATAATTCAAGTAATTGTCAAGAATCGAATCCCTAATTAAACTATCAATATACCATCTATGTCAACACCCTAAGAGAAATAACTCCATAGCAATGAAAACATTCATCTCATTAAGGTTTAAAGACACAAAAAAATCAATGCTAACGATTCGATACAAACTCCTGTATTGCACCGATTGTTGGTTGAAATCTTGATGAATCCTTGTGTCTTCTTGGCTTAGTTGCTTCCCAAATCTTTCGTAGGTCAAAAGTCCCTTCAAAAACGTATTTTTGGTGTATTTATGCCATTTAGAAGTGGGTCCGGACGGAACTACCATTTCCAAGCCGAATTAGAAAAATACTCTAACGAAAATGCATAGACGCGGCGCAGGGCGCAGCGCCCTATACAGCGCGCCTGTGGGAAAGTTCAGAGATTAGGTTATCTAACAAGCCAGCACCATTGCATAGCCGTGTCGTGCCTCGCCGTGCCCCATGCGGCGCGGTAATGCAATTTTCTTAGAGTAAATTTTTCGTACACTTTTTGATATCCAGACTTGGTCCTCGACCCCCGAACGCGATCCCGATTTAATTTTTGGGATTTTATACAGACTTCAAAGCTCCAGCTTGTTCAATTTAGCCCCGCTTTATCTTTTTAACTTGAAATCATTTTCTGCAAGGCATAACACACGTTATAAGCATAAATCACCATCATTTAAACTCAAACACAAGTAAAATATAGTATTAGAGTGCAAACTACGGATTTCTAGCCTACCATCAATACCCCACACTTAAACCATTGCTCGTTCTCGAGCTATCAAACTACACTTCACATAGAGATGACCTTTTCATCAAACAACTTCCTTAACTTATCATGCCAAGAATATTTAAAGCAAACTATGCACCATATCATAACATTATAGCCCCAAGACTTAACTCAAAAGCACCGCTTATTTTTCACAACCTGCTCACTTACTCTAACACAGAGGTCAATGGCTTTACCTTTTCTTTGCAAATCATGTGCCCTCATACCAAAAATAGAGTACTTCCGCATAGAATAAAATTTAAGAACAAATAGGAACTCAAATAGATAAAATTCACTCACTCTCGGAAATAAAATTCATGTGCTACAGAAGATATACCATAGGCTTGCCCATTGTGTAATACCTTACTAATTGAGCTCATTCAGTCAAAGATCAAGTAGGACTTAATATTGGTTTCAATGTAGGTTGCGGGACAGGTATGATACAATTTGGATAATAGTGACTATATCTCCCTGGGCACTTATATATATATATATATATATATATATATATATATATATATATATATATATATATATATATATAAAAAATAACCAAACCCCAACCTTCACAACATAATAACATCAACTCCCAATTTCTTTAAGCATAAATAAGATGAGAACTACCAATAGCAAGGAATCAAAAATTCATTCTAATACATACCCAACTCATTTTTTTTCTCGTTTCAAAGTTCCGATTCTTTTTTTATCAAGCAAATTCACTTTTATTTCAATTCCCTACAAGTGGCTCTCACAAATATTTAAACAGTGCAAAATTCTCCATTTTTCTCAGTTCCACTAAAAACCCTAACCATACCTCTCCTTAGCTTTTAACAAGCTCATCACAATTTCAAGTGGTCAAGAGAGGTCAAAGGTTCAAACAGATAGTCAATTCAAACAAAGATATATGTCTTGTAGTATGGTTGCCAAAGAAGTAGGATTAAATGCTCAAATGGACAAACTAAGATACACATAAGTTTTGGTAGGTTAAAGACATATATCTGGCTCAACAAAGAAATGACTATATCACTTCCTAGACTGAACAAGACTGTTATTTCGCTTTGGAAACACACATGTCAAGTTCTAGACTTCAACCGACATGCATAGCATATCAACAAAAACCTTACACACACATTGGCACATAACTCACTTGGATCGGATCTATCCAGACTCTCTAGTCAAAGTAGTTAAGAAGAGTTGAGATCAAACAAATTAAGGTACTTATCCATGAGTCAAGAACTGAGTCTAGGCGTCATAACTAAGGCACTCACTACTCTAAGGCACACAATCAAAGAAAATTGCTTACAATAAGCACAACGACCCAAGATTGTTTTTTATTCCTATAAAAATAACTAACTACACTCGGTTCAAGTAAAACCTTTGAAAAAGAGCCACGACACAAAAAAAAACTAAGAAGAAATTAGTACATTATCTAAGAAAGTAAAATAGAAATAAAAGACATATTTTTGGATTTAAAAAAATGGATTTATTTCTGGTATTTGTTTCTCGTTCGACTTCAAATGCCTCAAGAAGAAAGCCGACAAAATCCATCGTTGAAAAAAGTCAAACTACTAAACAATTACATACAGGCCAAATAGAACTTATAGTTACGATTACATGCCAAATTGTCTAATAAAGCAAGAAATAAATCAAACAAAACGAACTGGCAAAGAGAAAAAAAGACAAATACAAGCAAATAGGAGAACCCCTCCCCACACTTTAGAGATTGCACTATCCCTAATGCAAAACTGTAGAAACAAGAGTGAAAAAGGTGACTCCATAAGGACCTCGACCTAATCATCATCAGCACCCTTGAAGGTAAGCAAGTACTCCTCATCATCAGAAGGGACAAAGTTCACGTCCTCGTCAGGTGGCAGCTGTCCTCCCTCAGCCAGACCCAATTACTTCTAAGTAACATCAGAGAGGGGATGATCCTGTTGCAGCTCCTCCAAGTCGGTTTCCCCCCTAATAGTACGAAGGCACATATCAACGAACAACAGCTGCAGTGTCTCCTCGACACGAACCAACTCTGGTCCACAGGAACAATAGTAGTAGGAGGGTCTATCATATCTGTGACATCAAATGCCTTAATAGGCCAGGATTGTCCGATAATAATGAAACTCCTCTGCCACGTGGTGCATCTGCGAAAACCGAGTGATCATACTCGGGTGATATAGGCGGCGGGCCCCAAATAGACGCACTCGGTTCATGTTCTCAAGCATGATCTTGCCAAGATAGAACTTCATCCCGATCAATAAGGCATAAATCAGACACACCTTCACTCTTGAGACATCAGTATTGCTCAAGTAGGCATAATCTTGGCAGTGATCATCTGTAAAAGAACCCCGACTGGACACTGGAATTTGCTCTTCTCCATATCTTTATGGTACTCATTGGCATCATCCATATAGCAAGAAAGTCAACTCCACACAACTGTCGCCAGATATCGGGATAGTTTAGGCGACGAAGAAACCTCAAACATAGCTTATGAGAGTGCTTCTGGAATCTCATAATCTGATTGATCACCCGGGAGGAAATGGGAATCACCTTTCCTCAAATCTTCACCTCGTACACAATATCCAAACTGGCCTCACACTATCAGTTGTCATAAAACTCCTTCACTAAATTCACATTCATTGCATCATTAGGATGGAACAAACCCTCAAATCCCAAGGCCCGGATGTTGTTGTATATCCCAGAGTACTTCTGAACTTCCCATTATCTATACCAACCTCGGGGTACGGGTTCGTTGCAGGAACAAAGGTCCTGTATCAATGTCTAGCATGAACTGGGATAACCCGAAGCCAAACTTGCACCCCGGGACCACGTCCGCATCCGGGTCAATGTTCTCCATCTACTCCTCCACTGGGGTGGCGGGTGGTGCCCACCTACCTCCTCTACGACTATTAGATGCAACCTCAGAGGAACCGATATTAGCACATTTACTGGGACGGAAAGATAGTGTACCTGCATAAGACAAACACAATTAGCCACAATATGTAAAACAACAAGTAAGACCAAAGGTGTTAACCACCCCACACTTATGTCATTGGCATATTCACAAGTATAATGCATATCGGGGACTCAGATTACCCCATTAAAAGCATGTCACAAGGCATCAGCAATCCGCCCAACCACCTAACTAACATTACAACAACACAACCAAGGACAACACTACACTATGTTAAAGCACAAAACTAAGAAGCTAAACTAGTAACTATGAAAATATAATCAAAATTTTATACTACAAAATTACACAAGTATATAGCATGAATCAGACACCACAATCAACAACAAGCAACACAATAGCATGGAGTGATCAATCGATGAGCACTCGGGGCTAACACTTTACAATTTCGCAACTTAGAACATGACCGCCCACCCCACACTTATCATATATTCTCACTTCATTACAATTCAATTAGCTTCTAAATTAGCAACAAAAGACACAATTTATATCACTAGAGAATTTTACCAACACATTGTAGGCATTATTTTCAACATAGAATTTCAACTCAAAGTGGGCTGAAATCACCACACAAATACACCAATCCCACCACCCAATACAACCAAAACATCACCAAATCTTAGCGATAGCACAAAGTGCTCCAATTTCAACAAATAGCCTTAAAGTTTCGGCCATAAGGCGCCCCCAAGAAAAAGTCATACCAAAATTACTCCAATATCACCATTGTACACTCCCAACCATCCACTGGCATAAGTAGTAACAAAACCCGTCATAAACAAGCATAATTCGGCCATAATAAGAAAAATAACTAAAAATTATCAAAAAGCAAAACTACCTAGGGTTAGAGAAAATCAAACTACAACTACCTGAAATTACTACTAGAAAGAAAAGGGGAAGGAGAAGAATACTTAACGTAATAATGGATGAAGAAGAGAGAGATTGAAACTTTAAAGAAATTAGGGGGGAGTGATAAATTAGTTGGTAAGTTAGAGAGGAGAGAGTTTAGAGAGTAGAGAAAAAGAATGGGGGGAAACATGGAAGGGAACGGGTTTTAGATAGAAAAAAGGGGGTCTGGATTTTTTTTATTATGTTTTTATAAAATTAGTCGAAAATTTGCATTACAGCGTCGTGGGGTGCGAATCCCCACGCGGTGCAGTAGTGACCTTTTTTATAGGGCTAAAATTTTCATGTCAGAGGGTAGTTTGGCCTGGCGCGGTGCAGGGCACGACACCCCACGCGACGCATTAGGCCAATTTTCTTAAAATTCCATCATTTTTTGCTTTTTAGCCTACGGGTTGCACTCACACTCTATTATGTATTTATTTTCTGTCCAATTCATGCTTATACCTATCCAAAGAGTATCAAAACCCCTAATGATCTACAATTATCTAAATTACTCTACAAACGCAATAAAAAGGGTTAGAAATAGTTCTAAGTTATCGTTGTCAGCTTGACTCCGTCACTTAGGCTCATTTGATCATGATGCTAGAGGATTTCTTGTCATATACTCCAACAAGGTACGATTTTAACCTATGACCGTTCACCTTAAAGCTCTCATTCCCTTCGTCATCTTGGGTCTCAATGGCGCCATACGGTGAGACATGTTTCACCACATACAGACCCGTCCATCTTGACTTTAATTTTTCAGGGAACAATCTAAGTCTACTATTGTATAGCAAGACTTTATCCCCTTCATGAAACTCATTTGTCTTAATTAGACAATCATGCCACCTCTTCGTCTTCTCCTTAAAAATTTGTGCACTTTCATATGCGTCCAGTCTAAACTCCTCCATTTCGTTCATCTGCGCCAACCTATGTTCACCTGCAAAACTAAGATCAAGATTAAGCAACTTAATTTCCCAATAAGCTCTATGTTCTATCTCAACAGGTGGGTGACATGCTTTTTCATACACTAATTTGAGGGGTGAAGTCCCTATGGTTGTTTTGAATGCAAATCTGTAAGCCCATAGAGCTTCATCCAACTTTACAAACCAATCCTAACTAGAATCACTAACCGTCTTTTCAAGAATTCGTTTAAGCTCGCGGTTGGCTACTTCAACTTGCCCTCTAGTTTGGGCACGATATGAGGTTCCTGTTTTATGTGTGATACCATACTTAGCCAACAAATCGGCAAACTGCTTGTTCATAAAATGTGACCCATTGTCACTGATAATCACTCAATGTATCCTAAAGCGGGTAAAGATATTCTTCCGTAATAACTCACACACCACCCAAGCATCATTGGTCTTAGTAGGGATTACTTCGGCCCATTTAGAGGCGTATTCAATGGCTACTAGGATATACTCATAAGAATGAGATAATAGGAATGGCCCCATGAAGTCAATGCCCCAAACATAAAAAATTTTACATACCAAAATGGAGTTTAAAGGCATCACATCCCTCTTGCTAATATTACCTTCCCTTTGACACTTGTCACATGCATCTACACACACTCGTGCGTCTTTGTACAAAATAGGACAATAGAAACCGACTTCCATGAACTTTGCTGCAATATGATTTCCACCATAGTGTCCTCCAGCTGCTCCATCATGACAATGAGACAAAATACTTGCCATCTCTCCTTCAGGTACACATCTTCGAATCATACCATCTGCACACAATTTAAATATGAAATGGCCATTCCAAAAATAACTTTTTACCCTACCTTGAAGCTTCCTCTTTTGACCACGAGCGAGGGCACACGACAATCATCCACTAGACAAAAAGTTGGCTACATCAGCATACCAAAGCGGTCTCTCGGAGACCGCAGCAATGGAGAAAATCTGCTCATCAGAAAACTCTTCCCTTGTTTCCACTGTCTCAACCGGAGGTCTCTCAAGTCGAGATAGATAATCTGTGACTTGATTTTCATTCCCCTTCCTATCCTTGATCGCAAGATCAAATTTTTGGAGCAACAACACCCACCGCATCAGACACGGCTTGGACTCTTTCTTACTCAGCAATTATTTCAAAGTTGAGTGATTAGTGTGCACAATCACCTTACTCCCCACAAGAGATGATCTAAACTTATCTAAAGCAAATACCATAGCAAAGAACGCTTTCTCGGCAGTAGCATAGTCCACTTGAGCATCATTCAATGTTCTACTTGCATCATAGATGGGCCTAAACATCTTGTCTTTCATTTTTCCCAGAACTACCCCCATAACTACATCACTAGTATCACACATTATTTCAAATGGCTGGCTCCAATCAGGTGTAACCATAATAGGATCACTAACATATTTTTCCTTTATCAATTCTAATGACCTTAGGCACTCCACGGTGAACACAAACTTGACATCCTTCGCTAGCAATGCAGTCAATGGCTTAGTAATGCTAGAAAAGTTTTTGATGAACCTTCTATAAAACCCAGCATATCCCAAAAAAGTCCTTATGCTCTTCACATATGTCGATGGAGGAAGTCTAGCAATGACATCAACCTTTGCTCTGTCAACTTCTATGCCATGTGCAGTTACCTTGTGGCCTAGAACAATCCCTCTTTCAGCATGAAGTGGCTCTTCTCCCAGTTAAGGATCGAGTGAGTAGCTTCGCAAAATTTGAGCACCAGTTCCAAGTTCTTCAAACAGTCATCGAAATCATTACCAAATAGAGTAAAGTCATCCATAAATACCTCCAAGCACTTCCCTTTTCATATCTGAGAAGATAGACATCATGCACCTCTGAAAAGTAGTCGCTATATTACACAACCCAAATAGCATCCTCATGTAAGCAAAAATACCTGCAGGGCAAGTGAAAGTAGTCTTCTCAACATCTTTGGGGGCAATGGGTATCTTATTGTAGCCTGAGTATCAATCCAATAAGTAGTAACAACCATGTCCAACCACTTTCTCGAGCATCTGAGCAATAAAGGGGAGTTGGAAGTGGTCTTTCCTTTTTGCATCATTCAACCTTCTATGATCAATGCACATTCTTCACCCAGTGACTATTCTTCTTGGGATCAATTCATTGTCTGCATTCTTCACCACTGTCATGACCCATTCTTAGGCACCACTTGTATAAGACTAATCCATTGGTTATTAGAAATGGGAAAAATCAATCCCGCATCTAGCAACTAGATAATCTCCTTGTGCACTACCTCCTCTAAATTTTTATTCAGCTTGCGTTGGGGTAGCACATCGGCTTGCTATTTTCTTCCAGCAAAATTTGGTACAGGCAGATAGCTGGACTGATTCCTTGAATATCATTTATGGTCCAACCAATGGCCTTCTAATACTTTCTCAGTAGCTCCACCAACTTTTGTTCCTATGCACCTGTCAAGTAGGCAGAAATAATCAAAGAAAAATTGTTAGTTTCAAGAAAAGCATATCTCAAGTGAGTAGGGAGGACTTTCAATTCCACACTAGGCTTAGAAGCCTCCTTTTTGAATTTCCTCTCATCAACTACTTGATCCTTAGTCTCAAGAGATTCAGCCTCTTTCTTTATTTTAGGATCTTCATCCTCCACTGTGCTTGATTAAGTAATACACCTCTCTAGATTCCCCCCCCCCCAAGCTTATTAAACTTGTATTTTTCAGCCAATTCCCCAACAACATCTAGCTTGAAACACGAATAGGCAGACGCCTCATCACTGGAGTATTTCATCATTCTCTTTATCGGGAACACTACTTTCTCATTACCCACTCTAAGCTTAAGATGCCCCTCGTAGATATCAAAATTTGCTCTGCTTGTACATTAGAAAGACCTCCCTAAAATTATAGGCACCTCCTTGTTCACTTCCAATCCGGCCACAATAAAGTATACGGGGAACACAAAGTTGTCCACCCGTACTAGAATATATTCAATGATTACTTCAGATAATATTGTGGTCTGGTCAGCCAGTTACAGGAATAATGGTATGGATTTGATTACTCCAAGTTTATCTTCAAATTTTCTGAACATATATAAAGGCATTAGATTTATAGAAGCACTAGAGTCACATAGAACCTTGTCGAATTTCTCACTCCCCAACGAGCATGGTCTTCCTGGGTCCCCACACTTTTGAGAAATTTTATGTTACAATATGGCACTGCAGTGGGCATTCAGCTTGACCACTATTGTCTCCTCTAACTTTCTCTTGCTGGATAATATTTTCTTCAAGAACTTAGCATAAGCAAGCATCTGAGTGAGAACCTCTATGAAGGGAATGTTCACATAGAGTTGCTTGAGAATATCCAAGAACCGCCTAAAGAACTTGTCTAATTTTTATCGCTTCATCTTTTGAGGGAGTGGCAGAGCTGACATATGTCTGCTTTCTTCAATCTCCCTGTGTACCCTCACTACTCTGAACTTGATGTTTTTACTCTGTTGCTCCTCCAGTGTCTCATTCTACTTTCTTACCACCTCAGATCTAGTTTTCACAACTAGGTCAGCCAATGTTTTGCCACTTCTCAGAGATACAACTTTGATTATTTTTTTGGGGTTCTTTTCTGTGTTAGAGGGTAGAATCCCAGGAGACCTCTCAGATAACAAGTTTTCAATCTATCCCATTTGTCTTTATAAGTTCCGATAGTTGTGCCTTGTTCCCGGATGGTTGTGCCCTAAGTTTCAAATTTCTGGTCTGATTTGTTGATGAATGCCTTCATTAGATCCCCTAGACACGAATGGTTAGGTTGTGGAGGTTGGTACTGTTGTATTTGTTGATTTTGAAATCTAGGATGTTCTTGCCTTGGTGCTCTAGGGTTTTTCTGCTACCATAAGTTTAGACTACCACTTGAAGAGCTCCATGAAAAACCTGGATGTATCTGTCACGTAGAGTTGAAATTATTGCCTCCCTGGTAGTTGCCTCTGCTAAAATTTCCCATTGCATTCACTTCTTCCTCTGTAGTGGAGGTTTGACACTCATGTGTTGGGTGTCCTATTCCATAAATATCACATCCCGACTGTGGTTGACTCAGCACATGGGCCAGTGTAAACTGCTTGATGTCCTTATCCATAGCTGCAATCTGGACCTACATTACAACAGATGATTCTACTTGGTGCACACCTGCTGACCTTTTTCGATCACCTTGGTCAGTAGGCCATTGATCTGCATCCTCAGATAGTTCATTTAGAAGAGTGACAATCTCTTTCGAAGTTTTCTTCATTAGTGCGTCCTTAGATAGTTCATTTGCTAAATTATTTTATTTGCTCTTCTAAGGTAGGGGTAAGGTTGCGTACATTTACCCTCACCAGATCCCATTCGTGGAGATTCATTGGGCTTGTTATTGTTTGGGCAATATTTTCGAAACCATATGCATGGAATCATCTTTATTGATGATTGTTTTGCCTTTTGAAAAAGAATAGGGCTTCACATTAATAGGCGCAGAACTGACTCACAGGCCCATCATCACGAAGTTATGAAGTCATTATTTCCTTATGAATCGTTGTTAATGATAGCTCCAATCAAGATTTTCCATATGTATTATTAAATATCAAATGAGAACGGTGCATGTCGCTTCAATCTCGGAAAATGTCCCATCTTTACTCGCTAGTGTTATCAACTAGTCAACTTGCCGCGTTGATAAAAATAAATTAGTGAATTCTTGAAAAAATCTATTACGGATAATTTTATTACTAATTTTATAAATCAATATTTTTTTGAATAACTTCAACTCTCTTCAAATAATCAATTTTACATTTTTTTTTTCTTTTCCTCGTTCTTTATTTCTTTCCACTTCATCATACCATAGTAATAAATCTTCTAAAACAGTTGGTCTCTAATCTCAACTAAAAAACTTCTTTTCTCCAAAGGAATATATATATATATATATATATATATATATATATTAAGCCATCTCTGTCTCTTCAAATATTATCAGAAAAAGCATACTTCCCTTAGTTAAGCACTATTGTCTCATGATTAGTGAAAAGTTCTAAGTAGTTTTTCATGGTGTATATCAAAAGGCTTTGCAAAGTCACCAGCCCTTCATACGCGACTTTAAATCTACTTTAGGCAAAGGAAGAAAGAACCAAACTAATTAGTGATGTTTGAGCAAAAACAAAAAAGAAAATAGAGTTTTATCAGTTGTCTATTCCTCTCAATTAACAACAATTGTTTGATCCTTAATATTCAAAAATTGAAGATAAAGTATGGAAATTTAAAGAATTAAAAAAAAAAAAAGCCACAAAACCAATAGTTTTTACAGATTAGGTGAAAAAGGAGAAACATTTCTCTTTCTTTTTCCTTCTTTTTTTCTCTCTCTTCCCCTAACTTGTTACTTCCCCAAATATTAAGATAAACTCTCTCTTTTCTTTTTTCCTCCTAACTTGCCTTTATAACAAAATTCTGGAAACACTATACTATTTCATATAAATGCACACATTTATTCTATATACATATGACATCTCCATCACCTTCTTCTTCTTCTCAACTTTCTTCCTCTTCATTGTTAGTAATCTTACCAAAAAAAAATTCCCATTTGAGACAAATGTCAACTTCCTCATAATATTATACATATATCTTGCGTGATTTAAATAATTAGTTAGCTGAAAAACATCATAAAGTACGAATAAGCATGTTAGAAAGGTCTGTAGAAAAAATATCTTAACAAATATAGATGTTATAAGGAAAAAAAATACAAAATAAGAAAAAAGTAAATTTGAAAAAATAGAATAGAAAAGCAAATTCAAATAAATAAATAAATAAATAAAAACATCGCATATATACATATTATTTTATGATAGCATTGATATCGAGGAATAGCCCTCTCAATCAAAGCTAATAAAAATTATGTGAAGTCTTCTCACCTTTCATTTAATATTTAAACGTTCTTCATAGATAAATGTTAATACTACGATAGTCTTACCTCTTGAACTTTACCTCTTGTAATCTTTCCATCTATGTTGCTATTCGCCCTATAAAAATCATACACTATAGAAGAAGAAACATAAGGAAGAGATCCTAGAAGACATTACATATTAACCTAAAAGGCATCGTTCCAACAGTTTGTTTAGACTTGGCGATGGTCCACGTGGCAGTATAGTTTTGATCAACTTGTTGTTCTTGGCAGAATGTGCTATTTTATATATGGAGATAAGTTTACCACTTTGATAGTTTTCTTTGCTGGGAAAATTACGACTTCCAATACATATAAGATATGGAAGCGCAATGGTAATCCTCGAGCAAATATATCTTTGGCCAGTTACGATGGCGTGAAAATTCAGCCTCTCTGGCTGATTCTTTGAATCATAGGTTTTCTAAAGAGGTAATAATAGACGTTGTCGTGACGGAAAAAAGAAAAAAAAATAGGATGAGAGAATCTGGCGTCTGAAATGTTTGTTGTTTCTTTTCCGTAACCATTGCGTTCTTTCAATAAGGGTACGTAGGATCTGTAAGGTTTTGTATGATGAGATAAATAAAAATAGTAAGAGAAAGAAATAAAAATAAAAAGATAAATATAATTTCTAGTTTGTAAGAGATGTCACGTCACCTATGTTAGGCCGTGCATTATATTAATATATAAATTATTGAAGGAGCCTTTCTATTTCTATTTGTACCAATTGAGTAGGTTTGCCTAAGATCTAGCCAAAAAAGGACTTACGTGTCGTTTGCATAATAGATTGCAAATGATAATTGTCGGTTAATGGATTATAAAGATGGGAATAAAGGGGAAAGTTTTTCTGGTTTCGTAAAGTTTTTGATGATGAATTCTTGATCAACTATTTGTACACATATGATCCCAAATTTCATGCTAGCTAATTGATTTTTAAGATCATTTATTCCACAATGACTTGATGAGAGATCTAATCATGGCAGAATCCTTAACTTTTTAATTTGCATGCTCAAACTAGGTAATTAAATACTTAACATATAATTAGAACCTTATTTATAGTAATTCAGATAATTGGACACTTAATATATAAGAAAATAAAGATAACACAGACAAATAAAGATCCGAGGCAAAGTAAACTTGGCCAGTTTGAGGAATCTTAGTAATCTATTTGGTTGGTTACTTGAACTTTCACCGGTGGGATCTGATTGTAATCTCCTCACTTTTTCCCCTTCTCTAAACAACAAAAGAAACGGACAAGAAAACTTTGTCCCTTCAAATATTCGAGTGATTCCATCTTAAG